>NC_141817.1:12306712-12617172 GCF_057944985.1 Cucurbita pepo subsp. pepo
GTATTTTAACTATTTATATGTGTAAGACTCTTAAACTTGAGCGTTTCCTTACAGATTCGTCGAAAAACATCGAAAGAAACAAAGGTTTTTCACATAGTCATTCGGGTGCCTCCACGAGGGACTTTTCGTGAGGGTCGAGGTTGTGAAGTCTTTTCGACACGAGTAAATGTATTTTTTCTTCCATATTTTAAGCTTAGGACAATCTATAGTGGATATGGTATGATACTAAAACGAGAAAACAACTTTTCAGATCGAGTTAACGACCCTGTCTCAATGGGCAAAAAAGTTCCTATGTTAACACCTATGGATTTTGATTGAAAAATGGCCCGGAAATGAAAGTGAAAAAAATTCGTATTTTAACCATTTATATGTGTAAGACTCTTAAACTTGAGCGTTTCCTTACAGATTCGTCGAAAAACATCGAAAGAGAACAAAGGTTTTTCACATACTAATTCGGGTGCCTCCACGAGGGTCTTTTCGTAAGAGTTGAGGTTGTGAAGTCTTTTCGACACGAGTAAATGTATTTTTTCTTCCATATTTTAAGCTTAGGACAATCTTTTGTGGATATGGTATGATACTAAAACGAGAAAACAACTTTTCAGATCGAGTTAACGACCCTGTCTCAATGGGCAAAAAAGTTCGTATGTTAACACCTATGGATTTTGAGTGAAAAATGGCCCGGAAATGAAAGTGAAAAAAATTCATATTTTAACCATTTATATGTGTAAGACTCTTAAACTTGAGCGTTTCCTTACAGATTCGTCGAAAATCATCGAAAGAGAACAAAGGTTTTTCACATACTAATTCGGGTGCCTCCACGAGGGTCTTTTCGTAAGAGTTGAGGTTGTGAAGTCTTTTCGACACGAGTAAATGTATTTTTTCTTCCATATTTTAAGCTTAGGACAATCTTTTGTGGATATGGTATGATACTAAAACGAGAAAACAACTTTTCAGATCGAGTTAACGACCCTGTCTCAATGGGCAAAAAAGTTCCTATGTTAACACCTATGGATTTTGAGTGAAAAATGGCCCGGAAGCGAAAGTGAAAAAAATTCGTATTTTAACTATTTATATGTGTAAGACTCTTAAACTTGAGCGTTTCCTTACAGATTCGTCGAAAAACATCGAAAGAAACAAAGGTTTTTCACATAGTCATTCGGGTGCCTCCACGAGGGACTTTTCGTGAGGGTCGAGGTTGTGAAGTCTTTTCGACACGAGTAAATGTATTTTTTCATCCATATTTTAAGATTAGGACAATCTTTTGTGGATATGGTATGATACTAAAACGAGAAAACAACTTTTCAGATCGAGTTAACGACCCTGTCTCAATGGGCAAAAAAGTTCCTATGTTAACACCTATGGATTTTGATTGAAAAATGGCCCGGAAATGAAAGTGAAAAAAATTCGTATTTTAACCATTTATATGTGTAAGACTCTTAAACTTGAGCGTTTCCTTACAGATTCGTCGAAAAACATCGAAAGAGAACAAAGGTTTTTCACATACTAATTCGGGTGCCTCCACGAGGGTCTTTTCGTAAGAGTTGAGGTTGTGAAGTCTTTTCGACACGAGTAAATGTATTTTTTCTTCCATATTTTAAGCTTAGGACAATCTTTTGTGGATATGGTATGATACTAAAACGAGAAAACAACTTTTCAGATCGAGTTAACGACCCTGTCTCAATGGGCAAAAAAGTTTCTATGTTAACACCTATGGATTTTGAGTGAAAAATGGCCCGGAAATGAAAGTGAAAAAAATTCGTATTTTAACTATTTATATGTGTAAGACTCTTAAACTTGAGCGTTTCCTTACAGATTCGTCGAAAAACATCGAAAGAAACAAAGGTTTTTCACATAGTCATTCGGGTGCCTCCACGAGGGACTTTTCGTGAGGGTCGAGGTTGTGAAGTCTTTTCGACACGAGTAAATGTATTTTTTCTTCCATATTTTAAGCTTAGGACAATCTATAGTGGATATGGTATGATACTAAAACGAGAAAACAACTTTTCAGATCGAGTTAACGACCCTGTCTCAATGGGCAAAAAAGTTTCTATGTTAACACCTATGGATTTTGAGTGAAAAATGGCCCGGAAATGAAAGTGAAAAAAATTCGTATTTTAACTATTTATATGTGTAAGACTCTTAAACTTGAGCGTTTCCTTACAGATTCGTCGAAAAACATCGAAAGAAACAAAGGTTTTTCACATAGTCATTCGGGTGCCTCCACGAGGGACTTTTCGTGAGGGTCGAGGTTGTGAAGTCTTTTCGACACGAGTAAATGTATTTTTTCTTCCATATTTTAAGCTTAGGACAATCTATAGTGGATATGGTATGATACTAAAACGAGAAAACAACTTTTCAGATCGAGTTAACGACCCTGTCTCAATGGGCAAAAAAGTTCCTATGTTAACACCTATGGATTTTGATTGAAAAATGGCCCGGAAATGAAAGTGAAAAAAATTCGTATTTTAACCATTTATATGTGTAAGACTCTTAAACTTGAGCGTTTCCTTATAGATTCGTCGAAAAACATCGAAAGAGAACAAAGGTTTTTCACATACTAATTCGGGTGCCTCCACGAGGGTCTTTTCGTAAGAGTTGAGGTTGTGAAGTCTTTTCGACACGAGTAAATGTATTTTTTCTTCCATATTTTAAGCTTAGGACAATCTTTTGTGGATATGGTATGATACTAAAACGAGAAAACAACTTTTCAGATCGAGTTAACGACCCTGTCTCAATGGGCAAAAAAGTTCCTATGTTAACACCTATGGATTTTGAGTGAAAAATGGCCCGGTAGCGAAAGTGAAAAAAATTCGTATTTTAACCATTTATATGTGTAAGACTCTTAAACTTGAGCGTTTCCTTACAGATTCGTCGAAAAACATCGAAAGAGAACAAAGGTTTTTCACATACTAATTCGGGTGCCTCCACGAGGGTCTTTTCGTAAGAGTTGAGGTTGTGAAGTCTTTTCGACACGAGTAAATGTATTTTTTCTTCCATATTTTAAGATTAGGACAATCTTTTGTGGATATGGTATGATACTAAAACGAGAAAACAACTTTTCAGATCGAGTTAACGACCCTGTCTCAATGGGCAAAAAAGTTCCTATGTTAACACCTATGGATTTTGAGTGAAAAATGGCCCGGTAGCGAAAGTGAAAAAAATTCGTATTTTAACCATTTATATGTGTAAGACTCTTAAACTTGAGCGTTTCCTTACAGATTCGTCGAAAAACATCGAAAGAGAACAAAGGTTTTTCACATACTAATTCGGGTGCCTCCACGAGGGTCTTTTCGTAAGAGTTGAGGTTGTGAAGTCTTTTCGACACGAGTAAATGTATTTTTTCTTCCATATTTTAAGATTAGGACAATCTTTTGTGGATATGGTATGATACTAAAACGAGAAAACAACTTTTCAGATCGAGTTAACGACCCTGTCTCAATGGGCAAAAAAGTTCCTATGTTAACACCTATGGATTTAGAGTGCAAAATGGCCCGGAAGCGAAAGTGAAAAAAATTCGTATTTTAACCATTTATATGAGTAAGACTCTTAAACTTGAGCGTTTCCTTATAGATTCGTCGAAAAAAATCGAAAGAAACAAAGGTTTTTCACATAGTCATTCGGGTGCCTCCACGAGGGACTTTTCGTAAGGGTCGAGGTTGTGAAGTCTTTTCGACACGAGTAAATGTTTTTTTTCTTCCATATTTTAAGCTTAGGACAATCTATAGTGGATATGGTATGATACTAAAACGTGAAAACAACTTTTCAAATCGAGTTAACGACCCTTTCTCAATGGGCAAAAAAGTTCCTATGTTAACACCTATGGATTTTGAGTGAAAAATGGCCCGGAAATGAAAGTGAAAAAAATTCGTATTTTAACCATTTATATGTGTAAGACACTTAAACTTGAGCGTTTCCTTACAGATTCGTCGAAAAACATCGAAAGAGAACAAAGGTTTTTCACATAGTAATTCGGGTGCCTCCACGAGGGTCTTTTCGTAAGAGTTGAGGTTGTGAAGACTTTTCCACACGAGTAAATGTATTTTTTCTTCCATATTTTAGGCTTAGGACAATCTTTTGTGGATATGGTATGATACTAAAACGAGAAAACAACTTTTCAGATCGAGTTAACGACCCTGTCTCAATGGGCAAAAAAGTTTCTATGTTAACACCTATGGATTTTGAGTGAAAAATGGCCCGGAAATGAAAGTGAAAAAAATTCGTATTTTAACCATTTGTATGTGTAAGACTCTTAAACTTGAGCGTTTCCTTACAGATTCGTCGAAAAACATCGAAAGAAACAAAGGTTTTTCACATACTAATTCGGGTGCCTCCACGAGGGTCTTTTCGTAAGAGTTGAGGTTGTGAAGTCTTTTCGACACGAGTAAATGTATTTTTTCTTCCATATTTTAAGCTTAGGACAATCTTTTGTGGATATGGTATGATACTAAAACGAGAAAACAACTTTTCAGATCGAGTTAACGACCCTGTCTCAATGGGCAAAAAAGTTCCTATGTTAACACCTATGGATTTTGAGTGAAAAATGGCCCGGAAGCGAAAGTGAAAAAAATTCGTATTTTAACTATTTATATGTGTAAGACTCTTAAACTTGAGCGTTTCCTTACAGATTCGTCGAAAAACATCGAAAGAAACAAAGGTTTTTCACATAGTCATTCGGGTGCCTCCACGAGGGACTTTTCGTGAGGGTCGAGGTTGTGAAGTCTTTTCGACACGAGTAAATGTATTTTTTCATCCATATTTTAAGATTAGGACAATCTTTTGTGGATATGGTATGATACTAAAACGAGAAAACAACTTTTCAGATCGAGTTAACGACCCTGTCTCAATGGGCAAAAAAGTTCCTATGTTAACACCTATGGATTTTGATTGAAAAATGGCCCGGAAATGAAAGTGAAAAAAATTCGTATTTTAACCATTTATATGTGTAAGACTCTTAAACTTGAGCGTTTCCTTACAGATTCGTCGAAAAACATCGAAAGAGAACAAAGGTTTTTCACATAGTAATTCAGGTGCCTCCACGAGGGTCTTTTCGTAAGAGTTGAGGTTGTGAAGTCTTTTCGACACGAGTAAATGTATTTTTTCTTCCATATTTTAAGCTTAGGACAATCTTTTGTGGATATGGTATGATACTAAAACGAGAAAACAACTTTTCAGATCGAGTTAACGACCCTGTCTCAATGGGCAAAAAAGTTCCTATGTTAACACCTATGGATTTTGAGTGAAAAATGGCCCGGAAATGAAAGTGAAAAAAATTCATATTTTAACCATTTATATGTGTAAGACTCTTAAACTTGAGCGTTTCCTTACAGATTCGTCGAAAATCATCGAAAGAGAACAAAGGTTTTTCACATACTAATTCGGGTGCCTCCACGAGGGTCTTTTCGTAAGAGTTGAGGTTGTGAAGTCTTTTCGACACGAGTAAATGTATTTTTTCTTCCATATTTTAAGCTTAGGACAATCTTTTGTGGATATGGTATGATACTAAAACGAGAAAACAACTTTTCAGATCGAGTTAACGACCCTGTCTCAATGGGCAAAAAAGTTCCTATGTTAACACCTATGGATTTTGAGTGAAAAATGGCCCGGAAGCGAAAGTGAAAAAAATTCGTATTTTAACTATTTATATGTGTAAGACTCTTAAACTTGAGCGTTTCCTTACAGATTCGTCGAAAAACATCGAAAGAAACAAAGGTTTTTCACATAGTCATTCGGGTGCCTCCACGAGGGACTTTTCGTGAGGGTCGAGGTTGTGAAGTCTTTTCGACACGAGTAAATGTATTTTTTCATCCATATTTTAAGATTAGGACAATCTTTTGTGGATATGGTATGATACTAAAACGAGAAAACAACTTTTCAGATCGAGTTAACGACCCTGTCTCAATGGGCAAAAAAGTTCCTATGTTAACACCTATGGATTTTGATTGAAAAATGGCCCGGAAATGAAAGTGAAAAAAATTCGTATTTTAACCATTTATATGTGTAAGACTCTTAAACTTGAGCGTTTCCTTACAGATTCGTCGAAAAACATCGAAAGAGAACAAAGGTTTTTCACATAGTAATTCGGGTGCCTCCACGAGGGTCTTTTCGTAAGAGTTGAGGTTGTGAAGTCTTTTCGACACGAGTAAATGTATTTTTTCTTCCATATTTTAAGCTTAGGACAATCTTTTGTGGATATGGTATGATACTAAAACGAGAAAACAACTTTTCAGATCGAGTTAACGACCCTGTCTCAATGGGCAAAAAAGTTCCTATGTTAACACCTATGGATTTTGAGTGAAAAATGGCCCGGAAATGAAAGTGAAAAAAATTCATATTTTAACCATTTATATGTGTAAGACTCTTAAACTTGAGCGTTTCCTTACAGATTCGTCGAAAATCATCGAAAGAGAACAAAGGTTTTTCACATACTAATTCGGGTGCCTCCACGAGGGTCTTTTCGTAAGAGTTGAGGTTGTGAAGTCTTTTCGACACGAGTAAATGTATTTTTTCTTCCATATTTTAAGCTTAGGACAATCTTTTGTGGATATGGTATGATACTAAAACGAGAAAACAACTTTTCAGATCGAGTTAACGACCCTGTCTCAATGGGCAAAAAAGTTCCTATGTTAACACCTATGGATTTTGAGTGAAAAATGGCCCGGAAGCGAAAGTGAAAAAAATTCGTATTTTAACTATTTATATGTGTAAGACTCTTAAACTTGAGCGTTTCCTTACAGATTCGTCGAAAAACATCGAAAGAAACAAAGGTTTTTCACATAGTCATTCGGGTGCCTCCACGAGGGACTTTTCGTGAGGGTCGAGGTTGTGAAGTCTTTTCGACACGAGTAAATGTATTTTTTCATCCATATTTTAAGATTAGGACAATCTTTTGTGGATATGGTATGATACTAAAACGAGAAAACAACTTTTCAGATCGAGTTAACGACCCTGTCTCAATGGGCAAAAAAGTTCCTATGTTAACACCTATGGATTTTGATTGAAAAATGGCCCGGAAATGAAAGTGAAAAAAATTCGTATTTTAACCATTTATATGTGTAAGACTCTTAAACTTGAGCGTTTCCTTACAGATTCGTCGAAAAACATCGAAAGAGAACAAAGGTTTTTCACATAGTAATTCGGGTGCCTCCACGAGGGTCTTTTCGTAAGAGTTGAGGTTGTGAAGTCTTTTCGACACGAGTAAATGTATTTTTTCTTCCATATTTTAAGCTTAGGACAATCTTTTGTGGATATGGTATGATACTAAAACGAGAAAACAACTTTTCAGATCGAGTTAACGACCCTGTCTCAATGGGCAAAAAAGTTCCTATGTTAACACCTATGGATTTTGAGTGAAAAATGGCCCGGAAATGAGAGTGAAAAAAATTCATATTTTAACCATTTATATGTGTAAGACTCTTAAACTTGAGCGTTTCCTTACAGATTCGTCGAAAATCATCGAAAGAGAACAAAGGTTTTTCACATACTAATTCGGGTGCCTCCACGAGGGTCTTTTCGTAAGAGTTGAGGTTGTGAAGTCTTTTCGACACGAGTAAATGTATTTTTTCTTCCATATTTTAAGCTTAGGACAATCTTTTGTGGATATGGTATGATACTAAAACGAGAAAACAACTTTTCAGATCGAGTTAACGACCCTGTCTCAATGGGCAAAAAAGTTCCTATGTTAACACCTATGGATTTTGAGTGAAAAATGGCCCGGAAGCGAAAGTGAAAAAAATTCGTATTTTAACTATTTATATGTGTAAGACTCTTAAACTTGAGCGTTTCCTTACAGATTCGTCGAAAAACATCGAAAGAAACAAAGGTTTTTCACATAGTCATTCGGGTGCCTCCACGAGGGACTTTTCGTGAGGGTCGAGGTTGTGAAGTCTTTTCGACACGAGTAAATGTATTTTTTCATCCATATTTTAAGATTAGGACAATCTTTTGTGGATATGGTATGATACTAAAACGAGAAAACAACTTTTCAGATCGAGTTAACGACCCTGTCTCAATGGGCAAAAAAGTTCCTATGTTAACACCTATGGATTTTGATTGAAAAATGGCCCGGAAATGAAAGTGAAAAAAATTCGTATTTTAACCATTTATATGTGTAAGACTCTTAAACTTGAGCGTTTCCTTACAGATTCGTCGAAAAACATCGAAAGAGAACAAAGGTTTTTCACATAGTAATTCGGGTGCCTCCACGAGGGTCTTTTCGTAAGAGTTGAGGTTGTGAAGTCTTTTCGACACGAGTAAATGTATTTTTTCTTCCATATTTTAAGCTTAGGACAATCTTTTGTGGATATGGTATGATACTAAAACGAGAAAACAACTTTTCAGATCGAGTTAACGACCCTGTCTCAATGGGCAAAAAAGTTCCTATGTTAACACCTATGGATTTTGAGTGAAAAATGGCCCGGAAATGAAAGTGAAAAAAATTCATATTTTAACCATTTATATGTGTAAGACTCTTAAACTTGAGCGTTTCCTTACAGATTCGTCGAAAATCATCGAAAGAGAACAAAGGTTTTTCACATACTAATTCGGGTGCCTCCACGAGGGTCTTTTCGTAAGAGTTGAGGTTGTGAAGTCTTTTCGACACGAGTAAATGTATTTTTTCTTCCATATTTTAAGCTTAGGACAATCTTTTGTGGATATGGTATGATACTAAAACGAGAAAACAACTTTTCAGATCGAGTTAACGACCCTGTCTCAATGGGCAAAAAAGTTCCTATGTTAACACCTATGGATTTTGAGTGAAAAATGGCCCGGAAATGAAAGTGAAAAAAATTCGTATTTTAACCATTTATATGTGTAAGACTCTTAAACTTGAGCGTTTCCTTACAGATTCGTCGAAAAACATCGAAAGAAACAAAGGTTTTTCACATAGTCATTCGGGTGCCTCCACGAGGGACTTTTCGTGAGGGTCGAGGTTGTGAAGTCTTTTCGACACGAGTAAATGTATTTTTTCATCCATATTTTAAGATTAGGACAATCTTTTGTGGATATGGTATGATACTAAAACGAGAAAACAACTTTTCAGATCGAGTTAACGACCCTGTCTCAATGGGCAAAAAAGTTCCTATGTTAACACCTATGGATTTTGAGTGAAAAATGGCCCGGAAATGAAAGTGAAAAAAATTCGTATTTTAACCATTTATATGTGTAAGACTCTTAAACTTGAGCGTTTCCTTACAGATTCGTCAAAAAACATCGAAAGAAACAAAGGTTTTTCACATAGTCATTCGGGTGCCTCCACGAGGGACTTTTCGTGAGGGTCGAGGTTGTGAAGTCTTTTCGACACGAGTAAATGTATTTTTTCATCCATATTTTAAGATTAGGACAATCTTTTGTGGATATGGTATGATACTAAAACGAGAAAACAACTTTTCAGATCGAGTTAACGACCCTGTCTCAATGGGCAAAAAAGTTCCTATGTTAACACCTATGGATTTTGATTGAAAAATGGCCCGGAAATGAAAGTGAAAAAAATTCGTATTTTAACCATTTATATGTGTAAGACTCTTAAACTTGAGCGTTTCCTTACAGATTCGTCGAAAAACATCGAAAGAGAACAAAGGTTTTTCACATAGTAATTGGGGTGCCTCCACTAGGGTCTTTTCGTAAGAGTTGAGGTTGTGGAGTCTTTTCGACACGAGTAAATGTATTTTTTCTTCCATATTTTAAGCTTAGGACAATCTTTTGTGGATATGGTATGATACTAAAACGAGAAAACAACTTTTCAGATCGAGTTAACGACCCTGTCTCAATGGGCAAAAAAGTTCCTATGTTAACACCTATGGATTTTGAGTGAAAAATGGCCCGAAAATGAAAGTGAAAAAAATTCATATTTTAACCATTTATATGTGTAAGACTCTTAAACTTGAGCGTTTCCTTACAGATTCGTCGAAAATCATCGAAAGAGAACAAAGGTTTTTCACATAGTAATTCGGGTGCCTCCACGAGGGTCTTTTCGTAAGAGTTGAGGTTGTGAAGTCTTTTCGACACGAGTAAATGTATTTTTTCTTCCATATTTTAAGCTTAGGACAATCTTTTGTGGATATGGTATGATACTAAAACGAGAAAACAACTTTTCAGATCGAGTTAACGACCCTGTCTCAATGGGCAAAAAAGTTCCTATGTTAACACCTATGGATTTTGAGTGAAAAATGGCCCGGAAATGAAAGTGAAAAAAATTCGTATTTTAACCATTTATATGTGTAAGACTCTTAAACTTGAGCGTTTCCTTACAGATTCGTCGAAAAACATCGAAAGAAACAAAGGTTTTTCACATAGTCATTCGGGTGCCTCCACGAGGGACTTTTCGTGAGGGTCGAGGTTGTGAAGTCTTTTCGACACGAGTAAATGTATTTTTTCATCCATATTTTAAGATTAGGACAATCTTTTGTGGATATGGTATGATACTAAAACGAGAAAACAACTTTTCAGATCGAGTTAACGACCCTGTCTCAATGGGCAAAAAAGTTCCTATGTTAACACCTATGGATTTTGATTGAAAAATGGCCCGGAAATGAAAGTGAAAAAAATTCGTATTTTAACCATTTATATGTGTAAGACTCTTAAACTTGAGCGTTTCCTTACAGATTCGTCGAAAAACATCGAAAGAGAACAAAGGTTTTTCACATAGTAATTGGGGTGCCTCCACTAGGGTCTTTTCGTAAGAGTTGAGGTTGTGGAGTCTTTTCGACACGAGTAAATGTATTTTTTCTTCCATATTTTAAGCTTAGGACAATCTTTTGTGGATATGGTATGATACTAAAACGAGAAAACAACTTTTCAGATCGAGTTAACGACCCTGTCTCAATGGGCAAAAAAGTTCCTATGTTAACACCTATGGATTTTGAGTGAAAAATGGCCCGGAAATGAAAGTGAAAAAAATTCGTATTTTAACCAATTATATGTGTAAGACTCTTAAACTTGAGCGTTTCCTTACAGATTCGTCGAAAAACATCGAAAGAGAACAAAGGTTTTTCACATACTAATTCGGGTGCCTCCACGAGGGTCTTTTCGTAAGAGTTGAGGTTGTGAAGTCTTTTCGACGCGAGTAAATGTATTTTTTCTTCCATATTTTAAGCTTAGGACAATCTTTTGTGGATATGGTATGATACTAAAACGAGAAAACAACTTTTCAGATCGAGTTAACGACCCTGTCTCAATGGGCAAAAAAGTTCCTATGTTAACACCTATGGATTTTGAGTGAAAAATGGCCCGGAAGCGAAAGTGAAAAAAATTCGTATTTTAACTATTTATATGTGTAAGACTCTTAAACTTGAGCGTTTCCTTACAGATTCGTCGAAAAACATCGAAAGAAACAAAGGTTTTTCACATAGTCATTCGGGTGCCTCCACGAGGGACTTTTCGTGAGGGTCGAGGTTGTGAAGTCTTTTCGACACGAGTAAATGTATTTTTTCATCCATATTTTAAGATTAGGACAATCTTTTGTGGATATGGTATGATACTAAAACGAGAAAACAACTTTTCAGATCGAGTTAACGACCCTGTCTCAATGGGCAAAAAAGTTCCTATGTTAACACCTATGGATTTTGATTGAAAAATTGCCCGGAAATGAAAGTGAAAAAAATTCGTATTTTAACCATTTATATGTGTAAGACTCTTAAACTTGAGCGTTTCCTTACAGATTCGTCGAAAAACATCGAAAGAGAACAAAGGTTTTTCACATAGTAATTCGGGTGCCTCCACGAGGGTCTTTTCGTAAGAGTTGAGGTTGTGAAGTCTTTTCGACACGAGTAAATGTATTTTTTCTTCCATATTTTAAGCTTAGGACAATCTTTTGTGGATATGGTATGATACTAAAACGAGAAAACAACTTTTCAGATCGAGTTAACGACCCTGTCTCAATGGGCAAAAAAGTTCCTATGTTAACACCTATGGATTTTGAGTGAAAAATGTCCCGGTAGCGAAAGTGAAAAAAATTCGTATTTTAACCATTTATATGTGTAAGACTCTTAAACTTGAGCGTTTCCTTACAGATTCGTCGAAAAACATCGAAAGAGAACAAAGGTTTTTCACATAGTAATTGGGGTGCCTCCACTAGGGTCTTTTCGTAAGAGTTGAGGTTGTGGAGTCTTTTCGACACGAGTAAATGTATTTTTTCTTCCATATTTTAAGCTTAGGACAATCTTTTGTGGATATGGTATGATACTAAAACGAGAAAACAACTTTTCAGATCGAGTTAACGACCCTGTCTCAATGGGCAAAAAAGTTCCTATGTTAACACCTATGGATTTTGAGTGAAAAATGGCCCGAAAATGAAAGTGAAAAAAATTCATATTTTAACCATTTATATGTGTAAGACTCTTAAACTTGAGCGTTTCCTTACAGATTCGTCGAAAAACATCGAAAGAAACAAAGGTTTTTCACATAGTCATTCGGGTGCCTCCACGAGGGACTTTTCGTGAGGGTCGAGGTTGTGAAGTCTTTTCGACACGAGTAAATGTATTTTTTCATCCATATTTTAAGATTAGGACAATCTTTTGTGGATATGGTATGATACTAAAACGAGAAAACAACTTTTCAGATCGAGTTAACGACCCTGTCTCAATGGGCAAAAAAGTTCCTATGTTAACACCTATGGATTTTGATTGAAAAATGGCCCGGAAATGAAAGTGAAAAAAATTCGTATTTTAACCATTTATATGTGTAAGACTCTTAAACTTGAGCGTTTCCTTACAGATTCGTCGAAAAACATCGAAAGAGAACAAAGGTTTTTCACATAGTAATTCGGGTGCCTCCACGAGGGTCTTTTCGTAAGAGTTGAGGTTGTGAAGTCTTTTCGACACGAGTAAATGTATTTTTTCTTCCATATTTTAAGCTTAGGACAATCTTTTGTGGATATGGTATGATACTAAAACGAGAAAACAACTTTTCAGATCGAGTTAACGACCCTGTCTCAATGGGCAAAAAAGTTCCTATGTTAACACCTATGGATTTTGAGTGAAAAATGGCCCGGAAATGAAAGTGAAAAAAATTCATATTTTAACCATTTATATGTGTAAGACTCTTAAACTTGAGCGTTTCCTTACAGATTCGTCGAAAATCATCGAAAGAGAACAAAGGTTTTTCACATACTAATTCGGGTGCCTCCACGAGGGTCTTTTCGTAAGAGTTGAGGTTGTGAAGTCTTTTCGACACGAGTAAATGTATTTTTTCTTCCATATTTTAAGCTTAGGACAATCTTTTGTGGATATGGTATGATACTAAAACGAGAAAACAACTTTTCAGATCGAGTTAACGACCCTGTCTCAATGGGCAAAAAAGTTCCTATGTTAACACCTATGGATTTTGAGTGAAAAATGGCCCGGAAGCGAAAGTGAAAAAAATTCGTATTTTAACTATTTATATGTGTAAGACTCTTAAACTTGAGCGTTTCCTTACAGATTCGTCGAAAAACATCGAAAGAAACAAAGGTTTTTCACATAGTCATTCGGGTGCCTCCACGAGGGACTTTTCGTGAGGGTCGAGGTTGTGAAGTCTTTTCGACACGAGTAAATGTATTTTTTCATCCATATTTTAAGATTAGGACAATCTTTTGTGGATATGGTATGATACTAAAACGAGAAAACAACTTTTCAGATCGAGTTAACGACCCTGTCTCAATGGGCAAAAAAGTTCCTATGTTAACACCTATGGATTTTGAGTGAAAAATGGCCCGGAAATGAAAGTGAAAAAAATTCATATTTTAACCATTTATATGTGTAAGACTCTTAAACTTGAGCGTTTCCTTACAGATTCGTCGAAAATCATCGAAAGAGAACAAAGGTTTTTCACATACTAATTCGGGTGCCTCCACGAGGGTCTTTTCGTAAGAGTTGAGGTTGTGAAGTCTTTTCGACACGAGTAAATGTATTTTTTCTTCCATATTTTAAGCTTAGGACAATCTTTTGTGGATATGGTATGATACTAAAACGAGAAAACAACTTTTCAGATCGAGTTAACGACCCTGTCTCAATGGGCAAAAAAGTTCGTATGTTAACACCTATGGATTTTGAGTGAAAAATGGCCCGGAAATGAAAGTGAAAAAAATTCATATTTTAACCATTTATATGTGTAAGACTCTTAAACTTGAGCGTTTCCTTACAGATTCGTCGAAAATCATCGAAAGAGAACAAAGGTTTTTCACATACTAATTCGGGTGCCTCCACGAGGGTCTTTTCGTAAGAGTTGAGGTTGTGAAGTCTTTTCGACACGAGTAAATGTATTTTTTCTTCCATATTTTAAGCTTAGGACAATCTTTTGTGGATATGGTATGATACTAAAACGAGAAAACAACTTTTCAGATCGAGTTAACGACCCTGTCTCAATGGGCAAAAAAGTTCCTATGTTAACACCTATGGATTTTGAGTGAAAAATGGCCCGGAAGCGAAAGTGAAAAAAATTCGTATTTTAACTATTTATATGTGTAAGACTCTTAAACTTGAGCGTTTCCTTACAGATTCGTCGAAAAACATCGAAAGAAACAAAGGTTTTTCACATAGTCATTCGGGTGCCTCCACGAGGGACTTTTCGTGAGGGTCGAGGTTGTGAAGTCTTTTCGACACGAGTAAATGTATTTTTTCATCCATATTTTAAGATTAGGACAATCTTTTGTGGATATGGTATGATACTAAAACGAGAAAACAACTTTTCAGATCGAGTTAACGACCCTGTCTCAATGGGCAAAAAAGTTCCTATGTTAACACCTATGGATTTTGATTGAAAAATGGCCCGGAAATGAAAGTGAAAAAAATTCGTATTTTAACCATTTATATGTGTAAGACTCTTAAACTTGAGCGTTTCCTTACAGATTCGTCGAAAAACATCGAAAGAGAACAAAGGTTTTTCACATAGTAATTCGGGTGCCTCCACGAGGGTCTTTTCGTAAGAGTTGAGGTTGTGAAGTCTTTTCGACACGAGTAAATGTATTTTTTCTTCCATATTTTAAGCTTAGGACAATCTTTTGTGGATATGGTATGATACTAAAACGAGAAAACAACTTTTCAGATCGAGTTAACGACCCTGTCTCAATGGGCAAAAAAGTTCCTATGTTAACACCTATGGATTTTGAGTGAAAAATGTCCCGGTAGCGAAAGTGAAAAAAATTCGTATTTTAACCATTTATATGTGTAAGACTCTTAAACTTGAGCGTTTCCTTACAGATTCGTCGAAAAACATCGAAAGAGAACAAAGGTTTTTCACATAGTAATTGGGGTGCCTCCACTAGGGTCTTTTCGTAAGAGTTGAGGTTGTGGAGTCTTTTCGACACGAGTAAATGTATTTTTTCTTCCATATTTTAAGCTTAGGACAATCTTTTGTGGATATGGTATGATACTAAAACGAGAAAACAACTTTTCAGATCGAGTTAACGACCCTGTCTCAATGGGCAAAAAAGTTCGTATGTTAACACCTATGGATTTTGAGTGAAAAATGGCCCGGAAATGAAAGTGAAAAAAATTCATATTTTAACCATTTATATGTGTAAGACTCTTAAACTTGAGCGTTTCCTTACAGATTCGTCGAAAATCATCGAAAGAGAACAAAGGTTTTTCACATACTAATTCGGGTGCCTCCACGAGGGTCTTTTCGTAAGAGTTGAGGTTGTGAAGTCTTTTCGACACGAGTAAATGTATTTTTTCTTCCATATTTTAAGCTTAGGACAATCTTTTGTGGATATGGTATGATACTAAAACGAGAAAACAACTTTTCAGATCGAGTTAACGACCCTGTCTCAATGGGCAAAAAAGTTCCTATGTTAACACCTATGGATTTTGAGTGAAAAATGGCCCGGAAGCGAAAGTGAAAAAAATTCGTATTTTAACTATTTATATGTGTAAGACTCTTAAACTTGAGCGTTTCCTTACAGATTCGTCGAAAAACATCGAAAGAAACAAAGGTTTTTCACATAGTCATTCGGGTGCCTCCACGAGGGACTTTTCGTGAGGGTCGAGGTTGTGAAGTCTTTTCGACACGAGTAAATGTATTTTTTCATCCATATTTTAAGATTAGGACAATCTTTTGTGGATATGGTATGATACTAAAACGAGAAAACAACTTTTCAGATCGAGTTAACGACCCTGTCTCAATGGGCAAAAAAGTTCCTATGTTAACACCTATGGATTTTGATTGAAAAATGGCCCGGAAATGAAAGTGAAAAAAATTCGTATTTTAACCATTTATATGTGTAAGACTCTTAAACTTGAGCGTTTCCTTACAGATTCGTCGAAAAACATCGAAAGAGAACAAAGGTTTTTCACATAGTAATTCGGGTGCCTCCACGAGGGTCTTTTCGTAAGAGTTGAGGTTGTGAAGTCTTTTCGACACGAGTAAATGTATTTTTTCTTCCATATTTTAAGCTTAGGACAATCTTTTGTGGATATGGTATGATACTAAAACGAGAAAACAACTTTTCAGATCGAGTTAACGACCCTGTCTCAATGGGCAAAAAAGTTCTTATGTTAACACCTATGGATTTTGAGTGAAAAATGTCCCGGTAGCGAAAGTGAAAAAAATTCGTATTTTAACCATTTATATGTGTAAGACTCTTAAACTTGAGCGTTTCCTTACAGATTCGTCGAAAAACATCGAAAGAGAACAAAGGTTTTTCACATAGTAATTGGGGTGCCTCCACTAGGGTCTTTTCGTAAGAGTTGAGGTTGTGGAGTCTTTTCGACACGAGTAAATGTATTTTTTCTTCCATATTTTAAGCTTAGGACAATCTTTTGTGGATATGGTATGATACTAAAACGAGAAAACAACTTTTCAGATCGAGTTAACGACCCTGTCTCAATGGGCAAAAAAGTTCCTATGTTAACACCTATGGATTTTGAGTGAAAAATGGCCCGGAAATGAAAGTGAAAAAAATTCATATTTTAACCATTTATATGTGTAAGACTCTTAAACTTGAGCGTTTCCTTACAGATTCGTCGAAAATCATCGAAAGAGAACAAAGGTTTTTCACATACTAATTCGGGTGCCTCCACGAGGGTCTTTTCGTAAGAGTTGAGGTTGTGAAGTCTTTTCGACACGAGTAAATGTATTTTTTCTTCCATATTTTAAGCTTAGGACAATCTTTTGTGGATATGGTATGATACTAAAACGAGAAAACAACTTTTCAGATCGAGTTAACGACCCTGTCTCAATGGGCAAAAAAGTTCCTATGTTAACACCTATGGATTTTGAGTGAAAAATGGCCCGGAAGCGAAAGTGAAAAAAATTCGTATTTTAACTATTTATATGTGTAAGACTCTTAAACTTGAGCGTTTCCTTACAGATTCGTCGAAAAACATCGAAAGAAACAAAGGTTTTTCACATAGTCATTCGGGTGCCTCCACGAGGGACTTTTCGTGAGGGTCGAGGTTGTGAAGTCTTTTCGACACGAGTAAATGTATTTTTTCATCCATATTTTAAGATTAGGACAATCTTTTGTGGATATGGTATGATACTAAAACGAGAAAACAACTTTTCAGATCGAGTTAACGACCCTGTCTCAATGGGCAAAAAAGTTCCTATGTTAACACCTATGGATTTTGATTGAAAAATGGCCCGGAAATGAAAGTGAAAAAAATTCGTATTTTAACCATTTATATGTGTAAGACTCTTAAACTTGAGCGTTTCCTTACAGATTCGTCGAAAAACATCGAAAGAGAACAAAGGTTTTTCACATAGTAATTCGGGTGCCTCCACGAGGGTCTTTTCGTAAGAGTTGAGGTTGTGAAGTCTTTTCGACACGAGTAAATGTATTTTTTCTTCCATATTTTAAGCTTAGGACAATCTTTTGTGGATATGGTATGATACTAAAACGAGAAAACAACTTTTCAGATCGAGTTAACGACCCTGTCTCAATGGGCAAAAAAGTTCCTATGTTAACACCTATGGATTTTGAGTGAAAAATGTCCCGGTAGCGAAAGTGAAAAAAATTCGTATTTTAACCATTTATATGTGTAAGACTCTTAAACTTGAGCGTTTCCTTACAGATTCGTCGAAAAACATCGAAAGAGAACAAAGGTTTTTCACATAGTAATTGGGGTGCCTCCACGAGGGACTTTTCGTGAGGGTCGAGGTTGTGAAGTCTTTTCGACACGAGTAAATGTATTTTTTCATCCATATTTTAAGATTAGGACAATCTTTTGTGGATATGGTATGATACTAAAACGAGAAAACAACTTTTCAGATCGAGTTAACGACCCTGTCTCAATGGGCAAAAAAGTTCCTATGTTAACACCTATGGATTTTGATTGAAAAATGGCCCGGAAATGAAAGTGAAAAAAATTCGTATTTTAACCATTTATATGTGTAAGACTCTTAAACTTGAGCGTTTCCTTACAGATTCGTCGAAAAACATCGAAAGAGAACAAAGGTTTTTCACATAGTAATTCGGGTGCCTCCACGAGGGTCTTTTCGTAAGAGTTGAGGTTGTGAAGTCTTTTCGACACGAGTAAATGTATTTTTTCTTCCATATTTTAAGCTTAGGACAATCTTTTGTGGATATGGTATGATACTAAAACGAGAAAACAACTTTTCAGATCGAGTTAACGACCCTGTCTCAATGGGCAAAAAAGTTCCTATGTTAACACCTATGGATTTTGAGTGAAAAATGTCCCGGTAGCGAAAGTGAAAAAAATTCGTATTTTAACCATTTATATGTGTAAGACTCTTAAACTTGAGCGTTTCCTTACAGATTCGTCGAAAAACATCGAAAGAGAACAAAGGTTTTTCACATAGTAATTGGGGTGCCTCCACTAGGGTCTTTTCGTAAGAGTTGAGGTTGTGGAGTCTTTTCGACACGAGTAAATGTATTTTTTCTTCCATATTTTAAGCTTAGGACAATCTTTTGTGGATATGGTATGATACTAAAACGAGAAAACAACTTTTCAGATCGAGTTAACGACCCTGTCTCAATGGGCAAAAAAGTTCGTATGTTAACACCTATGGATTTTGAGTGAAAAATGGCCCGGAAATGAAAGTGAAAAAAATTCATATTTTAACCATTTATATGTGTAAGACTCTTAAACTTGAGCGTTTCCTTACAGATTCGTCGAAAATCATCGAAAGAGAACAAAGGTTTTTCACATACTAATTCGGGTGCCTCCACGAGGGTCTTTTCGTAAGAGTTGAGGTTGTGAAGTCTTTTCGACACGAGTAAATGTATTTTTTCTTCCATATTTTAAGCTTAGGACAATCTTTTGTGGATATGGTATGATACTAAAACGAGAAAACAACTTTTCAGATCGAGTTAACGACCCTGTCTCAATGGGCAAAAAAGTTCCTATGTTAACACCTATGGATTTTGAGTGAAAAATGGCCCGGAAGCGAAAGTGAAAAAAATTCGTATTTTAACTATTTATATGTGTAAGACTCTTAAACTTGAGCGTTTCCTTACAGATTCGTCGAAAAACATCGAAAGAAACAAAGGTTTTTCACATAGTCATTCGGGTGCCTCCACGAGGGACTTTTCGTGAGGGTCGAGGTTGTGAAGTCTTTTCGACACGAGTAAATGTATTTTTTCATCCATATTTTAAGATTAGGACAATCTTTTGTGGATATGGTATGATACTAAAACGAGAAAACAACTTTTCAGATCGAGTTAACGACCCTGTCTCAATGGGCAAAAAAGTTCCTATGTTAACACCTATGGATTTTGATTGAAAAATGGCCCGGAAATGAAAGTGAAAAAAATTCGTATTTTAACCATTTATATGTGTAAGACTCTTAAACTTGAGCGTTTCCTTACAGATTCGTCGAAAAACATCGAAAGAGAACAAAGGTTTTTCACATAGTAATTCGGGTGCCTCCACGAGGGTCTTTTCGTAAGAGTTGAGGTTGTGAAGTCTTTTCGACACGAGTAAATGTATTTTTTCTTCCATATTTTAAGCTTAGGACAATCTTTTGTGGATATGGTATGATACTAAAACGAGAAAACAACTTTTCAGATCGAGTTAACGACCCTGTCTCAATGGGCAAAAAAGTTCCTATGTTAACACCTATGGATTTTGAGTGAAAAATGTCCCGGTAGCGAAAGTGAAAAAAATTCGTATTTTAACCATTTATATGTGTAAGACTCTTAAACTTGAGCGTTTCCTTACAGATTCGTCGAAAAACATCGAAAGAGAACAAAGGTTTTTCACATAGTAATTGGGGTGCCTCCACTAGGGTCTTTTCGTAAGAGTTGAGGTTGTGGAGTCTTTTCGACACGAGTAAATGTATTTTTTCTTCCATATTTTAAGCTTAGGACAATCTTTTGTGGATATGGTATGATACTAAAACGAGAAAACAACTTTTCAGATCGAGTTAACGACCCTGTCTCAATGGGCAAAAAAGTTCCTATGTTAACACCTATGGATTTTGAGTGAAAAATGGCCCGGAAATGAAAGTGAAAAAAATTCATATTTTAACCATTTATATGTGTAAGACTCTTAAACTTGAGCGTTTCCTTACAGATTCGTCGAAAATCATCGAAAGAGAACAAAGGTTTTTCACATACTAATTCGGGTGCCTCCACGAGGGTCTTTTCGTAAGAGTTGAGGTTGTGAAGTCTTTTCGACACGAGTAAATGTATTTTTTCTTCCATATTTTAAGCTTAGGACAATCTTTTGTGGATATGGTATGATACTAAAACGAGAAAACAACTTTTCAGATCGAGTTAACGACCCTGTCTCAATGGGCAAAAAAGTTCCTATGTTAACACCTATGGATTTTGAGTGAAAAATGGCCCGGAAGCGAAAGTGAAAAAAATTCGTATTTTAACTATTTATATGTGTAAGACTCTTAAACTTGAGCGTTTCCTTACAGATTCGTCGAAAAACATCGAAAGAAACAAAGGTTTTTCACATAGTCATTCGGGTGCCTCCACGAGGGACTTTTCGTGAGGGTCGAGGTTGTGAAGTCTTTTCGACACGAGTAAATGTATTTTTTCATCCATATTTTAAGATTAGGACAATCTTTTGTGGATATGGTATGATACTAAAACGAGAAAACAACTTTTCAGATCGAGTTAACGACCCTGTCTCAATGGGCAAAAAAGTTCCTATGTTAACACCTATGGATTTTGAGTGAAAAATGGCCCGGAAATGAAAGTGAAAAAAATTCATATTTTAACCATTTATATGTGTAAGACTCTTAAACTTGAGCGTTTCCTTACAGATTCG
This sequence comes from Cucurbita pepo subsp. pepo, assembly GCF_057944985.1. Classification (NCBI taxonomy): domain Eukaryota; kingdom Viridiplantae; phylum Streptophyta; class Magnoliopsida; order Cucurbitales; family Cucurbitaceae; genus Cucurbita; species Cucurbita pepo. Next base: position 12,327,871 of record NC_141817.1, read on the forward strand.
TCGAAAATCATCGAAAGAGAACAAAGGTTTTTCACATACTAATTCGGGTGCCTCCACGAGGGTCTTTTCGTAAGAGTTGAGGTTGTGAAGTCTTTTCGACACGAGTAAATGTATTTTTTCTTCCATATTTTAAGCTTAGGACAATCTTTTGTGGATATGGTATGATACTAAAACGAGAAAACAACTTTTCAGATCGAGTTAACGACCCTGTCTCAATGGGCAAAAAAGTTCGTATGTTAACACCTATGGATTTTGAGTGAAAAATGGCCCGGAAATGAAAGTGAAAAAAATTCATATTTTAACCATTTATATGTGTAAGACTCTTAAACTTGAGCGTTTCCTTACAGATTCGTCGAAAATCATCGAAAGAGAACAAAGGTTTTTCACATACTAATTCGGGTGCCTCCACGAGGGTCTTTTCGTAAGAGTTGAGGTTGTGAAGTCTTTTCGACACGAGTAAATGTATTTTTTCTTCCATATTTTAAGCTTAGGACAATCTTTTGTGGATATGGTATGATACTAAAACGAGAAAACAACTTTTCAGATCGAGTTAACGACCCTGTCTCAATGGGCAAAAAAGTTCGTATGTTAACACCTATGGATTTTGAGTGAAAAATGGCCCGGAAATGAAAGTGAAAAAAATTCATATTTTAACCATTTATATGTGTAAGACTCTTAAACTTGAGCGTTTCCTTACAGATTCGTCGAAAATCATCGAAAGAGAACAAAGGTTTTTCACATACTAATTCGGGTGCCTCCACGAGGGTCTTTTCGTAAGAGTTGAGGTTGTGAAGTCTTTTCGACACGAGTAAATGTATTTTTTCTTCCATATTTTAAGCTTAGGACAATCTTTTGTGGATATGGTATGATACTAAAACGAGAAAACAACTTTTCAGATCGAGTTAACGACCCTGTCTCAATGGGCAAAAAAGTTCCTATGTTAACACCTATGGATTTTGAGTGAAAAATGGCCCGGAAGCGAAAGTGAAAAAAATTCGTATTTTAACTATTTATATGTGTAAGACTCTTAAACTTGAGCGTTTCCTTACAGATTCGTCGAAAAACATCGAAAGAAACAAAGGTTTTTCACATAGTCATTCGGGTGCCTCCACGAGGGACTTTTCGTGAGGGTCGAGGTTGTGAAGTCTTTTCGACACGAGTAAATGTATTTTTTCATCCATATTTTAAGATTAGGACAATCTTTTGTGGATATGGTATGATACTAAAACGAGAAAACAACTTTTCAGATCGAGTTAACGACCCTGTCTCAATGGGCAAAAAAGTTCCTATGTTAACACCTATGGATTTTGATTGAAAAATGGCCCGGAAATGAAAGTGAAAAAAATTCGTATTTTAACCATTTATATGTGTAAGACTCTTAAACTTGAGCGTTTCCTTACAGATTCGTCGAAAAACATCGAAAGAGAACAAAGGTTTTTCACATAGTAATTCGGGTGCCTCCACGAGGGTCTTTTCGTAAGAGTTGAGGTTGTGAAGTCTTTTCGACACGAGTAAATGTATTTTTTCTTCCATATTTTAAGCTTAGGACAATCTTTTGTGGATATGGTATGATACTAAAACGAGAAAACAACTTTTCAGATCGAGTTAACGACCCTGTCTCAATGGGCAAAAAAGTTCCTATGTTAACACCTATGGATTTTGAGTGAAAAATGTCCCGGTAGCGAAAGTGAAAAAAATTCGTATTTTAACCATTTATATGTGTAAGACTCTTAAACTTGAGCGTTTCCTTACAGATTCGTCGAAAAACATCGAAAGAGAACAAAGGTTTTTCACATAGTAATTGGGGTGCCTCCACTAGGGTCTTTTCGTAAGAGTTGAGGTTGTGGAGTCTTTTCGACACGAGTAAATGTATTTTTTCTTCCATATTTTAAGCTTAGGACAATCTTTTGTGGATATGGTATGATACTAAAACGAGAAAACAACTTTTCAGATCGAGTTAACGACCCTGTCTCAATGGGCAAAAAAGTTCCTATGTTAACACCTATGGATTTTGAGTGAAAAATGGCCCGAAAATGAAAGTGAAAAAAATTCATATTTTAACCATTTATATGTGTAAGACTCTTAAACTTGAGCGTTTCCTTACAGATTCGTCGAAAATCATCGAAAGAGAACAAAGGTTTTTCACATAGTAATTCGGGTGCCTCCACGAGGGTCTTTTCGTAAGAGTTGAGGTTGTGAAGTCTTTTCGACACGAGTAAATGTATTTTTTCTTCCATATTTTAAGCTTAGGACAATCTTTTGTGGATATGGTATGATACTAAAACGAGAAAACAACTTTTCAGATCGAGTTAACGACCCTGTCTCAATGGGCAAAAAAGTTCGTATGTTAACACCTATGGATTTTGAGTGAAAAATGGCCCGGAAATGAAAGTGAAAAAAATTCATATTTTAACCATTTATATGTGTAAGACTCTTAAACTTGAGCGTTTCCTTACAGATTCGTCGAAAATCATCGAAAGAGAACAAAGGTTTTTCACATACTAATTCGGGTGCCTCCACGAGGGTCTTTTCGTAAGAGTTGAGGTTGTGAAGTCTTTTCGACACGAGTAAATGTATTTTTTCTTCCATATTTTAAGCTTAGGACAATCTTTTGTGGATATGGTATGATACTAAAACGAGAAAACAACTTTTCAGATCGAGTTAACGACCCTGTCTCAATGGGCAAAAAAGTTCCTATGTTAACACCTATGGATTTTGAGTGAAAAATGGCCCGGAAATGAAAGTGAAAAAAATTCATATTTTAACCATTTATATGTGTAAGACTCTTAAACTTGAGCGTTTCCTTACAGATTCGTCGAAAATCATCGAAAGAGAACAAAGGTTTTTCACATACTAATTCGGGTGCCTCCACGAGGGTCTTTTCGTAAGAGTTGAGGTTGTGAAGTCTTTTCGACACGAGTAAATGTATTTTTTCTTCCATATTTTAAGCTTAGGACAATCTTTTGTGGATATGGTATGATACTAAAACGAGAAAACAACTTTTCAGATCGAGTTAACGACCCTGTCTCAATGGGCAAAAAAGTTCGTATGTTAACACCTATGGATTTTGAGTGAAAAATGGCCCCGAAATGAAAGTGAAAAAAATTCATATTTTAACCATTTATATGTGTAAGACTCTTAAACTTGAGCGTTTCCTTACAGATTCGTCGAAAATCATCGAAAGAGAACAAAGGTTTTTCACATACTAATTCGGGTGCCTCCACGAGGGTCTTTTCGTAAGAGTTGAGGTTGTGAAGTCTTTTCGACACGAGTAAATGTATTTTTTCTTCCATATTTTAAGCTTAGGACAATCTTTTGTGGATATGGTATGATACTAAAACGAGAAAACAACTTTTCAGATCGAGTTAACGACCCTGTCTCAATGGGCAAAAAAGTTCCTATGTTAACACCTATGGATTTTGAGTGAAAAATGGCCCGGAAGCGAAAGTGAAAAAAATTCGTATTTTAACTATTTATATGTGTAAGACTCTTAAACTTGAGCGTTTCCTTACAGATTCGTCGAAAAACATCGAAAGAAACAAAGGTTTTTCACATAGTCATTCGGGTGCCTCCACGAGGGACTTTTCGTGAGGGTCGAGGTTGTGAAGTCTTTTCGACACGAGTAAATGTATTTTTTCATCCATATTTTAAGATTAGGACAATCTTTTGTGGATATGGTATGATACTAAAACGAGAAAACAACTTTTCAGATCGAGTTAACGACCCTGTCTCAATGGGCAAAAAAGTTCCTATGTTAACACCTATGGATTTTGATTGAAAAATGGCCCGGAAATGAAAGTGAAAAAAATTCGTATTTTAACCATTTATATGTGTAAGACTCTTAAACTTGAGCGTTTCCTTACAGATTCGTCGAAAAACATCGAAAGAGAACAAAGGTTTTTCACATAGTAATTCGGGTGCCTCCACGAGGGTCTTTTCGTAAGAGTTGAGGTTGTGAAGTCTTTTCGACACGAGTAAATGTATTTTTTCTTCCATATTTTAAGCTTAGGACAATCTTTTGTGGATATGGTATGATACTAAAACGAGAAAACAACTTTTCAGATCGAGTTAACGACCCTGTCTCAATGGGCAAAAAAGTTCCTATGTTAACACCTATGGATTTTGAGTGAAAAATGTCCCGGTAGCGAAAGTGAAAAAAATTCGTATTTTAACCATTTATATGTGTAAGACTCTTAAACTTGAGCGTTTCCTTACAGATTCGTCGAAAAACATCGAAAGAGAACAAAGGTTTTTCACATAGTAATTGGGGTGCCTCCACTAGGGTCTTTTCGTAAGAGTTGAGGTTGTGGAGTCTTTTCGACACGAGTAAATGTATTTTTTCTTCCATATTTTAAGCTTAGGACAATCTTTTGTGGATATGGTATGATACTAAAACGAGAAAACAACTTTTCAGATCGAGTTAACGACCCTGTCTCAATGGGCAAAAAAGTTCCTATGTTAACACCTATGGATTTTGAGTGAAAAATGGCCCGAAAATGAAAGTGAAAAAAATTCATATTTTAACCATTTATATGTGTAAGACTCTTAAACTTGAGCGTTTCCTTACAGATTCGTCGAAAATCATCGAAAGAGAACAAAGGTTTTTCACATAGTAATTCGGGTGCCTCCACGAGGGTCTTTTCGTAAGAGTTGAGGTTGTGAAGTCTTTTCGACACGAGTAAATGTATTTTTTCTTCCATATTTTAAGCTTAGGACAATCTTTTGTGGATATGGTATGATACTAAAACGAGAAAACAACTTTTCAGATCGAGTTAACGACCCTGTCTCAATGGGCAAAAAAGTTCCTATGTTAACACCTATGGATTTTGAGTGAAAAATGGCCCGGAAATGAAAGTGAAAAAAATTCGTATTTTAACCATTTATATGTGTAAGACTCTTAAACTTGAGCGTTTCCTTACAGATTCGTCGAAAAACATCGAAAGAAACAAAGGTTTTTCACATAGTCATTCGGGTGCCTCCACGAGGGACTTTTCGTGAGGGTCGAGGTTGTGAAGTCTTTTCGACACGAGTAAATGTATTTTTTCATCCATATTTTAAGATTAGGACAATCTTTTGTGGATATGGTATGATACTAAAACGAGAAAACAACTTTTCAGATCGAGTTAACGACCCTGTCTCAATGGGCAAAAAAGTTCCTATGTTAACACCTATGGATTTTGATTGAAAAATGGCCCGGAAATGAAAGTGAAAAAAATTCGTATTTTAACCATTTATATGTGTAAGACTCTTAAACTTGAGCGTTTCCTTACAGATTCGTCGAAAAACATCGAAAGAGAACAAAGGTTTTTCACATAGTAATTGGGGTGCCTCCACTAGGGTCTTTTCGTAAGAGTTGAGGTTGTGGAGTCTTTTCGACACGAGTAAATGTATTTTTTCTTCCATATTTTAAGCTTAGGACAATCTTTTGTGGATATGGTATGATACTAAAACGAGAAAACAACTTTTCAGATCGAGTTAACGACCCTGTCTCAATGGGCAAAAAAGTTCCTATGTTAACACCTATGGATTTTGAGTGAAAAATGGCCTGGAAATGAAAGTGAAAAAAATTCGTATTTTAACCAATTATATGTGTAAGACTCTTAAACTTGAGCGTTTCCTTACAGATTCGTCGAAAAACATCGAAAGAGAACAAAGGTTTTTCACATACTAATTCGGGTGCCTCCACGAGGGTCTTTTCGTAAGAGTTGAGGTTGTGAAGTCTTTTCGACGCGAGTAAATGTATTTTTTCTTCCATATTTTAAGCTTAGGACAATCTTTTGTGGATATGGTATGATACTAAAACGAGAAAACAACTTTTCAGATCGAGTTAACGACCCTGTCTCAATGGGCAAAAAAGTTCCTATGTTAACACCTATGGATTTTGAGTGAAAAATGGCCCGGAAGCGAAAGTGAAAAAAATTCGTATTTTAACGATTTATATGTGTAAGACTCTTAAACTTGAGCGTTTCCTTACAGATTCGTCGAAAAACATCGAAAGAAACAAAGGTTTTTCACATAGTCATTCGGGTGCCTCCACGAGGGACTTTTCGTGAGGGTCGAGGTTGTGAAGTCTTTTCGACACGAGTAAATGTATTTTTTCTTCCATATTTTAAGCTTAGAACAATCTTTTGTGGATATGGTATGATACTAAAACGAGAAAACAACTTTTCAGATCGAGTTAACGACCCTGTTTCAATGGGCAAAAAAGTTCCTATGTTAACACCTATGGATTTTGAGTGAAAAATGGCCCGAAAATGAAAGTGAAAAAAATTCATATTTTAACCATTTATATGTGTAAGACTCTTAAACTTGAGCGTTTCCTTACAGATTCGTCGAAAATCATCGAAAGAGAACAAAGGTTTTTCACATAGTAATTCGGGTGCCTCCACGAGGGTCTTTTCGTAAGAGTTGAGGTTGTGAAGTCTTTTCGACACGAGTAAATGTATTTTTTCTTCCATATTTTAAGCTTAGGACAATCTTTTGTGGATATGGTATGATACTAAAACGAGAAAACAACTTTTCAGATCGAGTTAACGACCCTGTCTCAATGGGCAAAAAAGTTCCTATGTTAACACCTATGGATTTTGAGTGAAAAATGGCCCGGAAATGAAAGTGAAAAAAATTCGTATTTTAACCATTTATATGTGTAAGACTCTTAAACTTGAGCGTTTCCTTACAGATTCGTCGAAAAACATCGAAAGAAACAAAGGTTTTTCACATAGTCATTCGGGTGCCTCCACGAGGGACTTTTCGTGAGGGTCGAGGTTGTGAAGTCTTTTCGACACGAGTAAATGTATTTTTTCATCCATATTTTAAGATTAGGACAATCTTTTGTGGATATGGTATGATACTAAAACGAGAAAACAACTTTTCAGATCGAGTTAACGACCCTGTCTCAATGGGCAAAAAAGTTCCTATGTTAACACCTATGGATTTTGATTGAAAAATGGCCCGGAAATGAAAGTGAAAAAAATTCGTATTTTAACCATTTATATGTGTAAGACTCTTAAACTTGAGCGTTTCCTTACAGATTCGTCGAAAAACATCGAAAGAGAACAAAGGTTTTTCACATAGTAATTGGGGTGCCTCCACTAGGGTCTTTTCGTAAGAGTTGAGGTTGTGGAGTCTTTTCGACACGAGTAAATGTATTTTTTCTTCCATATTTTAAGCTTAGGACAATCTTTTGTGGATATGGTATGATACTAAAACGAGAAAACAACTTTTCAGATCGAGTTAACGACCCTGTCTCAATGGGCAAAAAAGTTCCTATGTTAACACCTATGGATTTTGAGTGAAAAATGGCCTGGAAATGAAAGTGAAAAAAATTCGTATTTTAACCAATTATATGTGTAAGACTCTTAAACTTGAGCGTTTCCTTACAGATTCGTCGAAAAACATCGAAAGAGAACAAAGGTTTTTCACATACTAATTCGGGTGCCTCCACGAGGGTCTTTTCGTAAGAGTTGAGGTTGTGAAGTCTTTTCGACGCGAGTAAATGTATTTTTTCTTCCATATTTTAAGCTTAGGACAATCTTTTGTGGATATGGTATGATACTAAAACGAGAAAACAACTTTTCAGATCGAGTTAACGACCCTGTCTCAATGGGCAAAAAAGTTCCTATGTTAACACCTATGGATTTTGAGTGAAAAATGGCCCGGAAGCGAAAGTGAAAAAAATTCGTATTTTAACTATTTATATGTGTAAGACTCTTAAACTTGAGCGTTTCCTTGCAGATTCGTCGAAAAACATCGAAAGAAACAAAGGTTTTTCACATAGTCATTCGGGTGCCTCCACGAGGGACTTTTCGTGAGGGTCGAGGTTGTGAAGTCTTTTCGACACGAGTAAATGTATTTTTTCATCCATATTTTAAGATTAGGACAATCTTTTGTGGATATGGTATGATACTAAAACGAGAAAACAACTTTTCAGATCGAGTTAACGACCCTGTCTCAATGGGCAAAAAAGTTCCTATGTTAACACCTATGGATTTTGATTGAAAAATGGCCCGGAAATGAAAGTGAAAAAAATTCGTATTTTAACCATTTATATGTGTAAGACTCTTAAACTTGAGCGTTTCCTTACAGATTCGTCGAAAAACATCGAAAGAGAACAAAGGTTTTTCACATAGTAATTCGGGTGCCTCCACGAGGGTCTTTTCGTAAGAGTTGAGGTTGTGAAGTCTTTTCGACACGAGTAAATGTATTTTTTCTTCCATATTTTAAGCTTAGGACAATCTTTTGTGGATATGGTATGATACTAAAACGAGAAAACAACTTTTCAGATCGAGTTAACGACCCTGTCTCAATGGGCAAAAAAGTTCCTATGTTAACACCTATGGATTTTGAGTGAAAAATGGCCCGGAAATGAAAGTGAAAAAAATTCATATTTTAACCATTTATATGTGTAAGACTCTTAAACTTGAGCGTTTCCTTACAGATTCGTCGAAAATCATCGAAAGAGAACAAAGGTTTTTCACATACTAATTCGGGTGCCTCCACGAGGGTCTTTTCGTAAGAGTTGAGGTTGTGAAGTCTTTTCGACACGAGTAAATGTATTTTTTCTTCCATATTTTAAGCTTAGGACAATCTTTTGTGGATATGGTATGATACTAAAACGAGAAAACAACTTTTCAGATCGAGTTAACGACCCTGTCTCAATGGGCAAAAAAGTTCCTATGTTAACACCTATGGATTTTGAGTGAAAAATGGCCCGGAAGCGAAAGTGAAAAAAATTCGTATTTTAACTATTTATATGTGTAAGACTCTTAAACTTCAGCGTTTCCTTACAGATTCGTCGAAAAACATCGAAAGAAACAAAGGTTTTTCACATAGTCATTCGGGTGCCTCCACGAGGGACTTTTCGTGAGGGTCGAGGTTGTGAAGTCTTTTCGACACGAGTAAATGTATTTTTTCATCCATATTTTAAGATTAGGACAATCTTTTGTGGATATGGTATGATACTAAAACGAGAAAACAACTTTTCAGATCGAGTTAACGACCCTGTCTCAATGGGCAAAAAAGTTCCTATGTTAACACCTATGGATTTTGAGTGAAAAATGGCCCGGAAATGAAAGTGAAAAAAATTCCTATTTTAACCATTTATATGTGTAAGACTCTTAAACTTGAGCGTTTCCTTACAGATTCGTCGAAAATCATCGAAAGAGAACAAAGGTTTTTCACATACTAATTCGGGTGCCTCCACGAGGGTCTTTTCGTAAGAGTTGAGGTTGTGAAGTCTTTTCGACACGAGTAAATGTATTTTTTCTTCCATATTTTAAGCTTAGGACAATCTTTTGTGGATATGGTATGATACTAAAACGAGAAAACAACTTTTCAGATCGAGTTAACGACCCTGTCTCAATGGGCAAAAAAGTTCGTATGTTAACACCTATGGATTTTGAGTGAAAAATGGCCCGGAAATGAAAGTGAAAAAAATTCATATTTTAACCATTTATATGTGTAAGACTCTTAAACTTGAGCGTTTCCTTACAGATTCGTCGAAAATCATCGAAAGAGAACAAAGGTTTTTCACATACTAATTCGGGTGCCTCCACGAGGGTCTTTTCGTAAGAGTTGAGGTTGTGAAGTCTTTTCGACACGAGTAAATGTATTTTTTCTTCCATATTTTAAGCTTAGGACAATCTTTTGTGGATATGGTATGATACTAAAACGAGAAAACAACTTTTCAGATCGAGTTAACGACCCTGTCTCAATGGGCAAAAAAGTTCCTATGTTAACACCTATGGATTTTGAGTGAAAAATGGCCTGGAAATGAAAGTGAAAAAAATTCGTATTTTAACCATTTATATGTGTAAGACTCTTAAACTTGAGCGTTTCCTTACAGATTCGTCGAAAAACATCGAAAGAGAACAAAGGTTTTTCACATAGTCATTCGGGTGCCTCCACGAGGGACTTTTCGTGAGGGTCGAGGTTGTGAAGTCTTTTCGACACGAGTAAATGTATTTTTTCATCCATATTTTAAGATTAGGACAATCTTTTGTGGATATGGTATGATACTAAAACGAGAAAACAACTTTTCAGATCGAGTTAACGACCCTGTCTCAATGGGCAAAAAAGTTCCTATGTTAACACCTATGGATTTTGATTGAAAAATGGCCCGGAAATGAAAGTGAAAAAAATTCGTATTTTAACCATTTATATGTGTAAGACTCTTAAACTTGAGCGTTTCCTTACAGATTCGTCGAAAAACATCGAAAGAGAACAAAGGTTTTTCACATAGTAATTCGGGTGCCTCCACGAGGGTCTTTTCGTAAGAGTTGAGGTTGTGAAGTCTTTTCGACACGAGTAAATGTATTTTTTCTTCCATATTTTAAGCTTAGGACAATCTTTTGTGGATATGGTATGATACTAAAACGAGAAAACAACTTTTCAGATCGAGTTAACGACCCTGTCTCAATGGGCAAAAAAGTTCCTATGTTAACACCTATGGATTTTGAGTGAAAAATGGCCCGGAAATGAAAGTGAAAAAAATTCATATTTTAACCATTTATATGTGTAAGACTCTTAAACTTGAGCGTTTCCTTACAGATTCGTCGAAAATCATCGAAAGAGAACAAAGGTTTTTCACATACTAATTCGGGTGCCTCCACGAGGGTCTTTTCGTAAGAGTTGAGGTTGTGAAGTCTTTTCGACACGAGTAAATGTATTTTTTCTTCCATATTTTAAGCTTAGGACAATCTTTTGTGGATATGGTATGATACTAAAACGAGAAAACAACTTTTCAGATCGAGTTAACGACCCTGTCTCAATGGGCAAAAAAGTTCCTATGTTAACACCTATGGATTTTGAGTGAAAAATGGCCCGGAAGCGAAAGTGAAAAAAATTCGTATTTTAACTATTTATATGTGTAAGACTCTTAAACTTGAGCGTTTCCTTACAGATTCGTCGAAAAACATCGAAAGAAACAAAGGTTTTTCACATAGTCATTCGGGTGCCTCCACGAGGGACTTTTCGTGAGGGTCGAGGTTGTGAAGTCTTTTCGACACGAGTAAATGTATTTTTTCATCCATATTTTAAGATTAGGACAATCTTTTGTGGATATGGTATGATACTAAAACGAGAAAACAACTTTTCAGATCGAGTTAACGACCCTGTCTCAATGGGCAAAAAAGTTCCTATGTTAACACCTATGGATTTTGATTGAAAAATGGCCCGGAAATGAAAGTGAAAAAAATTCGTATTTTAACCATTTATATGTGTAAGACTCTTAAACTTGAGCGTTTCCTTACAGATTCGTCGAAAAACATCGAAAGAGAACAAAGGTTTTTCACATAGTAATTCGGGTGCCTCCACGAGGGTCTTTTCGTAAGAGTTGAGGTTGTGAAGTCTTTTCGACACGAGTAAATGTATTTTTTCTTCCATATTTTAAGCTTAGGACAATCTTTTGTGGATATGGTATGATACTAAAACGAGAAAACAACTTTTCAGATCGAGTTAACGACCCTGTCTCAATGGGCAAAAAAGTTCCTATGTTAACACCTATGGATTTTGAGTGAAAAATGGCCCGGAAATGAAAGTGAAAAAAATTCATATTTTAACCATTTATATGTGTAAGACTCTTAAACTTGAGCGTTTCCTTACAGATTCGTCGAAAATCATCGAAAGAGAACAAAGGTTTTTCACATACTAATTCGGGTGCCTCCACGAGGGTCTTTTCGTAAGAGTTGAGGTTGTGAAGTCTTTTCGACACGAGTAAATGTATTTTTTCTTCCATATTTTAAGCTTAGGACAATCTTTTGTGGATATGGTATGATACTAAAACGAGAAAACAACTTTTCAGATCGAGTTAACGACCCTGTCTCAATGGGCAAAAAAGTTCCTATGTTAACACCTATGGATTTTGAGTGAAAAATGGCCCGGAAGCGAAAGTGAAAAAAATTCGTATTTTAACTATTTATATGTGTAAGACTCTTAAACTTGAGCGTTTCCTTACAGATTCGTCGAAAAACATCGAAAGAAACAAAGGTTTTTCACATAGTCATTCGGGTGCCTCCACGAGGGACTTTTCGTGAGGGTCGAGGTTGTGAAGTCTTTTCGACACGAGTAAATGTATTTTTTCATCCATATTTTAAGATTAGGACAATCTTTTGTGGATATGGTATGATACTAAAACGAGAAAACAACTTTTCAGATCGAGTTAACGACCCTGTCTCAATGGGCAAAAAAGTTCCTATGTTAACACCTATGGATTTTGAGTGAAAAATGGCCCGGAAATGAAAGTGAAAAAAATTCGTATTTTAACCATTTATATGTGTAAGACTCTTAAACTTGAGCGTTTCCTTACAGATTCGTCGAAAAACATCGAAAGAAACAAAGGTTTTTCACATAGTCATTCGGGTGCCTCCACGAGGGACATTTCGTAAGAGTTGAGGTTGTGAAGTCTTTTCGACACGAGTAAATGTATTTTTTCTTCCATATTTTAAGCTTAGGACAATCTTTTGTGGATATGGTATGATACTAAAACGAGAAAACAACTTTTCAGATCGAGTTAACGACCCTGTCTCAATGGGCAAAAAAGTTCCTATGTTAACACCTATGGATTTTGATTGAAAAATGGCCCGGAAATGAAAGTGAAAAAAATTCGTATTTTAACCATTTATATGTGTAAGACTCTTAAACTTGAGCGTTTCCTTACAGATTCGTCGAAAAACATCGAAAGAGAACAAAGGTTTTTCACATAGTAATTCGGGTGCCTCCACGAGGGTCTTTTCGTAAGAGTTGAGGTTGTGAAGTCTTTTCGACACGAGTAAATGTATTTTTTCTTCCATATTTTAAGCTTAGGACAATCTTTTGTGGATATGGTATGATACTAAAACGAGAAAACAACTTTTCAGATCGAGTTAACGACCCTGTCCCAATGGGCAAAAAAGTTCCTATGTTAACACCTATGGATTTTGAGTGAAAAATGGCCCGGAAGCGAAAGTGAAAAAAATTCGTATTTTAACCATTTATATGTGTAAGACTCTTAAACTTGAGCGTTTCCTTACAGATTCGTCGAAAAACATCGAAAGAAACAAAGGTTTTTCACATAGTCATTCGGGTGCCTCCACGAGGGACATTTCGTAAGGGTCGAGGTTGTGAAGTCTTTTCGACACGAGTAAATGTATTTTTTCTTCCATATTTTAAGCTTAGGAGAATCTATAGTGGATATGGTATGATACTAAAACGAGAAAACAACTTTTCAGATCGAGTTAACTACCCTGTCTCAATGGGCAAAAAAGTTCCTATGTTAACACCTATGGATTTTGAGTGAAAAATGGCCCAGAAGCGAAAGTGAAAAAAATTCGTATTTTAACTATTTATATGTGCAAGACTCTTAAACTTGAGCGTTTCCTTACAGATTCGTCGAAAAACATCGAAAGAAACAAAGGTTTTTCACATAGTCATTCGGGTGCCTCCACGAGGGACTTTTCGTGAGGGTCGAGGTTGTGAAGTCTTTTCGACACGAGTAAATGTATTTTTTCTTCCATATTTTAAGCTTAGAACAATCTTTTGTGGATATGGTATGATACTAAAACGAGAAAACAACTTTTCAGATCGAGTTAACTACCCTGTCTCAATGGGCAAAAAAGTTCCTATGTTAACACCTATGGATTTTGAGTGAAAAATGGCCCAGAAGCGAAAGTGAAAAAAATTCGTATTTTAACTATTTATATGTGCAAGACTCTTAAACTTGAGCGTTTCCTTACAGATTCGTCGAAAAACATCGAAAGAAACAAAGGTTTTTCACATAGTCATTCGGGTGCCTCCACGAGGGACTTTTCGTGAGGGTCGAGGTTGTGAAGTCTTTTCGACACGAGTAAATGTATTTTTTCATCCATATTTTAAGATTAGGACAATCTTTTGTGGATATGGTATGATACTAAAATGAGAAAACAACTTTTCAGATCGAGTTAACGACCCTGTCTCAATGGGCAAAAAAGTTCCTATGTTAACACCTATGGATTTTGAGTGAAAAATGGCCCGGAAGCGAAAGTGAAAAAAATTCGTATTTTAACTATTTATATGTGTAAGACTCTTAAACTTGAGCGTTTCCTTACAGATTCGTCGAAAAACATCGAAAGAAACAAAGGTTTTTCACATAGTCATTCGGGTGCCTCCACGAGGGACTTTTCGTGAGGGTCGAGGTTGTGAAGTCTTTTCGACACGAGTAAATGTATTTTTTCTTCCATATTTTAAGCTTAGAACAATCTTTTGTGGATATGGTATGATACTAAAACGAGAAAACAACTTTTCAGATCGAGTTAACGACCCTGTTTCAATGGGCAAAAAAGTTCCTATGTTAACACCTATGGATTTTGAGTGAAAAATGGCCCGGAAGCGAAAGTGAAAAAAATTCGTATTTTAACCATTTATATGTGTAAGACTCTTAAACTTGAGCGTTTCCTTACAGATTCGTCGAAAAACATCGAAAGAGAACAAAGGTTTTTCACATAGTAATTCGGGTGCCTCCACGAGGGTCTTTTCGTAAGAGTTGAGGTTGTGAAGTCTTTTCGACACGAGTAAATGTATTTTTTCTTCCATATTTTAAGCTTAGGACAATCTTTTGTGGATATGGTATGATACTAAAACGAGAAAACAACTTTTCAGATCGAGTTAACGACCCTGTCTCAATGGGCAAAAAAGTTCCTATGTTAACACCTATGGATTTTGAGTGAAAAATGGCCCGGAAATGAAAGTGAAAAAAATTCATATTTTAACCATTTATATGTGTAAGACTCTTAAACTTGAGCGTTTCCTTACAGATTCGTCGAAAATCATCGAAAGAGAACAAAGGTTTTTCACATACTAATTCGGGTGCCTCCACGAGGGTCTTTTCGTAAGGGTTGAGGTTGTGAAGTCTTTTCGACACGAGTAAATGTATTTTTTCTTCCATATTTTAAGATTAGGACAATCTTTAGTGGATATGGTATGATACTAAAACGAGAAAACAACTTTTCAGATCGAGTTAACGACCCTGTCCAAATGGGCAAAAAAGTTCCTATGTTAACACCTATGGATTTTGAGTGAAAAATGGCCCGGAAGCGAAAGTGAAAAAAATTCGTATTTTAACTATTTATATGTGTAAGACTCTTAAACTTGAGCGTTTCCTTACAGATTCGTCGAAAAACATCGAAAGAAACAAAGGTTTTTCACATAGTCATTCGGGTGCCTCCACGAGGGACTTTTCGTGAGGGTCGAGGTTGTGAAGTCTTTTCGACACGAGTAAATGTATTTTTTCTTCCATATTTTAAGCTTAGAACAATCTTTTGTGGATATGGTATGATACTAAAACGAGAAAACAACTTTTCAGATCGAGTTAACGACCCTGTTTCAATGGGCAAAAAAGTTCCTATGTTAACACCTATGGATTTTGAGTGAAAAATGGCCCGGAAGCGAAAGTGAAAAAAATTCGTATTTTAACCATTTATATGTGTAAGACTCTTAAACTTGAGCGTTTCCTTACAGATTCGTCGAAAAACATCGAAAGAGAACAAAGGTTTTTCACATAGTAATTCGGGTGCCTCCACGAGGGTCTTTTCGTAAGAGTTGAGGTTGTGAAGTCTTTTCGACACGAGTAAATGTATTTTTTCTTCCATATTTTAAGCTTAGGACAATCTATAGTGGATATGGTATGATACTAAAACGTGAAAACAACTTTTCAGATCGAGTTAACGACCCTGTCTCAATGGGCAAAAAAGTTCCTATGTTAACACCTATGGATTTTGAGTGAAAAATGGCCTGGAAATGAAAGTGAAAAAAATTCGTATTTTAACCATTTATATGTGTAAGACTCTTAAACTTGAGCGTTTCCTTACAGATTCGTCGAAAAACATCGAAAGAGAACAAAGGTTTTTCACATAGTAATTCGGGTGCCTCCACGAGGGTCTTTTCGTAAGAGTTGAGGTTGTGAAGACTTTTCAACACGAGTAAATGTATTTTTTCTTCCATATTTTAAGCTTAGGACAATCTTTTGTGGATATGGTATGATACTAAAACGAGAAAACAACTTTTCAGATCGAGTTAACGACCCTGTCTCAATGGGCAAAAAAGTTTCTATGTTAACACCTATGGATTTTGAGTGAAAAATGGCCCGGAAGCGAAAGTGAAAAAAATTCGTATTTTAACTATTTATATGTGTAAGACTCTTAAACTTGAGCGTTTCCTTACAGATTCGTCGAAAAACATCGAAAGAAACAAAGGTTTTTCACATAGTCATTCGGGTGCCTCCACGAGGGACTTTTCGTGAGGGTCGAGGTTGTGAAGTCTTTTCGACACGAGTAAATGTATTTTTTCTTCCATATTTTAAGCTTAGAACAATCTTTTGTGGATATGGTATGATACTAAAACGAGAAAACAACTTTTCAGATCGAGTTAACGACCCTGTTTCAATGGGCAAAAAAGTTCCTATGTTAACACCTATGGATTTTGAGTGAAAAATGGCCCGGAAGCGAAAGTGAAAAAAATTCGTATTTTAACCATTTATATGTGTAAGACTCTTAAACTTGAGCGTTTCCTTACAGATTCGTCGAAAAACATCGAAAGAGAACAAAGGTTTTTCACATAGTAATTCGGGTGCCTCCACGAGGGTCTTTTCGTAAGAGTTGAGGTTGTGAAGTCTTTTCGACACGAGTAAATGTATTTTTTCTTCCATATTTTAAGCTTAGGACAATCTATAGTGGATATGGTATGATACTAAAACGTGAAAACAACTTTTCAGATCGAGTTAACGACCCTGTCTCAATGGGCAAAAAAGTTCCTATGTTAACACCTATGGATTTTGAGTGAAAAATGGCCTGGAAATGAAAGTGAAAAAAATTCGTATTTTAACCATTTATATGTGTAAGACTCTTAAACTTGAGCGTTTCCTTACAGATTCGTCGAAAAACATCGAAAGAGAACAAAGGTTTTTCACATAGTAATTCGGGTGCCTCCACGAGGGTCTTTTCGTAAGAGTTGAGGTTGTGAAGACTTTTCAACACGAGTAAATGTATTTTTTCTTCCATATTTTAAGCTTAGGACAATCTTTTGTGGATATGGTATGATACTAAAACGAGAAAACAACTTTTCAGATCGAGTTAACGACCCTGTCTCAATGGGCAAAAAAGTTTCTATGTTAACACCTATGGATTTTGAGTGAAAAATGGCCCGGAAATGAAAGTGAAAAAAATTCGTATTTTAACCATTTGTATGTGTAAGACTCTTAAACTTGAGCGTTTCCTTACAGATTCGTCGAAAAACATCGAAAGAAACAAAGGTTTTTCACATAGTAATTCGGGTGCCTCCACGAGGGTCTTTTCGTAAGAGTTGAGGTTGTGAAGTCTTTTCGACACGAGTAAATGTATTTTTTCTTCCATATTTTAAGCTTAGGACAATCTATAGTGGATATGGTATGATACTAAAACGTGAAAACAACTTTTCAGATCGAGTTAACGACCCTGTCTCAATGGGCAAAAAAGTTCCTATGTAAACACCTATGGATTTTGAGTGAAAAATGGCCCGGAAATGAAAGTGAAAAAAATTCGTATTTTAACCATTTATATGTGTAAGACTCTTAAACTTGAGCGTTTCCTTACAGATTCGTCGAAAAACATCGAAAGAGAACAAAGGTTTTTCACATAGTAATTCGGGTGCCTCCACGAGGGTCTTTTCGTAAGAGTTGAGGTTGTGAAGACTTTTCAACACGAGTAAATGTATTTTTTCTTCCATATTTTAAGCTTAGGACAATCTTTTGTGGATATGGTATGATACTAAAACGAGAAAACAACTTTTCAGATCGAGTTAACGACCCTGTCTCAATGGGCAAAAAAGTTCCTATGTTAACACCTATGGATTTTGAGTGAAAAATGGCCCGGAAGCGAAAGTGAAAAAAATTCGTATTTTAACCATTTATATGTGTAAGACTCTTAAACTTGAGCGTTTCCTTACAGATTCGTCGAAAAACATCGAAAGAAACAAAGGTTTTTCACATAGTCATTCGGGTGCCTCCACGAGGGACATTTCGTAAGGGTCGAGGTTGTGAAGTCTTTTCGACACGAGTAAATGTATTTTTTCTTCCATATTTTAAGCTTAGGAGAATCTATAGTGGATATGGTATGATACTAAAACGAGAAAACAACTTTTCAGATCGAGTTAACTACCCTGTCTCAATGGGCAAAAAAGTTCCTATGTTAACACCTATGGATTTTGAGTGAAAAATGGCCCAGAAGCGAAAGTGAAAAAAATTCGTATTTTAACTATTTATATGTGTAAGACTCTTAAACTTGAGCGTTTCCTTACAGATTCGTCGAAAAACATCGAAAGAAACAAAGGTTTTTCACATAGTCATTCGGGTGCCTCCACGAGGGACTTTTCGTGAGGGTCGAGGTTGTGAAGTCTTTTCGACACGAGTAAATGTATTTTTTCATCCATATTTTAAGATTAGGACAATCTTTTGTGGATATGGTATGATACTAAAATGAGAAAACAACTTTTCAGATCGAGTTAACGACCCTGTCTCAATGGGCAAAAAAGTTCCTATGTTAACACCTATGGATTTTGAGTGAAAAATGGCCCGGAAGCGAAAGTGAAAAAAATTCGTATTTTAACTATTTATATGTGTAAGACTCTTAAACTTGAGCGTTTCCTTACAGATTCGTCGAAAAACATCGAAAGAAACAAAGGTTTTTCACATAGTCATTCGGGTGCCTCCACGAGGGACTTTTCGTGAGGGTCGAGGTTGTGAAGTCTTTTCGACACGAGTAAATGTATTTTTTCTTCCATATTTTAAGCTTAGAACAATCTTTTGTGGATATGGTATGATACTAAAACGAGAAAACAACTTTTCAGATCGAGTTAACGACCCTGTTTCAATGGGCAAAAAAGTTCCTATGTTAACACCTATGGATTTTGAGTGAAAAATGGCCCGGAAGCGAAAGTGAAAAAAATTCGTATTTTAACCATTTATATGTGTAAGACTCTTAAACTTGAGCGTTTCCTTACAGATTCGTCAAAAAACATCGAAAGAGAACAAAGGTTTTTCACATAGTAATTCGGGTGCCTCCACGAGGGTCTTTTCGTAAGAGTTGAGGTTGTGAAGTCTTTTCGACACGAGTAAATGTATTTTTTCTTCCATATTTTAAGCTTAGGACAATCTATAGTGGATATGGTATGATACTAAAACGTGAAAACAACTTTTCAGATCGAGTTAACGACCCTGTCTCAATGGGCAAAAAAGTTCCTATGTTAACACCTATGGATTTTGAGTGAAAAATGGCCTGGAAATGAAAGTGAAAAAAATTCGTATTTTAACCATTTATATGTGTAAGACTCTTAAACTTGAGCGTTTCCTTACAGATTCGTCGAAAAACATCGAAAGAGAACAAAGGTTTTTCACATAGTAATTCGGGTGCCTCCACGAGGGTCTTTTCGTAAGAGTTGAGGTTGTGAAGACTTTTCAACACGAGTAAATGTATTTTTTCTTCCATATTTTAAGCTTAGGACAATCTTTTGTGGATATGGTATGATACTAAAACGAGAAAACAACTTTTCAGATCGAGTTAACGACCCTGTCTCAATGGGCAAAAAAGTTTCTATGTTAACACCTATGGATTTTGAGTGAAAAATGGCCCGGAAATGAAAGTGAAAAAAATTCGTATTTTAACCATTTGTATGTGTAAGACTCTTAAACTTGAGCGTTTCCTTACAGATTCGTCGAAAAACATCGAAAGAAACAAAGGTTTTTCACATAGTAATTCGGGTGCCTCCACGAGGGTCTTTTCGTAAGAGTTGAGGTTGTGAAGTCTTTTCGACACGAGTAAATGTATTTTTTCTTCCATATTTTAAGCTTAGGACAATCTATAGTGGATATGGTATGATACTAAAACGTGAAAACAACTTTTCAGATCGAGTTAACGACCCTGTCTCAATGGGCAAAAAAGTTCCTATGTAAACACCTATGGATTTTGAGTGAAAAATGGCCCGGAAATGAAAGTGAAAAAAATTCGTATTTTAACCATTTATATGTGTAAGACTCTTAAACTTGAGCGTTTCCTTACAGATTCGTCGAAAAACATCGAAAGAGAACAAAGGTTTTTCACATAGTAATTCGGGTGCCTCCACGAGGGTCTTTTCGTAAGAGTTGAGGTTGTGAAGACTTTTCAACACGAGTAAATGTATTTTTTCTTCCATATTTTAAGCTTAGGACAATCTTTTGTGGATATGGTATGATACTAAAACGAGAAAACAACTTTTCAGATCGAGTTAACGACCCTGTCTCAATGGGCAAAAAAGTTCCTATGTTAACACCTATGGATTTTGAGTGAAAAATGGCCCGGAAATGAAAGTGAAAAAAATTCGTATTTTAACCATTTGTATGTGTAAGACTCTTAAACTTGAGCGTTTCCTTACAGATTCGTCGAAAAACATCGAAAGAAACAAAGGTTTTATTACATAGTAATTCGGGTGCCTCCACGAGGGTCTTTTCGTAAGGGTTGAGGTTGTGAAGTCTTTTCGACACGAGTAAATGTATTTTTTCTTCCATATTTTAAGCTTAGGACAATCTATAGTGGATATGGTATGATACTAAAACGAGAAAACAACTTTTCAGATCGAGTTAACGAGCCTGTC
The DNA here is from genome assembly GCF_057944985.1 of Cucurbita pepo subsp. pepo. NCBI lineage: Eukaryota > Viridiplantae > Streptophyta > Magnoliopsida > Cucurbitales > Cucurbitaceae > Cucurbita > Cucurbita pepo. The sequence continues at coordinate 12,348,478 of NC_141817.1, forward strand.
CCAATGGGCAAAAAAGTTCCTATGTTAACACCTATGGATTTTGAGTGAAAAATGGCCCGGAAGCGAAAGTGAAAAAAATTCGTATTTTAACCATTTATATGTGTAAGACTCTTAAACTTGAGCGTTTCCTTACAGATTCGTCGAAAAACATCGAAAGAGAACAAAGGTTTTTCACATAGTAATTCGGGTGCCTCCACGAGGGTCTTTTCGTAAGAGTTGAGGTTGTGAAGTCTTTTCGACACGAGTAAATGTATTTTTTCTTCCATATTTTAAGCTTAGGACAATCTATAGTGGATATGGTATGATACTAAAACGTGAAAACAACTTTTCAGATCGAGTTAACGACCCTGTCTCAATGGGCAAAAAAGTTCCTATGTTAACACCTATGGATTTTGAGTGAAAAATGGCCTGGAAATGAAAGTGAAAAAAATTCGTATTTTAACCATTTATATGTGTAAGACTCTTAAACTTGAGCGTTTCCTTACAGATTCGTCGAAAAACATCGAAAGAGAACAAAGGTTTTTCACATAGTAATTCGGGTGCCTCCACGAGGGTCTTTTCGTAAGAGTTGAGGTTGTGAAGACTTTTCAACACGAGTAAATGTATTTTTTCTTCCATATTTTAAGCTTAGGACAATCTTTTGTGGATATGGTATGATACTAAAACGAGAAAACAACTTTTCAGATCGAGTTAACGACCCTGTCTCAATGGGCAAAAAAGTTTCTATGTTAACACCTATGGATTTTGAGTGAAAAATGGCCCGGAAATGAAAGTGAAAAAAATTCGTATTTTAACCATTTGTATGTGTAAGACTCTTAAACTTGAGCGTTTCCTTACAGATTCGTCGAAAAACATCGAAAGAAACAAAGGTTTTTCACATAGTAATTCGGGTGCCTCCACGAGGGTCTTTTCGTAAGAGTTGAGGTTGTGAAGTCTTTTCGACACGAGTAAATGTATTTTTTCTTCCATATTTTAAGCTTAGGACAATCTATAGTGGATATGGTATGATACTAAAACGTGAAAACAACTTTTCAGATCGAGTTAACGACCCTGTCTCAATGGGCAAAAAAGTTCCTATGTTAACACCTATGGATTTTGAGTGAAAAATGGCCCGGAAATGAAAGTGAAAAAAATTCGTATTTTAACCATTTATATGTGTAAGACTCTTAAACTTGAGCGTTTCCTTACAGATTCGTCGAAAAACATCGAAAGAGAACAAAGGTTTTTCACATAGTAATTCGGGTGCCTCCACGAGGGTCTTTTCGTAAGAGTTGAGGTTGTGAAGACTTTTCAACACGAGTAAATGTATTTTTTCTTCCATATTTTAAGCTTAGGACAATCTTTTGTGGATATGGTATGATACTAAAACGAGAAAACAACTTTTCAGATCGAGTTAACGACCCTGTCTCAATGGGCAAAAAAGTTCCTATGTTAACACCTATGGATTTTGAGTGAAAAATGGCCTGGAAATGAAAGTGAAAAAAATTCGTATTTTAACCATTTATATGTGTAAGACTCTTAAACTTGAGCGTTTCCTTACAGATTCGTCGAAAAACATCGAAAGAGAACAAAGGTTTTTCACATAGTAATTCGGGTGCCTCCACGAGGGTCTTTTCGTAAGAGTTGAGGTTGTGAAGACTTTTCAACACGAGTAAATGTATTTTTTCTTCCATATTTTAAGCTTAGGACAATCTTTTGTGGATATGGTATGATACTAAAACGAGAAAACAACTTTTCAGATCGAGTTAACGACCCTGTCTCAATGGGCAAAAAAGTTTCTATGTTAACACCTATGGATTTTGAGTGAAAAATGGCCCGGAAATGAAAGTGAAAAAAATTCGTATTTTAACCATTTGTATGTGTAAGACTCTTAAACTTGAGCGTTTCCTTACAGATTCGTCGAAAAACATCGAAAGAAACAAAGGTTTTTCACATAGTAATTCGGGTGCCTCCACGAGGGTCTTTTCGTAAGAGTTGAGGTTGTGAAGTCTTTTCGACACGAGTAAATGTATTTTTTCTTCCATATTTTAAGCTTAGGACAATCTATAGTGGATATGGTATGATACTAAAACGTGAAAACAACTTTTCAGATCGAGTTAACGACCCTGTCTCAATGGGCAAAAAAGTTCCTATGTAAACACCTATGGATTTTGAGTGAAAAATGGCCCGGAAATGAAAGTGAAAAAAATTCGTATTTTAACCATTTATATGTGTAAGACTCTTAAACTTGAGCGTTTCCTTACAGATTCGTCGAAAAACATCGAAAGAGAACAAAGGTTTTTCACATAGTAATTCGGGTGCCTCCACGAGGGTCTTTTCGTAAGAGTTGAGGTTGTGAAGACTTTTCAACACGAGTAAATGTATTTTTTCTTCCATATTTTAAGCTTAGGACAATCTTTTGTGGATATGGTATGATACTAAAACGAGAAAACAACTTTTCAGATCGAGTTAACGACCCTGTCTCAATGGGCAAAAAAGTTCCTATGTTAACACCTATGGATTTTGAGTGAAAAATGGCCCGGAAATGAAAGTGAAAAAAATTCGTATTTTAACCATTTGTATGTGTAAGACTCTTAAACTTGAGCGTTTCCTTACAGATTCGTCGAAAAACATCGAAAGAAACAAAGGTTTTATTACATAGTAATTCGGGTGCCTCCACGAGGGTCTTTTCGTAAGGGTTGAGGTTGTGAAGTCTTTTCGACACGAGTAAATGTATTTTTTCTTCCATATTTTAAGCTTAGGACAATCTATAGTGGATATGGTATGATACTAAAACGAGAAAACAACTTTTCAGATCGAGTTAACGAGCCTGTCCCAATGGGCAAAAAAGTTCCTATGTTAACACCTATGGATTTTGAGTGAAAAATGGCCCGGAAGCGAAAGTGAAAAAAATTCGTATTTTAACCATTTATATGTGTAAGACTCTTAAACTTGAGCGTTTCCTTACAGATTCGTCGAAAAACATCGAAAGAGAACAAAGGTTTTTCACATAGTAATTCGGGTGCCTCCACGAGGGTCTTTTCGTAAGAGTTGAGGTTGTGAAGTCTTTTCGACACGAGTAAATGTATTTTTTCTTCCATATTTTAAGCTTAGGACAATCTATAGTGGATATGGTATGATACTAAAACGTGAAAACAACTTTTCAGATCGAGTTAACGACCCTGTCTCAATGGGCAAAAAAGTTCCTATGTTAACACCTATGGATTTTGAGTGAAAAATGGCCTGGAAATGAAAGTGAAAAAAATTCGTATTTTAACCATTTATATGTGTAAGACTCTTAAACTTGAGCGTTTCCTTACAGATTCGTCGAAAAACATCGAAAGAGAACAAAGGTTTTTCACATAGTAATTCGGGTGCCTCCACGAGGGTCTTTTCGTAAGAGTTGAGGTTGTGAAGACTTTTCAACACGAGTAAATGTATTTTTTCTTCCATATTTTAAGCTTAGGACAATCTTTTGTGGATATGGTATGATACTAAAACGAGAAAACAACTTTTCAGATCGAGTTAACGACCCTGTCTCAATGGGCAAAAAAGTTTCTATGTTAACACCTATGGATTTTGAGTGAAAAATGGCCCGGAAATGAAAGTGAAAAAAATTCGTATTTTAACCATTTGTATGTGTAAGACTCTTAAACTTGAGCGTTTCCTTACAGATTCGTCGAAAAACATCGAAAGAAACAAAGGTTTTTCACATAGTAATTCGGGTGCCTCCACGAGGGTCTTTTCGTAAGAGTTGAGGTTGTGAAGTCTTTTCGACACGAGTAAATGTATTTTTTCTTCCATATTTTAAGCTTAGGACAATCTATAGTGGATATGGTATGATACTAAAACGTGAAAACAACTTTTCAGATCGAGTTAACGACCCTGTCTCAATGGGCAAAAAAGTTCCTATGTTAACACCTATGGATTTTGAGTGAAAAATGGCCCGGAAATGAAAGTGAAAAAAATTCGTATTTTAACCATTTATATGTGTAAGACTCTTAAACTTGAGCGTTTCCTTACAGATTCGTCGAAAAACATCGAAAGAGAACAAAGGTTTTTCACATAGTAATTCGGGTGCCTCCACGAGGGTCTTTTCGTAAGAGTTGAGGTTGTGAAGACTTTTCAACACGAGTAAATGTATTTTTTCTTCCATATTTTAAGCTTAGGACAATCTTTTGTGGATATGGTATGATACTAAAACGAGAAAACAACTTTTCAGATCGAGTTAACGACCCTGTCTCAATGGGCAAAAAAGTTCCTATGTTAACACCTATGGATTTTGAGTGAAAAATGGCCTGGAAATGAAAGTGAAAAAAATTCGTATTTTAACCATTTATATGTGTAAGACTCTTAAACTTGAGCGTTTCCTTACAGATTCGTCGAAAAACATCGAAAGAGAACAAAGGTTTTTCACATAGTAATTCGGGTGCCTCCACGAGGGTCTTTTCGTAAGAGTTGAGGTTGTGAAGACTTTTCAACACGAGTAAATGTATTTTTTCTTCCATATTTTAAGCTTAGGACAATCTTTTGTGGATATGGTATGATACTAAAACGAGAAAACAACTTTTCAGATCGAGTTAACGACCCTGTCTCAATGGGCAAAAAAGTTTCTATGTTAACACCTATGGATTTTGAGTGAAAAATGGCCCGGAAATGAAAGTGAAAAAAATTCGTATTTTAACCATTTGTATGTGTAAGACTCTTAAACTTGAGCGTTTCCTTACAGATTCGTCGAAAAACATCGAAAGAAACAAAGGTTTTTCACATAGTAATTCGGGTGCCTCCACGAGGGTCTTTTCGTAAGAGTTGAGGTTGTGAAGTCTTTTCGACACGAGTAAATGTATTTTTTCTTCCATATTTTAAGCTTAGGACAATCTATAGTGGATATGGTATGATACTAAAACGTGAAAACAACTTTTCAGATCGAGTTAACGACCCTGTCTCAATGGGCAAAAAAGTTCCTATGTAAACACCTATGGATTTTGAGTGAAAAATGGCCCGGAAATGAAAGTGAAAAAAATTCGTATTTTAACCATTTATATGTGTAAGACTCTTAAACTTGAGCGTTTCCTTACAGATTCGTCGAAAAACATCGAAAGAGAACAAAGGTTTTTCACATAGTAATTCGGGTGCCTCCACGAGGGTCTTTTCGTAAGAGTTGAGGTTGTGAAGACTTTTCAACACGAGTAAATGTATTTTTTCTTCCATATTTTAAGCTTAGGACAATCTTTTGTGGATATGGTATGATACTAAAACGAGAAAACAACTTTTCAGATCGAGTTAACGACCCTGTCTCAATGGGCAAAAAAGTTCCTATGTTAACACCTATGGATTTTGAGTGAAAAATGGCCCGGAAATGAAAGTGAAAAAAATTCGTATTTTAACCATTTGTATGTGTAAGACTCTTAAACTTGAGCGTTTCCTTACAGATTCGTCGAAAAACATCGAAAGAAACAAAGGTTTTATTACATAGTAATTCGGGTGCCTCCACGAGGGTCTTTTCGTAAGGGTTGAGGTTGTGAAGTCTTTTCGACACGAGTAAATGTATTTTTTCTTCCATATTTTAAGCTTAGGACAATCTATAGTGGATATGGTATGATACTAAAACGAGAAAACAACTTTTCAGATCGAGTTAACGAGCCTGTCCCAATGGGCAAAAAAGTTCCTATGTTAACACCTATGGATTTTGAGTGAAAAATGGCCCGGAAGCGAAAGTGAAAAAAATTCGTATTTTAACCATTTATATGTGTAAGACTCTTAAACTTGAGCGTTTCCTTACAGATTCGTCGAAAAACATCGAAAGAGAACAAAGGTTTTTCACATAGTAATTCGGGTGCCTCCACGAGGGTCTTTTCGTAAGAGTTGAGGTTGTGAAGTCTTTTCGACACGAGTAAATGTATTTTTTCTTCCATATTTTAAGCTTAGGACAATCTATAGTGGATATGGTATGATACTAAAACGTGAAAACAACTTTTCAGATCGAGTTAACGACCCTGTCTCAATGGGCAAAAAAGTTCCTATGTTAACACCTATGGATTTTGAGTGAAAAATGGCCTGGAAATGAAAGTGAAAAAAATTCGTATTTTAACCATTTATATGTGTAAGACTCTTAAACTTGAGCGTTTCCTTACAGATTCGTCGAAAAACATCGAAAGAGAACAAAGGTTTTTCACATAGTAATTCGGGTGCCTCCACGAGGGTCTTTTCGTAAGAGTTGAGGTTGTGAAGACTTTTCAACACGAGTAAATGTATTTTTTCTTCCATATTTTAAGCTTAGGACAATCTTTTGTGGATATGGTATGATACTAAAACGAGAAAACAACTTTTCAGATCGAGTTAACGACCCTGTCTCAATGGGCAAAAAAGTTTCTATGTTAACACCTATGGATTTTGAGTGAAAAATGGCCCGGAAATGAAAGTGAAAAAAATTCGTATTTTAACCATTTGTATGTGTAAGACTCTTAAACTTGAGCGTTTCCTTACAGATTCGTCGAAAAACATCGAAAGAAACAAAGGTTTTTCACATAGTAATTCGGGTGCCTCCACGAGGGTCTTTTCGTAAGAGTTGAGGTTGTGAAGTCTTTTCGACACGAGTAAATGTATTTTTTCTTCCATATTTTAAGCTTAGGACAATCTATAGTGGATATGGTATGATACTAAAACGTGAAAACAACTTTTCAGATCGAGTTAACGACCCTGTCTCAATGGGCAAAAAAGTTCCTATGTAAACACCTATGGATTTTGAGTGAAAAATGGCCCGGAAATGAAAGTGAAAAAAATTCGTATTTTAACCATTTATATGTGTAAGACTCTTAAACTTGAGCGTTTCCTTACAGATTCGTCGAAAAACATCGAAAGAGAACAAAGGTTTTTCACATAGTAATTCGGGTGCCTCCACGAGGGTCTTTTCGTAAGAGTTGAGGTTGTGAAGACTTTTCAACACGAGTAAATGTATTTTTTCTTCCATATTTTAAGCTTAGGACAATCTTTTGTGGATATGGTATGATACTAAAACGAGAAAACAACTTTTCAGATCGAGTTAACGACCCTGTCTCAATGGGCAAAAAAGTTCCTATGTTAACACCTATGGATTTTGAGTGAAAAATGGCCCGGAAATGAAAGTGAAAAAAATTCGTATTTTAACCATTTGTATGTGTAAGACTCTTAAACTTGAGCGTTTCCTTACAGATTCGTCGAAAAACATCGAAAGAAACAAAGGTTTTATTACATAGTAATTCGGGTGCCTCCACGAGGGTCTTTTCGTAAGGGTTGAGGTTGTGAAGTCTTTTCGACACGAGTAAATGTATTTTTTCTTCCATATTTTAAGCTTAGGACAATCTATAGTGGATATGGTATGATACTAAAACGAGAAAACAACTTTTCAGATCGAGTTAACGAGCCTGTCCCAATGGGCAAAAAAGTTCCTATGTTAACACCTATGGATTTTGAGTGAAAAATGGCCCGGAAGCGAAAGTGAAAAAAATTCGTATTTTAACCATTTATATGTGTAAGACTCTTAAACTTGAGCGTTTCCTTACAGATTCGTCGAAAAACATCGAAAGAGAACAAAGGTTTTTCACATAGTAATTCGGGTGCCTCCACGAGGGTCTTTTCGTAAGAGTTGAGGTTGTGAAGTCTTTTCGACACGAGTAAATGTATTTTTTCTTCCATATTTTAAGCTTAGGACAATCTATAGTGGATATGGTATGATACTAAAACGTGAAAACAACTTTTCAGATCGAGTTAACGACCCTGTCTCAATGGGCAAAAAAGTTCCTATGTTAACACCTATGGATTTTGAGTGAAAAATGGCCCGGAAATGAAAGTGAAAAAAATTCGTATTTTAACCATTTATATGTGTAAGACTCTTAAACTTGAGCGTTTCCTTACAGATTCGTCGAAAAACATCGAAAGAAACAAAGGTTTTTCACATAGTGATTCGGGTGCCTCCACGAGGGTCTTTTCGTAAGAGTTGAGGTTGTGAAGTCTTTTCGACACGAGTAAATGTATTTTTTCTTCCATATTTTAAGCTTAGGACAATCTATAGTGGATATGGTATGATACTAAAACGTGAAAACAACTTTTCAGATCGAGTTAACGACCCTGTCTCAATGGGCAAAAAAGTTCCTATGTTAACACCTATGGATTTTGAGTGAAAAATGGCCCGGAAATGAAAGTGAAAAAAATTCGTATTTTAACCATTTGTATGTGTAAGACTCTTAAACTTGAGCGTTTCCTTACAGATTCGTCGAAAAACATCGAAAGAAACAAAGGTTTTTCACATAGTAATTCGGGTGCCTCCACGAGGGTCTTTTCGTAAGAGTTGAGGTTGTGAAGTCTTTTCGACACGAGTAAATGTATTTTTTCTTCCATATTTTAAGCTTAGGACAATCTATAGTGGATATGGTATGATACTAAAACGTGAAAACAACTTTTCAGATCGAGTTAACGACCCTGTCTCAATGGGCAAAAAAGTTCCTATGTAAACACCTATGGATTTTGAGTGAAAAATGGCCTGGAAATGAAAGTGAAAAAAATTCGTATTTTAACCATTTATATGTGTAAGACTCTTAAACTTGAGCGTTTCCTTACAGATTCGTCGAAAAACATCGAAAGAGAACAAAGGTTTTTCACATAGTAATTCGGGTGCCTCCACGAGGGTCTTTTCGTAAGAGTTGAGGTTGTGAAGTCTTTTCGACACGAGTAAATGTATTTTTTCTTCCATATTTTAAGCTTAGGACAATCTATAGTGGATATGGTATGATACTAAAATGTGAAAACAACTTTTCAGATCGAGTTAACGACCCTGTCTCAATGGGCAAAAAAGTTCCTATGTTAACACCTATGGATTTTGAGTGAAAAATGGCCCGGAAATGAAAGTGAAAAAAATTCGTATTTTAACCATTTATATGTGTAAGACTCTTAAACTTGAGCGTTTCCTTACAGATTCGTCGAAAAACATCGAAAGAAACAAAGGTTTTTCACATAGTAATTCGGGTGCCTCCACGAGGGTCTTTTCGTAAGAGTTGAGGTTGTGAAGTCTTTTCGACACGAGTAAATGTATTTTTTCTTCCATATTTTAAGCTTAGGACAATCTATAGTGGATATGGTATGATACTAAAACGTGAAAACAACTTTTCAGATCGAGTTAACGACCCTGTCTCAATGGGCAAAAAAGTTCCTATGTAAACACCTATGGATTTTGAGTGAAAAATGGCCTGGAAATGAAAGTGAAAAAAATTCGTATTTTAACCATTTATATGTGTAAGACTCTTAAACTTGAGCGTTTCCTTACAGATTCGTCGAAAAACATCGAAAGAGAACAAAGGTTTTTCACATAGTAATTCGGGTGCCTCCACGAGGGTCTTTTCGTAAGAGTTGAGGTTGTGAAGTCTTTTCGACACGAGTAAATGTATTTTTTCTTCCATATTTTAAGCTTAGGACAATCTATAGTGGATATGGTATGATACTAAAACGTGAAAACAACTTTTCAGATCGAGTTAACGACCCTGTCTCAATGGGCAAAAAAGTTCCTATGTAAACACCTATGGATTTTGAGTGAAAAATGGCCTGGAAATGAAAGTGAAAAAAATTCGTATTTTAACCATTTATATGTGTAAGACTCTTAAACTTGAGCGTTTCCTTACAGATTCGTCGAAAAACATCGAAAGAGAACAAAGGTTTTTCACATAGTAATTCGGGTGCCTCCACGAGGGTCTTTTCGTAAGAGTTGAGGTTGTGAAGTCTTTTCGACACGAGTAAATGTATTTTTTCTTCCATATTTTAAGCTTAGGACAATCTATAGTGGATATGGTATGATACTAAAACGTGAAAACAACTTTTCAGATCGAGTTAACGACCCTGTCTCAATGGGCAAAAAAGTTCCTATGTTAACACCTATGGATTTTGAGTGAAAAATGGCCCGGAAATGAAAGTGAAAAAAATTCGTATTTTAACCATTTATATGTGTAAGACTCTTAAACTTGAGCGTTTCCTTACAGATTCGTCGAAAAACATCGAAAGAAACAAAGGTTTTTCACATAGTGATTCGGGTGCCTCCACGAGGGTCTTTTCGTAAGAGTTGAGGTTGTGAAGTCTTTTCGACACGAGTAAATGTATTTTTTCTTCCATATTTTAAGCTTAGGACAATCTATAGTGGATATGGTATGATACTAAAACGTGAAAACAACTTTTCAGATCGAGTTAACGACCCTGTCTCAATGGGCAAAAAAGTTCCTATGTTAACACCTATGGATTTTGAGTGAAAAATGGCCTGGAAATGAAAGTGAAAAAAATTCGTATTTTAACCATTTATATGTGTAAGACTCTTAAACTTGAGCGTTTCCTTACAGATTCGTCGAAAAACATCGAAAGAGAACAAAGGTTTTTCACATAGTAATTCGGGTGCCTCCACGAGGGTCTTTTCGTAAGAGTTGAGGTTGTGAAGTCTTTTCGACACGAGTAAATGTATTTTTTCTTCCATATTTTAAGCTTAGGACAATCTATAGTGGATATGGTATGATACTAAAACGTGAAAACAACTTTTCAGATCGAGTTAACGACCCTGTCTCAATGGGCAAAAAAGTTCCTATGTTAACACCTATGGATTTTGAGTGAAAAATGGCCTGGAAATGAAAGTGAAAAAAATTCGTATTTTAACCATTTATATGTGTAAGACTCTTAAACTTGAGCGTTTCCTTACAGATTCGTCGAAAAACATCGAAAGAGAACAAAGGTTTTTCACATAGTAATTCGGGTGCCTCCACGAGGGTCTTTTCGTAAGAGTTGAGGTTGTGAAGACTTTTCAACACGAGTAAATGTATTTTTTCTTCCATATTTTAAGCTTAGGACAATCTTTTGTGGATATGGTATGATACTAAAACGAGAAAACAACTTTTCAGATCGAGTTAACGACCCTGTCTCAATGGGCAAAAAAGTTTCTATGTTAACACCTATGGATTTTGAGTGAAAAATGGCCCGGAAATGAAAGTGAAAAAAATTCGTATTTTAACCATTTGTATGTGTAAGACTCTTAAACTTGAGCGTTTCCTTACAGATTCGTCGAAAAACATCGAAAGAAACAAAGGTTTTTCACATAGTAATTCGGGTGCCTCCACGAGGGTCTTTTCGTAAGAGTTGAGGTTGTGAAGTCTTTTCGACACGAGTAAATGTATTTTTTCTTCCATATTTTAAGCTTAGGACAATCTATAGTGGATATGGTATGATACTAAAATGTGAAAACAACTTTTCAGATCGAGTTAACGACCCTGTCTCAATGGGCAAAAAAGTTCCTATGTTAACACCTATGGATTTTGAGTGAAAAATGGCCCGGAAATGAAAGTGAAAAAAATTCGTATTTTAACCATTTATATGTGTAAGACTCTTAAACTTGAGCGTTTCCTTACAGATTCGTCGAAAAACATCGAAAGAGAACAAAGGTTTTTCACATAGTAATTCGGGTGCCTCCACGAGGGTCTTTTCGTAAGAGTTGAGGTTGTGAAGACTTTTCAACACGAGTAAATGTATTTTTTCTTCCATATTTTAAGCTTAGGACAATCTTTTGTGGATATGGTATGATACTAAAACGAGAAAACAACTTTTCAGATCGAGTTAACGACCCTGTCTCAATGGGCAAAAAAGTTCCTATGTTAACACCTATGGATTTTGAGTGAAAAATGGCCCGGAAGCGAAAGTGAAAAAAATTCGTATTTTAACCATTTATATGTGTAAGACTCTTAAACTTGAGCGTTTCCTTACAGATTCGTCGAAAAACATCGAAAGAGAACAAAGGTTTTTCACATAGTAATTCGGGTGCCTCCACGAGGGTCTTTTCGTAAGAGTTGAGGTTGTGAAGTCTTTTCGACACGAGTAAATGTATTTTTTCTTCCATATTTTAAGCTTAGGACAATCTATAGTGGATATGGTATGATACTAAAACGAGAAAACAACTTTTCAGATCGAGTTAACGAGCCTGTCCCAATGGGCAAAAAAGTTCCTATGTTAACACCTATGGATTTTGAGTGAAAAATGGCCCGGAAGCGAAAGTGAAAAAAATTCGTATTTTAACCATTTATATGTGTAAGACTCTTAAACTTGAGCGTTTCCTTACAGATTCGTCGAAAAACATCGAAAGAAGAAAAGGTTTTTCACATAGTGATTCGGGTGCCTCCACGAGGGTCTTTTCGTAAGGGTCGAGGCTGTGAAGTCTTTTCGACACGAGTAAATGTATTTTTTCTTCCATATTTTAAGCTTAGGACAATCTATAGTGGATATGGTATGATACTAAAACGTGAAAACAACTTTTCAGATCGAGTTAACGACCCTGTCTCAATGGGCAAAAAAGTTCCTATGTTAACACCTATGGATTTTGAGTGAAAAATGGCCCGGAAATGAAAGTGAAAAAAATTCGTATTTTAACCATTTGTATGTGTAAGACTCTTAAACTTGAGCGTTTCCTTACAGATTCGTCGAAAAACATCGAAAGAAACAAAGGTTTTATTACATAGTAATTCGGGTGCCTCCACGAGGGTCTTTTCGTAAGGGTTGAGGTTGTGAAGTCTTTTCGACACGAGTAAATGTATTTTTTCTTCCATATTTTAAGCTTAGGACAATCTATAGTGGATATGGTATGATACTAAAACGAGAAAACAACTTTTCAGATCGAGTTAACGAGCCTGTCCCAATGGGCAAAAAAGTTCCTATGTTAACACCTATGGATTTTGAGTGAAAAATGGCCCGGAAGCGAAAGTGAAAAAAATTCGTATTTTAACCATTTATATGTGTAAGACTCTTAAACTTGAGCGTTTCCTTACAGATTCGTCGAAAAACATCGAAAGAGAACAAAGGTTTTTCACATAGTAATTCGGGTGCCTCCACGAGGGTCTTTTCGTAAGAGTTGAGGTTGTGAAGTCTTTTCGACACGAGTAAATGTATTTTTTCTTCCATATTTTAAGCTTAGGACAATCTATAGTGGATATGGTATGATACTAAAACGTGAAAACAACTTTTCAGATCGAGTTAACGACCCTGTCTCAATGGGCAAAAAAGTTCCTATGTTAACACCTATGGATTTTGAGTGAAAAATGGCCTGGAAATGAAAGTGAAAAAAATTCGTATTTTAACCATTTATATGTGTAAGACTCTTAAACTTGAGCGTTTCCTTACAGATTCGTCGAAAAACATCGAAAGAGAACAAAGGTTTTTCACATAGTAATTCGGGTGCCTCCACGAGGGTCTTTTCGTAAGAGTTGAGGTTGTGAAGACTTTTCAACACGAGTAAATGTATTTTTTCTTCCATATTTTAAGCTTAGGACAATCTTTTGTGGATATGGTATGATACTAAAACGAGAAAACAACTTTTCAGATCGAGTTAACGACCCTGTCTCAATGGGCAAAAAAGTTTCTATGTTAACACCTATGGATTTTGAGTGAAAAATGGCCCGGAAATGAAAGTGAAAAAAATTCGTATTTTAACCATTTGTATGTGTAAGACTCTTAAACTTGAGCGTTTCCTTACAGATTCGTCGAAAAACATCGAAAGAAACAAAGGTTTTTCACATAGTAATTCGGGTGCCTCCACGAGGGTCTTTTCGTAAGAGTTGAGGTTGTGAAGTCTTTTCGACACGAGTAAATGTATTTTTTCTTCCATATTTTAAGCTTAGGACAATCTATAGTGGATATGGTATGATACTAAAACGTGAAAACAACTTTTCAGATCGAGTTAACGACCCTGTCTCAATGGGCAAAAAAGTTCCTATGTTAACACCTATGGATTTTGAGTGAAAAATGGCCCGGAAATGAAAGTGAAAAAAATTCGTATTTTAACCATTTATATGTGTAAGACTCTTAAACTTGAGCGTTTCCTTACAGATTCGTCGAAAAACCTCGAAAGAGAACAAAGGTTTTTCACATAGTAATTCGGGTGCCTCCACGAGGGTCTTTTCGTAAGAGTTGAGGTTGTGAAGACTTTTCAACACGAGTAAATGTATTTTTTCTTCCATATTTTAAGCTTAGGACAATCTTTTGTGGATATGGTATGATACTAAAACGAGAAAACAACTTTTCAGATCGAGTTAACGACCCTGTCTCAATGGGCAAAAAAGTTCCTATGTTAACACCTATGGATTTTGAGTGAAAAATGGCCCGGAAATGAAAGTGAAAAAAATTCGTATTTTAACCATTTGTATGTGTAAGACTCTTAAACTTGAGCGTTTCCTTACAGATTCGTCGAAAAACATCGAAAGAAACAAAGGTTTTTCACATAGTAATTCGGGTGCCTCCACGAGGGTCTTTTCGTAAGGGTTGAGGTTATGAAGTCTTTTCGACACGAGTAAATGTATTTTTTCTTCCATATTTTAAGCTTAGGACAATCTATAGTGGATATGGTATGATACTAAAACGAGAAAACAACTTTTCAGATCGAGTTAACGAGCCTGTCCCAATGGGCAAAAAAGTTCCTATGTTAACACCTATGGATTTTGAGTGAAAAATGGCCCGGAAGCGAAAGTGAAAAAAATTCGTATTTTAACCATTTATATGTGTAAGACTCTTAAACTTGAGCGTTTCCTTACAGATTCGTCGAAAAACATCGAAAGAAGAAAAGGTTTTTCACATAGTGATTCGGGTGCCTCCACGAGGGTCTTTTCGTAAGGGTCGAGGCTGTGAAGTCTTTTCGACACGAGTAAATGTATTTTTTCGTCCATATTTTAAGCTTAGGACAATCTATAGTGGATATGGTATGATACTAAAACGTGAAAACAACTTTTCAGATCGAGTTAACGACCCTGTCTCAATGGGCAAAAAAGTTCCTATGTTAACACCTATGGATTTTGAGTGAAAAATGGCCCGGAAGCGAAAGTGAAAAAAATTCGTATTTTAACCCTTTATATGTGTAAGACTCTTAAACTTGAGCGTTTCCTTACAGATTCGTCGAAAAACATCGAAAGAGAACAAAGGTTTTTCACATACTAATTCGGGTGCCTCCACGAGGGTCTTTTCGTAAGAGTTGAGGTTGTGAAGTCTTTTCGACATGAGTAAATGTATTTTTTCTTCCATATTTTAAGCTTAGGACAATCTATAGTGGATATGGTATGATACTAAAACGTGAAAACAACTTTTCAGATCGAGTTAACGACCCTGTCTCAATGGGCAAAAAAGTTTCTATGTTAACACCTATGGATTTTGAGTGAAAAATGGCCCGGAAATGAAAGTGAAAAAAATTCGTATTTTAACCATTTGTATGTGTAAGACTCTTAAACTTGAGCGTTTCCTTACAGATTCGTCGAAAAACATCGAAATAAACAAAGGTTTTATTACATAGTAATTCGGGTGCCTCCACGAGGGTCTTTTCGTAAGGGTTGAGGTTGTGAAGTCTTTTCGACACGAGTAAATGTATTTTTTCTTCCATATTTTAAGCTTAGGACAATCTATAGTGGATATGGTATGATACTAAAACGAGAAAACAACTTTTCAGATCGAGTTAACGAGCCTGTCCCAATGGGCAAAAAAGTTCCTATGTTAACACCTATGGATTTTGAGTGAAAAATGGCCCGGAAGCGAAAGTGAAAAAAATTCGTATTTTAACCATTTATATGTGTAAGACTCTTAAACTTGAGCGTTTCCTTACAGATTCGTCGAAAAACATCGAAAGAAGCAAAGGTTTTTCACATAGTGATTCGGGTGCCTCCACGAGGGTCTTTTCGTAAGGGTCGAGGTTGTGAAGTCTTTTCGACACGAGTAAATGTATTTTTTCTTCCATATTTTAAGCTTAGGACAATCTATAGTGGATATGGTATGATACTAAAACGTGAAAACAACTTTTCAGATCGAGTTAACGACCCTGTCTCAATGGGCAAAAAAGTTCCTATGTTAACACCTATGGATTTTGAGTGAAAAATGGCCTGGAAATGAAAGTGAAAAAAATTCGTATTTTAACCATTTATATGTGTAAGACTCTTAAACTTGAGCGTTTCCTTACAGATTCGTCGAAAAACATCGAAAGAGAACAAAGGTTTTTCACATAGTAATTCGGGTGCCTCCACGAGGGTCTTTTCGTAAGAGTTGAGGTTGTGAAGACTTTTCAACACGAGTAAATGTATTTTTTCTTCCATATTTTAAGCTTAGGACAATCTTTTGTGGATATGGTATGATACTAAAACGAGAAAACAACTTTTCAGATCGAGTTAACGACCCTGTCTCAATGGGCAAAAAAGTTTCTATGTTAACACCTATGGATTTTGAGTGAAAAATGGCCCGGAAATGAAAGTGAAAAAAATTCGTATTTTAACCATTTGTATGTGTAAGACTCTTAAACTTGAGCGTTTCCTTACAGATTCGTCGAAAAACATCGAAAGAAACAAAGGTTTTTCACATAGTAATTCGGGTGCCTCCACGAGGGTCTTTTCGTAAGAGTTGAGGTTGTGAAGTCTTTTCGACACGAGTAAATGTATTTTTTCTTCCATATTTTAAGCTTAGGACAATCTATAGTGGATATGGTATGATACTAAAACGTGAAAACAACTTTTCAGATCGAGTTAACGACCCTGTCTCAATGGGCAAAAAAGTTCCTATGTAAACACCTATGGATTTTGAGTGAAAAATGGCCCGGAAATGAAAGTGAAAAAAATTCGTATTTTAACCATTTATATGTGTAAGACTCTTAAACTTGAGCGTTTCCTTACAGATTCGTCGAAAAACATCGAAAGAGAACAAAGGTTTTTCACATAGTAATTCGGGTGCCTCCACGAGGGTCTTTTCGTAAGAGTTGAGGTTGTGAAGACTTTTCAACACGAGTAAATGTATTTTTTCTTCCATATTTTAAGCTTAGGACAATCTTTTGTGGATATGGTATGATACTAAAACGAGAAAACAACTTTTCAGATCGAGTTAACGACCCTGTCTCAATGGGCAAAAAAGTTCCTATGTTAACACCTATGGATTTTGAGTGAAAAATGGCCCGGAAATGAAAGTGAAAAAAATTCGTATTTTAACCATTTGTATGTGTAAGACTCTTAAACTTGAGCGTTTCCTTACAGATTCGTCGAAAAACATCGAAAGAAACAAAGGTTTTATTACATAGTAATTCGGGTGCCTCCACGAGGGTCTTTTCGTAAGGGTTGAGGTTGTGAAGTCTTTTCGACACGAGTAAATGTATTTTTTCTTCCATATTTTAAGCTTAGGACAATCTATAGTGGATATGGTATGATACTAAAACGAGAAAACAACTTTTCAGATCGAGTTAACGAGCCTGTCCCAATGGGCAAAAAAGTTCCTATGTTAACACCTATGGATTTTGAGTGAAAAATGGCCCGGAAGCGAAAGTGAAAAAAATTCGTATTTTAACCATTTATATGTGTAAGACTCTTAAACTTGAGCGTTTCCTTACAGATTCGTCGAAAAACATCGAAAGAGAACAAAGGTTTTTCACATAGTAATTCGGGTGCCTCCACGAGGGTCTTTTCGTAAGAGTTGAGGTTGTGAAGTCTTTTCGACACGAGTAAATGTATTTTTTCTTCCATATTTTAAGCTTAGGACAATCTATAGTGGATATGGTATGATACTAAAACGTGAAAACAACTTTTCAGATCGAGTTAACGACCCTGTCTCAATGGGCAAAAAAGTTCCTATGTTAACACCTATGGATTTTGAGTGAAAAATGGCCTGGAAATGAAAGTGAAAAAAATTCGTATTTTAACCATTTATATGTGTAAGACTCTTAAACTTGAGCGTTTCCTTACAGAGTCGTCGAAAAACATCGAAAGAGAACAAAGGTTTTTCACATAGTAATTCGGGTGCCTCCACGAGGGTCTTTTCGTAAGAGTTGAGGTTGTGAAGACTTTTCAACACGAGTAAATGTATTTTTTCTTCCATATTTTAAGCTTAGGACAATCTTTTGTGGATATGGTATGATACTAAAACGAGAAAACAACTTTTCAGATCGAGTTAACGACCCTGTCTCAATGGGCAAAAAAGTTTCTATGTTAACACCTATGGATTTTGAGTGAAAAATGGCCCGGAAATGAAAGTGAAAAAAATTCGTATTTTAACCATTTGTATGTGTAAGACTCTTAAACTTGAGCGTTTCCTTACAGATTCGTCGAAAAACATCGAAAGAAACAAAGGTTTTTCACATAGTAATTCGGGTGCCTCCACGAGGGTCTTTTCGTAAGAGTTGAGGTTGTGAAGTCTTTTCGACACGAGTAAATGTATTTTTTCTTCCATATTTTAAGCTTAGGACAATCTATAGTGGATATGGTATGATACTAAAACGTGAAAACAACTTTTCAGATCGAGTTAACGACCCTGTCTCAATGGGCAAAAAAGTTCCTATGTAAACACCTATGGATTTTGAGTGAAAAATGGCCCGGAAATGAAAGTGAAAAAAATTCGTATTTTAACCATTTATATGTGTAAGACTCTTAAACTTGACCGTTTCCTTACAGATTCGTCGAAAAACATCGAAAGAGAACAAAGGTTTTTCACATAGTAATTCGGGTGCCTCCACGAGGGTCTTTTCGTAAGAGTTGAGGTTGTGAAGACTTTTCAACACGAGTAAATGTATTTTTTCTTCCATATTTTAAGCTTAGGACAATCTTTTGTGGATATGGTATGATACTAAAACGAGAAAACAACTTTTCAGATCGAGTTAACGACCCTGTCTCAATGGGCAAAAAAGTTCCTATGTTAACACCTATGGATTTTGAGTGAAAAATGGCCCGGAAATGAAAGTGAAAAAAATTCGTATTTTAACCATTTGTATGTGTAAGACTCTTAAACTTGAGCGTTTCCTTACAGATTCGTCGAAAAACATCGAAAGAAACAAAGGTTTTATTACATAGTAATTCGGGTGCCTCCACGAGGGTCTTTTCGTAAGGGTTGAGGTTGTGAAGTCTTTTCGACACGAGTAAATGTATTTTTTCTTCCATATTTTAAGCTTAGGACAATCTATAGTGGATATGGTATGATACTAAAACGAGAAAACAACTTTTCAGATCGAGTTAACGAGCCTGTCCCAATGGGCAAAAAAGTTCCTATGTTAACACCTATGGATTTTGAGTGAAAAATGGCCCGGAAGCGAAAGTGAAAAAAATTCGTATTTTAACCATTTATATGTGTAAGACTCTTAAACTTGAGCGTTTCCTTACAGATTCGTCGAAAAACATCGAAAGAGAACAAAGGTTTTTCACATAGTAATTCGGGTGCCTCCACGAGGGTCTTTTCGTAAGAGTTGAGGTTGTGAAGTCTTTTCGACACGAGTAAATGTATTTTTTCTTCCATATTTTAAGCTTAGGACAATCTATAGTGGATATGGTATGATACTAAAACGTGAAAACAACTTTTCAGATCGAGTTAACGACCCTGTCTCAATGGGCAAAAAAGTTCCTATGTTAACACCTATGGATTTTGAGTGAAAAATGGCCTGGAAATGAAAGTGAAAAAAATTCATATTTTAACCATTTATATGTGTAAGACTCTTAAACTTGAGCGTTTCCTTACAGATTCGTCGAAAAACATCGAAAGAGAACAAAGGTTTTTCACATAGTAATTCGGGTGCCTCCACGAGGGTCTTTTCGTAAGAGTTGAGGTTGTGAAGACTTTTCAACACGAGTAAATGTATTTTTTCTTCCATATTTTAAGCTTAGGACAATCTTTTGTGGATATGGTATGATACTAAAACGAGAAAACAACTTTTCAGATCGAGTTAACGACCCTGTCTCAATGGGCAAAAAAGTTTCTATGTTAACACCTATGGATTTTGAGTGAAAAATGGCCCGGAAATGAAAGTGAAAAAAATTCGTATTTTAACCATTTGTATGTGTAAGACTCTTAAACTTGAGCGTTTCCTTACAGATTCGTCGAAAAACATCGAAAGAAACAAAGGTTTTTCACATAGTAATTCGGGTGCCTCCACGAGGGTCTTTTCGTAAGAGTTGAGGTTGTGAAGTCTTTTCGACACGAGTAAATGTATTTTTTCTTCCATATTTTAAGCTTAGGACAATCTATAGTGGATATGGTATGATACTAAAACGTGAAAACAACTTTTCAGATCGAGTTAACGACCCTGTCTCAATGGGCAAAAAAGTTCCTATGTAAACACCTATGGATTTTGAGTGAAAAATGGCCCGGAAATGAAAGTGAAAAAAATTCGTATTTTAACCATTTATATGTGTAAGACTCTTAAACTTGAGCGTTTCCTTACAGATTCGTCGAAAAACATCGAAAGAGAACAAAGGTTTTTCACATAGTAATTCGGGTGCCTCCACGAGGGTCTTTTCGTAAGAGTTGAGGTTGTGAAGACTTTTCAACACGAGTAAATGTATTTTTTCTTCCATATTTTAAGCTTAGGACAATCTTTTGTGGATATGGTATGATACTAAAACGAGAAAACAACTTTTCAGATCGAGTTAACGACCCTGTCTCAATGGGCAAAAAAGTTCCTATGTTAACACCTATGGATTTTGAGTGAAAAATGGCCCGGAAATGAAAGTGAAAAAAATTCGTATTTTAACCATTTGTATGTGTAAGACTCTTAAACTTGAGCGTTTCCTTACAGATTCGTCGAAAAACATCGAAAGAAACAAAGGTTTTATTACATAGTAATTCGGGTGCCTCCACGAGGGTCTTTTCGTAAGGGTTGAGGTTGTGAAGTCTTTTCGACACGAGTAAATGTATTTTTTCTTCCATATTTTAAGCTTAGGACAATCTATAGTGGATATGGTATGATACTAAAACGAGAAAACAACTTTTCAGATCGAGTTAACGAGCCTGTCCCAATGGGCAAAAAAGTTCCTATGTTAACACCTATGGATTTTGAGTGAAAAATGGCCCGGAAGCGAAAGTGAAAAAAATTCGTATTTTAACCATTTATATGTGTAAGACTCTTAAACTTGAGCGTTTCCTTACAGATTCGTCGAAAAACATCGAAAGAGAACAAAGGTTTTTCACATAGTAATTCGGGTGCCTCCACGAGGGTCTTTTCGTAAGAGTTGAGGTTGTGAAGTCTTTTCGACACGAGTAAATGTATTTTTTCTTCCATATTTTAAGCTTAGGACAATCTATAGTGGATATGGTATGATACTAAAACGTGAAAACAACTTTTCAGATCGAGTTAACGACCCTGTCTCAATGGGCAAAAAAGTTCCTATGTTAACACCTATGGATTTTGAGTGAAAAATGGCCTGGAAATGAAAGTGAAAAAAATTCATATTTTAACCATTTATATGTGTAAGACTCTTAAACTTGAGCGTTTCCTTACAGATTCGTCGAAAAACATCGAAAGAGAACAAAGGTTTTTCACATAGTAATTCGGGTGCCTCCACGAGGGTCTTTTCGTAAGAGTTGAGGTTGTGAAGACTTTTCAACACGAGTAAATGTATTTTTTCTTCCATATTTTAAGCTTAGGACAATCTTTTGTGGATATGGTATGATACTAAAACGAGAAAACAACTTTTCAGATCGAGTTAACGACCCTGTCTCAATGGGCAAAAAAGTTTCTATGTTAACACCTATGGATTTTGAGTGAAAAATGGCCCGGAAATGAAAGTGAAAAAAATTCGTATTTTAACCATTTGTATGTGTAAGACTCTTAAACTTGAGCGTTTCCTTACAGATTCGTCGAAAAACATCGAAAGAAACAAAGGTTTTTCACATAGTAATTCGGGTGCCTCCACGAGGGTCTTTTCGTAAGAGTTGAGGTTGTGAAGTCTTTTCGACACGAGTAAATGTATTTTTTCTTCCATATTTTAAGCTTAGGACAATCTATAGTGGATATGGTATGATACTAAAACGTGAAAACAACTTTTCAGATCGAGTTAACGACCCTGTCTCAATGGGCAAAAAAGTTCCTATGTAAACACCTATGGATTTTGAGTGAAAAATGGCCCGGAAATGAAAGTGAAAAAAATTCGTATTTTAACCATTTATATGTGTAAGACTCTTAAACTTGAGCGTTTCCTTACAGATTCGTCGAAAAACATCGAAAGAGAACAAAGGTTTTTCACATAGTAATTCGGGTGCCTCCACGAGGGTCTTTTCGTAAGAGTTGAGGTTGTGAAGACTTTTCAACACGAGTAAATGTATTTTTTCTTCCATATTTTAAGCTTAGGACAATCTTTTGTGGATATGGTATGATACTAAAACGAGAAAACAACTTTTCAGATCGAGTTAACGACCCTGTCTCAATGGGCAAAAAAGTTCCTATGTTAACACCTATGGATTTTGAGTGAAAAATGGCCCGGAAATGAAAGTGAAAAAAATTCGTATTTTAACCATTTGTATGTGTAAGACTCTTAAACTTGAGCGTTTCCTTACAGATTCGTCGAAAAACATCGAAAGAAACAAAGGTTTTATTACATAGTAATTCGGGTGCCTCCACGAGGGTCTTTTCGTAAGGGTTGAGGTTGTGAAGTCTTTTCGACACGAGTAAATGTATTTTTTCTTCCATATTTTAAGCTTAGGACAATCTATAGTGGATATGGTATGATACTAAAACGAGAAAACAACTTTTCAGATCGAGTTAACGAGCCTGTCCCAATGGGCAAAAAAGTTCCTATGTTAACACCTATGGATTTTGAGTGAAAAATGGCCCGGAAGCGAAAGTGAAAAAAATTCGTATTTTAACCATTTATATGTGTAAGACTCTTAAACTTGAGCGTTTCCTTACAGATTCGTCGAAAAACATCGAAAGAGAACAAAGGTTTTTCACATAGTAATTCGGGTGCCTCCACGAGGGTCTTTTCGTAAGAGTTGAGGTTGTGAAGTCTTTTCGACACGAGTAAATGTATTTTTTCTTCCATATTTTAAGCTTAGGACAATCTATAGTGGATATGGTATGATACTAAAACGTGAAAACAACTTTTCAGATCGAGTTAACGACCCTGTCTCAATGGGCAAAAAAGTTCCTATGTTAACACCTATGGATTTTGAGTGAAAAATGGCCTGGAAATGAAAGTGAAAAAAATTCGTATTTTAACCATTTATATGTGTAAGACTCTTAAACTTGAGCGTTTCCTTACAGATTCGTCGAAAAACATCGAAAGAGAACAAAGGTTTTTCACATAGTAATTCGGGTGCCTCCACGAGGGTCTTTTCGTAAGAGTTGAGGTTGTGAAGACTTTTCAACACGAGTAAATGTATTTTTTCTTCCATATTTTAAGCTTAGGACAATCTTTTGTGGATATGGTATGATACTAAAACGAGAAAACAACTTTTCAGATCGAGTTAACGACCCTGTCTCAATGGGCAAAAAAGTTTCTATGTTAACACCTATGGATTTTGAGTGAAAAATGGCCCGGAAATGAAAGTGAAAAAAATTCGTATTTTAACCATTTGTATGTGTAAGACTCTTAAACTTGAGCGTTTCCTTACAGATTCGTCGAAAAACATCGAAAGAAACAAAGGTTTTTCACATAGTAATTCGGGTGCCTCCACGAGGGTCTTTTCGTAAGAGTTGAGGTTGTGAAGTCTTTTCGACACGAGTAAATGTATTTTTTCTTCCATATTTTAAGCTTAGGACAATCTATAGTGGATATGGTATGATACTAAAACGTGAAAACAACTTTTCAGATCGAGTTAACGACCCTGTCTCAATGGGCAAAAAAGTTCCTATGTTAACACCTATGGATTTTGAGTGAAAAATGGCCCGGAAATGAAAGTGAAAAAAATTCGTATTTTAACCATTTATATGTGTAAGACTCTTAAACTTGAGCGTTTCCTTACAGATTCGTCGAAAAACATCGAAAGAGAACAAAGGTTTTTCACATAGTAATTCGGGTGCCTCCACGAGGGTCTTTTCGTAAGAGTTGAGGTTGTGAAGACTTTTCAACACGAGTAAATGTATTTTTTCTTCCATATTTTAAGCTTAGGACAATCTTTTGTGGATATGGTATGATACTAAAACGAGAAAACAACTTTTCAGATCGAGTTAACGACCCTGTCTCAATGGGCAAAAAAGTTCCTATGTTAACACCTATGGATTTTGAGTGAAAAATGGCCCGGAAATGAAAGTGAAAAAAATTCGTATTTTAACCATTTGTATGTGTAAGACTCTTAAACTTGAGCGTTTCCTTACAGATTCGTCGAAAAACATCGAAAGAAACAAAGGTTTTATTACATAGTAATTCGGGTGCCTCCACGAGGGTCTTTTCGTAAGGGTTGAGGTTATGAAGTCTTTTCGACACGAGTAAATGTATTTTTTCTTCCATATTTTAAGCTTAGGACAATCTATAGTGGATATGGTATGATACTAAAACGAGAAAACAACTTTTCAGATCGAGTTAACGAGCCTGTCCCAATGGGCAAAAAAGTTCCTATGTTAACACCTATGGATTTTGAGTGAAAAATGGCCCGGAAGCGAAAGTGAAAAAAATTCGTATTTTAACCATTTATATGTGTAAGACTCTTAAACTTGAGCGTTTCCTTACAGATTCGTCGAAAAACATCGAAAGAAGAAAAGGTTTTTCACATAGTGATTCGGGTGCCTCCACGAGGGTCTTTTCGTAAGGGTCGAGGCTGTGAAGTCTTTTCGACACGAGTAAATGTATTTTTTCTTCCATATTTTAAGCTTAGGACAATCTATAGTGGATATGGTATGATACTAAAACGTGAAAACAACTTTTCAGATCGAGTTAACGACCCTGTCTCAATGGGCAAAAAAGTTCCTATGTTAACACCTATGGATTTTGAGTGAAAAATGGCCCGGAAATGAAAGTGAAAAAAATTCGTATTTTAACCATTTGTATGTGTAAGACTCTTAAACTTGAGCGTTTCCTTACAGATTCGTCGAAAAACATCGAAAGAAACAAAGGTTTTATTACATAGTAATTCGGGTGCCTCCACGAGGGTCTTTTCGTAAGGGTTGAGGTTGTGAAGTCTTTTCGACACGAGTAAATGTATTTTTTCTTCCATATTTTAAGCTTAGGACAATCTATAGTGGATATGGTATGATACTAAAACGAGAAAACAACTTTTCAGATCGAGTTAACGAGCCTGTCCCAATGGGCAAAAAAGTTCCTATGTTAACACCTATGGATTTTGAGTGAAAAATGGCCCGGAAGCGAAAGTGAAAAAAATTCGTATTTTAACCATTTATATGTGTAAGACTCTTAAACTTGAGCGTTTCCTTACAGATTCGTCGAAAAACATCGAAAGAGAACAAAGGTTTTTCACATAGTAATTCGGGTGCCTCCACGAGGGTCTTTTCGTAAGAGTTGAGGTTGTGAAGTCTTTTCGACACGAGTAAATGTATTTTTTCTTCCATATTTTAAGCTTAGGACAATCTATAGTGGATATGGTATGATACTAAAACGTGAAAACAACTTTTCAGATCGAGTTAACGACCCTGTCTCAATGGGCAAAAAAGTTCCTATGTTAACACCTATGGATTTTGAGTGAAAAATGGCCTGGAAATGAAAGTGAAAAAAATTCGTATTTTAACCATTTATATGTGTAAGACTCTTAAACTTGAGCGTTTCCTTACAGATTCGTCGAAAAACATCGAAAGAGAACAAAGGTTTTTCACATAGTAATTCGGGTGCCTCCACGAGGGTCTTTTCGTAAGAGTTGAGGTTGTGAAGACTTTTCAACACGAGTAAATGTATTTTTTCTTCCATATTTTAAGCTTAGGACAATCTTTTGTGGATATGGTATGATACTAAAACGAGAAAACAACTTTTCAGATCGAGTTAACGACCCTGTCTCAATGGGCAAAAAAGTTTCTATGTTAACACCTATGGATTTTGAGTGAAAAATGGCCCGGAAATGAAAGTGAAAAAAATTCGTATTTTAACCATTTGTATGTGTAAGACTCTTAAACTTGAGCGTTTCCTTACAGATTCGTCGAAAAACATCGAAAGAAACAAAGGTTTTTCACATAGTAATTCGGGTGCCTCCACGAGGGTCTTTTCGTAAGAGTTGAGGTTGTGAAGTCTTTTCGACACGAGTAAATGTATTTTTTCTTCCATATTTTAAGCTTAGGACAATCTATAGTGGATATGGTATGATACTAAAACGTGAAAACAACTTTTCAGATCGAGTTAACGACCCTGTCTCAATGGGCAAAAAAGTTCCTATGTTAACACCTATGGATTTTGAGTGAAAAATGGCCCGGAAATGAAAGTGAAAAAAATTCGTATTTTAACCATTTATATGTGTAAGACTCTTAAACTTGAGCGTTTCCTTACAGATTCGTCGAAAAACATCGAAAGAGAACAAAGGTTTTTCACATAGTAATTCGGGTGCCTCCACGAGGGTCTTTTCGTAAGAGTTGAGGTTGTGAAGACTTTTCAACACGAGTAAATGTATTTTTTCTTCCATATTTTAAGCTTAGGACAATCTTTTGTGGATATGGTATGATACTAAAACGAGAAAACAACTTTTCAGATCGAGTTAACGACCCTGTCTCAATGGGCAAAAAAGTTCCTATGTTAACACCTATGGATTTTGAGTGAAAAATGGCCCGGAAATGAAAGTGAAAAAAATTCGTATTTTAACCATTTGTATGTGTAAGACTCTTAAACTTGAGCGTTTCCTTACAGATTCGTCGAAAAACATCGAAAGAAACAAAGGTTTTATTACATAGTAATTCGGGTGCCTCCACGAGGGTCTTTTCGTAAGGGTTGAGGTTATGAAGTCTTTTCGACACGAGTAAATGTATTTTTTCTTCCATATTTTAAGCTTAGGACAATCTATAGTGGATATGGTATGATACTAAAACGAGAAAACAACTTTTCAGATCGAGTTAACGAGCCTGTCCCAATGGGCAAAAAAGTTCCTATGTTAACACCTATGGATTTTGAGTGAAAAATGGCCCGGAAGCGAAAGTGAAAAAAATTCGTATTTTAACCATTTATATGTGTAAGACTCTTAAACTTGAGCGTTTCCTTACAGATTCGTCGAAAAACATCGAAAGAAGAAAAGGTTTTTCACATAGTGATTCGGGTGCCTCCACGAGGGTCTTTTCGTAAGGGTCGAGGCTGTGAAGTCTTTTCGACACGAGTAAATGTATTTTTTCGTCCATATTTTAAGCTTAGGACAATCTATAGTGGATATGGTATGATACTAAAACGTGAAAACAACTTTTCAGATCGAGTTAACGACCCTGTCTCAATGGGCAAAAAAGTTCCTATGTTAACACCTATGGATTTTGAGTGAAAAATGGCCCGGAAGCGAAAGTGAAAAAAATTCGTATTTTAACCCTTTATATGTGTAAGACTCTTAAACTTGAGCGTTTCCTTACAGATTCGTCGAAAAACATCGAAAGAGAACAAAGGTTTTTCACATACTAATTCGGGTGCCTCCACGAGGGTCTTTTCGTAAGAGTTGAGGTTGTGAAGTCTTTTCGACACGAGTAAATGTATTTTTTCTTCCATATTTTAAGCTTAGGACAATCTATAGTGGATATGGTATGATACTAAAACGAGAAAACAACTTTTCAGATCGAGTTAACGACCCTGTCCCAATGGGCAAAAAAGTTCCTATGTTAACACCTATGGATTTTGAGTGAAAAATGGCCCGGAAGCGAAAGTGAAAAAAATTCGTATTTTAACCATTTATATGTGTAAGACTCTTAAACTTGAGCGTTTCCTTACAGATTCGTCGAAAAACATCGAAAGAAGCAAAGGTTTTTCACATAGTGATTCGGGTGCCTCCACGAGGGTCTTTTCGTAAGGGTCGAGGTTGTGAAGTCTTTTCGACACGAGTAAATGTATTTTTTCTTCCATATTTTAAGCTTAGGACAATCTATAGTGGATATGGTATGATACTAAAACGTGAAAACAACTTTTCAGATCGAGTTAACGACCCTGTCTCAATGGGCAAAAAAGTTCCTATGTTAACACCTATGGATTTTGAGTGAAAAATGGCCCGGAAATGAAAGTGAAAAAAATTCGTATTTTAACCATTTATATGTGTAAGACTCTTAAACTTGAGCGTTTCCTTACAGATTCGTCGAAAAACATCGAAAGAGAACAAAGGTTTTTCACATAGTAATTCGGGTGCCTCCACGAGGGTCTTTTCGTAAGAGTTGAGGTTGTGAAGTCTTTTCGACACGAGTAAATGTATTTTTTCTTCCATATTTTAAGCTTAGGACAATCGTTTGTAGATATGGTATGATACTAAAACGAGAAAACAACTTTTCAGATCGAGTTAACGACCCTGTCTCAATGGGCAAAAAAGTTCCTACGTTAACACCTATGGATTTTGAGTGAAAAATGGCCCGGTAGCGAAAGTGAAAAAAATTCGTATTTTAACCATTTATATGTGTAAGACTCTTAAACTTGAGCGTTTCCTTACAGATTCGTCGAAAAACATCGAAAGAAGCAAAGGTTTTTCACATAGTGATTCGGGTGCCTCCACGAGGGTCTTTTCGTAAGGGTCGAGGTTGTGAAGTCTTTTCGACACGAGTAAATGTATTTTTTCTTCCATATTTTAAGCTTAGGACAATCTATAGTGGATATGGTATGATACTAAAACGTGAAAACAACTTTTCAGATCGAGTTAACGACCCTGTCTCAATGGGCAAAAAAGTTCCTATGTTAACACCTATGGATTTTGAGTGAAAAATGCCCCGGAAATGAAAGTGAAAAAAATTCATATTTTAACCATTTATATGTGTAAGACTCTTAAACTTGAGCGTTTCCTTACAGATTCGTCGAAAAACATCGAAAGAGAACAAAGGTTTTTCACATAGTAATTCGGGTGCCTCCACGAGGGTCTTTTCGTAAGAGTTGAGGTTGTGAAGACTTTTCAACACGAGTAAATGTATTTTTTCTTCCATATTTTAAGCTTAGGACAATCTTTTGTGGATATGTTATGATACTAAAACGAGAAAACAACTTTTCAGATCGAGTTAACGACCCTGTCTCAATGGGCAAAAAAGTTTCTATGTTAACACCTATGGTTTTTGAGTGAAAAATGGCCCGGAAATGAAAGTGAAAAAAATTCGTATTTTAACCATTTGTATGAGTAAGACTCTTAAACTTGAGCGTTTCCTTACAGATTCGTCGAAAAACATCGAAAGAAACAAAGGTGTTTCACATAGTAATTCGGGTGCCTCCACGAGGGTCTTTTCGTAAGGGTTGAGGTTGTGAAGTCTTTTCGACACGAGTAAATGTATTTTTTCTTCCATATTTTAAGCTTAGGACAATCTATAGTGGATATGGTATGATACTAAAACGAGAAAACAACTTTTCAGATCGAGTTAACGAGCCTGTCCCAATGGGCAAAAAAGTTCCTATGTTAACACCTATGGATTTTGAGTGAAAAATGGCCCGGAAGCGAAAGTGAAAAAAATTCGTATTTTAACCATTTATATGTGTAAGACTCTTAAACTTGAGCGTTTCCTTACAGATTCGTCGAAAAACATCGAAAGAAGCAAAGGTTTTTCACATAGTGATTCGGGTGCCTCCACGAGGGTCTTTTCGTAAGGGTCGAGGTTGTGAAGTCTTTTCGACACGAGTAAATGTATTTTTTCTTCCATATTTTAAGCTTAGGACAATCTATAGTGGATATGGTATGATACTAAAACGTGAAAACAACTTTTCAGATCGAGTTAACGACCCTGTCTCAATGGGCAAAAAAGTTCCTATGTTAACACCTATGGATTTTGAGTGAAAAATGGCCCGGAAATGAAAGTGAAAAAAATTCGTATTTTAACCATTTATATGTGTAAGACTCTTAAACTTGAGCGTTTCCTTACAGATTCGTCGAAAAACATCGAAAGAGAACAAAGGTTTTTCACATAGTAATTCGGGTGCCTCCACGAGGGTCTTTTCGTAAGAGTTGAGGTTGTGAAGTCTTTTCGACACGAGTAAATGTATTTTTTCTTCCATATTTTAAGCTTAGGACAATCTTTTGTGGATATGGTATGATACTAAAATGAGAAAACAACTTTTCAGATCGAGTTAACGACCTTACTCAATGGGCAAAAAAGTTCCTATGTTAACACCTATGGATTTTGAGTGAAAAATGGCCCGGAAATGAAAGTGAAAAAAATTCGTATTTTAACCATTTATATGTGTAAGACTCTTAAACTTGAGCGTTTCCTTACAGATTCGTCGAAAAACATCGAAAGAGAACAAAGGTTTTTCACATAGTAATTCGGGTGCCTCCACGAGGGTCTTTTCGTAAGAGTTGAGGTTGTGAAGTCTTTTCGACACGAGTAAATGTATTTTTTCTTCCATATTTTAAGCTTAGGACAATCGTTTGTAGATATGGTATGATACTAAAACGAGAAAACAACTTTTCAGATCGAGTTAACGACCCTGTCTCAATGGGCAAAAAAGTTCCTACGTTAACACCTATGGATTTTGAGTGAAAAATGGCCCGGTAGCGAAAGTGAAAAAAATTCGTATTTTAACCATTTATATGTGTAAGACTCTTAAACTTGAGCGTTTCCTTACAGATTCGTCGAAAAACATCGAAAGAAGCAAAGGTTTTTCACATAGTGATTCGGGTGCCTCCACGAGGGTCTTTTCGTAAGGGTCGAGGTTGTGAAGTCTTTTCGACACGAGTAAATGTATTTTTTCTTCCATATTTTAAGCTTAGGACAATCTTTTGTGGATATGGTATGATACTAAAACGAGAAAACAACTTTTCAGATCGAGTTAACGACCCTGTCTCAATGGGCAAAAAAGTTTCTATGTTAACACCTATGGTTTTTGAGTGAAAAATGGCCCGGAAATGAAAGTGAAAAAAATTCGTATTTTAACCATTTGTATGAGTAAGACTCTTAAACTTGAGCGTTTCCTTACAGATTCGTCGAAAAACATCGAAAGAAACAAAGGTGTTTCACATAGTAATTCGGGTGCCTCCACGAGGGTCTTTTCGTAAGGGTTGAGGTTGTGAAGTCTTTTCGACACGAGTAAATGTATTTTTTCTTCCATATTTCAAGCTTAGGACAATCTATAGTGGATATGGTATGATACTAAAACGAGAAAACAACTTTTCAGATCGAGTTAACGAGCCTGTCCCAATGGTCAAAAAAGTTCCTATGTTAACACCTATGGATTTTGAGTGAAAAATGGCCCGGAAGCGAAAGTGAAAAAAATTCGTATTTTAACCATTTATATGTGTAAGACTCTTAAACTTGAGCGTTTCCTTACAGATTCGTCGAAAAACATCGAAAGAAGCAAAGGTTTTTCACATAGTGATTCGGGTGCCTCCACGAGGGTCTTTTCGTAAGGGTCGAGGTTGTGAAGTCTTTTCGACACGAGTAAATGTATTTTTTCTTCCATATTTTAAGCTTAGGACAATCTATAGTGGATATGGTATGATACTAAAACGAGAAAACAACTTTTCAGATCGAGTTAACGACCCTGTCTCAATGGGCAAAAAAGTTCCTATGTTAACACCTATGGATTTTGAGTGAAAAATGGCCCGGAAATGAAAGTGAAAAAAGTTCGTATTTTAACCATTTATATGTGTAAGACTCTTAAACTTGAGCGTTTCCTTACAAATTCGTCGACAAACATCGAAAGAGAACAAAGGTTTTTCACATAGTAATTCGGGTGCCTCCACGAGGGTCTTTTCGTAAGAGTTGAGGTTGTGAAGTCTTTTCGACACGAGTAAATGTATTTTTTCTTCCATATTTTAAGCTTAGGACAATCTTTTGTTGATATGGTATGATACTAAAACGAGAAAACAACTTTGCAGATCGAGTTAACGACCCTGTCCCAATGGGCAAAAAAGTTTCTATGTTAACACCTATGGATTTTGAGTGAAAAATGGCCCGGTAGCGAAAGTGAAAAAAATTCGTATTTTAACCATTTATATGTGTAAGACTCTTAAACTTGAGCGTTTCCTTATAGATTCGTCGAAAAACAACGAAAGAAACAAAGGTTTTTCACATAGTCATTTGGGTGCCTCCACGAGGGTCTTTTCGTAAGAGTTGAGGTTGTGAAGTCTTTTCGACACGAGTAAATGTATTTTTTCTTCCATATTTTAAGCTTAGGACAATCTTTTGTGGATATGGTATGATACTAAAACGAGAAAACAACTTTTCAGATCGAGTTAACGACCCTGTCTCAATGGGCAAAAAAGTTCCTATGTTAACACCTATGGATTTTGAGTGAAAAATGCCCCGGAAATGAAAGTGAAAAAAATTCGTATTTTAACTATTTATATGTGTAAGACTCTTAAACTTGAGCGTTTCCTTACAGATTCGTCGAAAAACGTCGAAAGAAACAAAGGTTTTTCACATAGTGATTCGGGTGCCTCCACGAGGGACTTTTCGTAAGGGTCGAGGTTGTGAAGTCTTTTCGACGAGTAAATGTATTTTTTCTTCCATATTTTAAGCTTAGGACAATCTATAGTGGATATGGTATGATACTAAAACGAGAAAACAACTTTTCAGATCGAGTTAACGACCCTGTCTCAATGGGCAAAAAAGTTCCTATGTTAACACCTATGGATTTTGAGTGAAAAATGGCCCGGAAATGAAAGTGAAAAAAATTCGTATTTTAACCATTTATATGTGTAAGACTCTTAAACTTGAGTGTTTCCTTACAGATTCGTCGAAAAACATCGAAAGAAACAAAGGTTTTTCACATAGTGATTCGGGTGCCTCCACGAGGGTCTTTTCGTAAGAGTTGAGGTTGTGAAGTCTTTTCGACACGAGTAAATGTATTTTTTCTTCCATATTTTAAGCTTAGGACAATCTTTTGTGGATATGGTATGATACTAAAACGAGAAAACAACTTTTCAGATCGAGTTAACGACCCTGTCTCAATGGGCAAAAAAGTTCCTATGTTAACACCTATGGATTTTGAGTGAAAAATGGCCCGGAAATGAAAGTGAAAAAAGTTCGTATTTTAACCATTTATATGTGTAAGACTCTTAAACTTGAGCGTTTCCTTACAAATTCGTCGACAAACATCGAAAGAGAACAAAGGTTTTTCACATAGTAATTCGGGTGCCTCCACGAGGGTCTTTTCGTAAGAGTTGAGGTTGTGAAGTCTTTTCGACACGAGTAAATATATTTTTTCTTCCATATTTTAAGCTTAGGACAATCTTTTGTGGATATGGTATGATACTAAAACGAGAAAACAACTTTTCAGATCGAGTTAACGACCCTGTCTCAATGGGCAAAAAAGTTCCTATGTTAACACCTATGGATTTTGAGTGAAAAATGGCCCGGAAATGAAAGTGAAAAAAATTCGTATTTTAACCATTTATATGTGTAAGACTCTTAAACTTGAGCGTTTCCTTACAGATTCGTCGAAAAACATCGAAAGAAACAAAGGTTTTTCACATAGTGATTCGGGTGCCTCCACGAGGGTCTTTTCGTAAGAGTTGAGGTTGTGAAGTCTTTTCGACACGAGTAAATGTATTTTTTCTTCCATATTTTAAGCTTAGGACAATCTATAGTGGATATGGTATGATACTAAAACGAGAAAACAACTTTTCAGATCGAGTTAACGACCCTGTCTCAATGGGCAAAAAAGTTCCTATGTTAACACCTATGGATTTTGAGTGAAAAATGGCCCGGAAATGAAAGTGAAAAAAGTTCGTATTTTAACCATTTATATGTGTAAGACTCTTAAACTTGAGCGTTTCCTTACAAATTCGTCGACAAACATCGAAAGAGAACAAAGGTTTTTCACATAGTAATTCGGGTGCCTCCACGAGGGTCTTTTCGTAAGAGTTGAGGTTGTGAAGTCTTTTCGACACGAGTAAATATATTTTTTCTTCCATATTTTAAGCTTAGGACAATCTTTTGTGGATATGGTATGATACTAAAACGAGAAAACAACTTTTCAGATCGAGTTAACGACCCTGTCTCAATGGGAAAAAAAGTTCCTATGTTAACACCTATGGATTTTGAGTGAAAAATGGCCCGGAAATGAAAGTGAAAAAAATTCGTATTTTAACCATTTATATGTGTAAGACTCTTAAACTTGAGCGTTTCCTTAGAGATTCGTCGAAAAACATCGAAAGAGAACAAAGGTTTTTCACATAGTAATTCGGGTGCCTCCACGAGGGTCTTTTCGTAAGAGTTGAGGTTGTGAAGTCTTTTCAACACGAGTAAATGTATTTTTTCTTCCATATTTTAAGCTTAGGACAATCTTTTGTGGATATGGTATGATACTAAAACGAGAAAACAACTTTTCAGATCGAGTTAACGACCCTGTCTCAATGGGCAAAAAAGTTCCTATGTTAACACCTATGGATTTTGAGTGAAAAATGGCCCGGAAATGAAAGTGAAAAAAATTCGTATTTTAACCATTTATATGTGTAAGACTCTTAAACTTGAGCGTTTCCTTACAGATTCGTCGAAAAACATCGAAAGAAACAAAGGTTTTTCACATAGTGATTCGGGTGCCTCCACGAGGGTCTTTTCGTAAGGGTTGAGGTTGTGAAGTCTTTTCGACACGAGTAAATGTATTTTTTCTTCCATATTTTAAGCTTAGGACAATCTTTAGTGGATATGGTATGATGCTAAAACGAGAAAACAACTTTTCAGATCGAGTTAACGACCCTGTCTCAATGGGCAAAAAAGTTCCTATGTTAACACCTATGGATTTTGAGTGAAAAATGGCCCGGAAATGAAAGTGAAAAAAATTAGTATTTTAACCATTTATATGTGTAAGACTCTTAAACTTGAGCGTTTCCTTACAGATTCGTCGAAAAACATCGAAAGAGAACAAAGGTTTTTCACATAATAATTCGGGTGCCTCCACGAGGGTCTTTTCGTAAGAGTTGAGGTTGTGAAGTCTTTTCGACACGAGTAAATGTATTTTTTCTTCCATATTTTAAGCTTAGGACAATCTTTTGTGGATATGGTATCATACTAAAACGAGAAAACAACTTTTCAGATCGAGTTAACGACCCTGTCTCAATAGGCAAAAAAGTTCCTATGTTAACACCTATGGATTTTGAGTGAAAAATGGCCCGGAAATGAAAGTGAAAAAAATTCGTATTTTACCCATTTATATGTGTAAGACTCTTAAACTTGAGCGTTTCCTTACAGATTCGTCGAAAAACATCGAAAGAGAACAAAGGTTTTTCACATAGTCATTCGGGTGCCTCCACGAGGGACTTTTCGTAAGGGTCGAGGTTGTGAAGTCTTTTCGACGAGTAAATGTATTTTTTCTTCCATATTTTAAGCTTAGGACAATCTATAGTGGATATGGTATGATACTAAAACGAGAAAACAACTTTTCAGATCGAGTTAACGACCCTGTCTCAATGGGCAAAAAAGTTCCTATGTTAACACGTATGGATTTTGAGTGAAAAATGGCCCGGAAATGAAAGTGAAAAAAGTTCGTATTTTAACCATTTATATGTGTAAGACTCTTAAACTTGAGCGTTTCCTTACAAATTCGTCGACAAACATCGAAAGAGAACAAAGGTTTTTCACATAGTAATTCGGGTGCCTCCACGAGGGTCTTTTCGTAAGAGTTGAGGTTGTGAAGTCTTTTCGACACGAGTAAATATATTTTTTCTTCCATATTTTAAGCTTAGGACAATCTTTTGTGGATATGGTATGATACTAAAACGAGAAAACAACTTTTCAGATCGAGTTAACGACCCTGTCTCAATGGGCAAAAAAGTTCCTATGTTAACACCTATGGATTTTGAGTGAAAAATGGCCCGGAAATGAAAGTGAAAAAAGTTCGTATTTTAACCATTTATATGTGTAAGACTCTTAAACTTGAGCGTTTCCTTACAAATTCGTCGACAAACATCGAAAGAGAACAAAGGTTTTTCACATAGTAATTCGGGTGCCTCCACGAGGGTCTTTTCGTAAGAGTTGAGGTTGTGAAGTCTTTTCGACACGAGTAAATATATTTTTTCTTCCATATTTTAAGCTTAGGACAATCTTTTGTGGATATGGTATGATACTAAAACGAGAAAACAACTTTTCAGATCGAGTTAACGACCCTGTCTCAATGGGCAAAAAAGTTCCTATGTTAACACCTATGGATTTTGAGTGAAAAATGGCCCGGAAATGAAAGTGAAAAAAATTCGTATTTTAACCATTTATATGTGTAAGACTCTTAAACTTGAGCGTTTCCTTACAGATTCGTCGAAAAACATCGAAAGAAACAAAGGTTTTTCACATAGTGATTCGGGTGCCTCCACGAGGGTCTTTTCGTAAGAGTTGAGGTTGTGAAGTCTTTTCGACACGAGTAAATGTATTTTTTCTTCCATATTTTAAGCTTAGGACAATCTATAGTGGATATGGTATGATACTAAAACGAGAAAACAACTTTTCAGATCGAGTTAACGACCCTGTCTCAATGGGCAAAAAAGTTCCTATGTTAACACCTATGGATTTTGAGTGAAAAATGGCCCGGAAATGAAAGTGAAAAAAATTAGTATTTTAACCATTTATATGTGTAAGACTCTTAAACTTGAGCGTTTCCTTACAGATTCGTCGAAAAACATCGAAAGAGAACAAAGGTTTTTCACATAATAATTCGGGTGCCTCCACGAGGGTCTTTTCGTAAGAGTTGAGGTTGTGAAGTCTTTTCGACACGAGTAAATGTATTTTTTCTTCCATATTTTAAGCTTAGGACAATCTTTTGTGGATATGGTATCATACTAAAACGAGAAAACAACTTTTCAGATCGAGTTAACGACCCTGTCTCAATAGGCAAAAAAGTTCCTATGTTAACACCTATGGATTTTGAGTGAAAAATGGCCCGGAAATGAAAGTGAAAAAAGTTCGTATTTTAACCATTTATATGTGTAAGACTCTTAAACTTGAGCGTTTCCTTACAAATTCGTCGACAAACATCGAAAGAGAACAAAGGTTTTTCACATAGTAATTCGGGTGCCTCCACGAGGGTCTTTTCGTAAGAGTTGAGGTTGTGAAGTCTTTTCGACACGAGTAAATATATTTTTTCTTCCATATTTTAAGCTTAGGACAATCTTTTGTGGATATGGTATGATACTAAAACGAGAAAACAACTTTTCAGATCGAGTTAACGACCCTGTCTCAATGGGCAAAAAAGTTCCTATGTTAACACCTATGGATTTTGAGTGAAAAATGGCCCGGAAATGAAAGTGAAAAAAATTCGTATTTTAACCATTTATATGTGTAAGACTCTTAAACTTGAGCGTTTCCTTACAGATTCGTCGAAAAACATCGAAAGAAACAAAGGTTTTTCACATAGTGATTCGGGTGCCTCCACGAGGGTCTTTTCGTAAGAGTTGAGGTTGTGAAGTCTTTTCGACACGAGTAAATGTATTTTTTCTTCCATATTTTAAGCTTAGGACAATCTATAGTGGATATGGTATGATACTAAAACGAGAAAACAACTTTTCAGATCGAGTTAACGACCCTGTCTCAATGGGCAAAAAAGTTCCTATGTTAACACCTATGGATTTTGAGTGAAAAATGGCCCGGAAATGAAAGTGAAAAAAGTTCGTATTTTAACCATTTATATGTGTAAGACTCTTAAACTTGAGCGTTTCCTTACAAATTCGTCGACAAACATCGAAAGAGAACAAAGGTTTTTCACATAGTAATTCGGGTGCCTCCACGAGGGTCTTTTCGTAAGAGTTGAGGTTGTGAAGTCTTTTCGACACGAGTAAATATATTTTTTCTTCCATATTTTAAGCTTAGGACAATCTTTTGTGGATATGGTATGATACTAAAACGAGAAAACAACTTTTCAGATCGAGTTAACGACCCTGTCTCAATGGGAAAAAAAGTTCCTATGTTAACACCTATGGATTTTGAGTGAAAAATGGCCCGGAAATGAAAGTGAAAAAAATTAGTATTTTAACCATTTATATGTGTAAGACTCTTAAACTTGAGCGTTTCCTTACAGATTCGTCGAAAAACATCGAAAGAGAACAAAGGTTTTTCACATAATAATTCGGGTGCCTCCACGAGGGTCTTTTCGTAAGAGTTGAGGTTGTGAAGTCTTTTCGACACGAGTAAATGTATTTTTTCTTCCATATTTTAAGCTTAGGACAATCTTTTGTGGATATGGTATCATACTAAAACGAGAAAACAACTTTTCAGATCGAGTTAACGACCCTGTCTCAATAGGCAAAAAAGTTCCTATGTTAACACCTATGGATTTTGAGTGAAAAATGGCCCGGAAATGAAAGTGAAAAAAGTTCGTATTTTAACCATTTATATGTGTAAGACTCTTAAACTTGAGCGTTTCCTTACAAATTCGTCGACAAACATCGAAAGAGAACAAAGGTTTTTCACATAGTAATTCGGGTGCCTCCACGAGGGTCTTTTCGTAAGAGTTGAGGTTGTGAAGTCTTTTCGACACGAGTAAATATATTTTTTCTTCCATATTTTAAGCTTAGGACAATCTTTTGTGGATATGGTATGATACTAAAACGAGAAAACAACTTTTCAGATCGAGTTAACGACCCTGTCTCAATGGGCAAAAAAGTTCCTATGTTAACACCTATGGATTTTGAGTGAAAAATGGCCCGGAAATGAAAGTGAAAAAAATTCGTATTTTAACCATTTATATGTGTAAGACTCTTAAACTTGAGCGTTTCCTTACAGATTCGTCGAAAAACATCGAAAGAAACAAAGGTTTTTCACATAGTGATTCGGGTGCCTCCACGAGGGTCTTTTCGTAAGAGTTGAGGTTGTGAAGTCTTTTCGACACGAGTAAATGTATTTTTTCTTCCATATTTTAAGCTTAGGACAATCTATAGTGGATATGGTATGATACTAAAACGAGAAAACAACTTTTCAGATCGAGTTAACGACCCTGTCTCAATGGGCAAAAAAGTTCCTATGTTAACACCTATGGATTTTGAGTGAAAAATGGCCCGGAAATGAAAGTGAAAAAAGTTCGTATTTTAACCATTTATATGTGTAAGACTCTTAAACTTGAGCGTTTCCTTACAAATTCGTCGACAAACATCGAAAGAGAACAAAGGTTTTTCACATAGTAATTCGGGTGCCTCCACGAGGGTCTTTTCGTAAGAGTTGAGGTTGTGAAGTCTTTTCGACACGAGTAAATATATTTTTTCTTCCATATTTTAAGCTTAGGACAATCTTTTGTGGATATGGTATGATACTAAAACGAGAAAACAACTTTTCAGATCGAGTTAACGACCCTGTCTCAATGGGAAAAAAAGTTCCTATGTTAACACCTATGGATTTTGAGTGAAAAATGGCCCGGAAATGAAAGTGAAAAAAATTCGTATTTTAACCATTTATATGTGTAAGAATCTTAAACTTGAGCGTTTCCTTAGAGATTCGTCGAAAAACATCGAAAGAGAACAAAGGTTTTTCACATAGTAATTCGGGTGCCTCCACGAGGGTCTTTTCGTAAGAGTTGAGGTTGTGAAGTCTTTTCGACACGAGTAAATATATTTTTTCTTCCATATTTTAAGCTTAGGACAATCTTTTGTGGATATGGTATGATACTAAAACGAGAAAACAACTTTTCAGATCGAGTTAACGACCCTGTCTCAATGGGCAAAAAAGTTCCTATGTTAACACCTATGGATTTTGAGTGAAAAATGGCCCGGAAATGAAAGTGAAAAAAATTCGTATTTTAACCATTTATATGTGTAAGACTCTTAAACTTGAGCGTTTCCTTACAGATTCGTCGAAAAACATCGAAAGAAACAAAGGTTTTTCACATAGTGATTCGGGTGCCTCCACGAGGGTCTTTTCGTAAGGGTTGAGGTTGTGAAGTCTTTTCGACACGAGTAAATGTATTTTTTCTTCCATATTTTAAGCTTAGGACAATCTTTAGTGGATATGGTATGATGCTAAAACGAGAAAACAACTTTTCAGATCGAGTTAACGACCCTGTCTCAATGGGCAAAAAAGTTCCTATGTTAACACCTATGGATTTTGAGTGAAAAATGGCCCGGAAATGAAAGTGAAAAAAATTCGTATTTGAACCATTTATATGTGTAAGACTCTTAAACTTGAGCGTTTCCTTACAGATTCGTCGAAAAACATCGAAAGAAACAAAGGTTTTTCACATAGTAATTCGGGTGCCTCCACGAGGGTCTTTTCGTAAGAGTTGAGGTTGTGAAGTCTTTTCGACACGAGTAAATGTATTTTTTCTTCCATATTTTAAGCTTAGGACAATCTTTTGTGGATATGGTATCATACTAAAACGAGAAAACAACTTTTCAGATCGAGTTAACGACCCTGTCTCAATGGGCAAAAAAGTTCCTATGTTAACACCTATGGATTTTGAGTGAAAAATGGCCCGGAAATGAAAGTGAAAAAAATTCGTATTTTAACCATTTATATGTGTAAGACTCTTAAACTTGAGCGTTTCCTTACAGATTCGTCGAAAAACATCGAAAGAGAACAAAGTTTTTTCACATAGTAATTCGGGTGCCTCCACGAGGGTCTTTTCGTAAGAGTTGAGGTTGTGAAGTCTTTTCAACACGAGTAAATGTATTTTTTCTTCCATATTTTAAGCTTAGGACAATCTTTTGTGGATATGGTATGATACTAAAACGAGAAAACAACTTTTCAGATCGAGTTAACGACCCTGTCTCAATGGGCAAAAAAGTTCCTATGTTAACACCTATGGATTTTGAGTGAAAAATGGCCCGGAAATGAAAGTGAAAAAAATTCGTATTTTAACCATTTATATGTGTAAGACTCTTAAACTTGAGCGTTTCCTTACAGATTCGTCGAAAAACATCGAAAGAAACAAAGGTTTTTCACATAGTGATTCGGGTGCCTCCACGAGGGTCTTTTTGTAAGGGTTGAGGTTGTGAAGTCTTTTCGACACGAGTAAATGTATTTTTTCTTCCATATTTTAAGCTTAGGACAATCTTTAGTGGATATGGTATGATGCTAAAACGAGAAAACAACTTTTCAGATCGAGTTAACGACCCTGTCTCAATGGGCAAAAAAGTTCCTATGTTAACACCTATGGATTTTGAGTGAAAAATGGCCCGGAAATGAAAGTGAAAAAAATTCGTATTTGAACCATTTATATGTGTAAGACTCTTAAACTTGAGCGTTTCCTTACAGATTCGTCGAAAAACATCGAAAGAAACAAAGGTTTTTCACATAGTAATTCGGGTGCCTCCACGAGGGTCTTTTCGTAAGAGTTGAGGTTGTGAAGTCTTTTCGACACGAGTAAATGTATTTTTTCTTCCATATTTTAAGCTTAGGACAATCTTTTGTGGATATGGTATCATACTAAAACGAGAAAACAACTTTTCAGATCGAGTTAACGACCCTGTCTCAATAGGCAAAAAAGTTCCTATGTTAACACCTATGGATTTTGAGTGAAAAATGGCCCGGAAATGAAAGTGAAAAAAATTCGTATTTTAACCATTTATATGTGTAAGACTCTTAAACTTGAGCGTTTCCTTACAGATTCGTCGAAAAACATCGAAAGAGAACAAAGGTTTTTCACATAATAATTCGGGTGCCTCCACGAGGGTCTTTTCGTAAGAGTTGAGGTTGTGAAGTCTTTTCGACACGAGTAAATGTATTTTTTCTTCCATATTTTAAGCTTAGGACAATCTTTTGTGGATATGGTATCATACTAAAACGAGAAAACAACTTTTCAGATCGAGTTAACGACCCTGTCTCAATAGGCAAAAAAGTTCCTATGTTAACACCTATGGATTTTGAGTGAAAAATGGCCCGGAAATGAAAGTGAAAAAAGTTCGTATTTTAACCATTTATATGTGTAAGACTCTTAAACTTGAGCGTTTCCTTACAAATTCGTCGACAAACATCGAAAGAGAACAAAGGTTTTTCACATAGTAATTCGGGTGCCTCCACGAGGGTCTTTTCGTAAGAGTTGAGGTTGTGAAGTCTTTTCGACACGAGTAAATATATTTTTTCTTCCATATTTTAAGCTTAGGACAATCTTTTGTGGATATGGTATGATACTAAAACGAGAAAACAACTTTTCAGATCGAGTTAACGACCCTGTCTCAATGGGCAAAAAAGTTCCTATGTTAACACCTATGGATTTTGAGTGAAAAATGGCCCGGAAATGAAAGTGAAAAAAATTCGTATTTTAACCATTTATATGTGTAAGACTCTTAAACTTGAGCGTTTCCTTACAGATTCGTCGAAAAACATCGAAAGAAACAAAGGTTTTTCACATAGTGATTCGGGTGCCTCCACGAGGGTCTTTTCGTAAGAGTTGAGGTTGTGAAGTCTTTTCGACACGAGTAAATGTATTTTTTCTTCCATATTTTAAGCTTAGGACAATCTATAGTGGATATGGTATGATACTAAAACGAGAAAACAACTTTTCAGATCGAGTTAACGACCCTGTCTCAATGGGCAAAAAAGTTCCTATGTTAACACCTATGGATTTTGAGTGAAAAATGGCCCGGAAATGAAAGTGAAAAAAGTTCGTATTTTAACCATTTATATGTGTAAGAATCTTAAACTTGAGCGTTTCCTTAGAGATTCGTCGAAAAACATCGAAAGAGAACAAAGGTTTTTCACATAGTAATTCGGGTGCCTCCACGAGGGTCTTTTCGTAAGAGTTGAGGTTGTGAAGTCTTTTCGACACGAGTAAATATATTTTTTCTTCCATATTTTAAGCTTAGGACAATCTTTTGTGGATATGGTATGATACTAAAACGAGAAAACAACTTTTCAGATCGAGTTAACGACCCTGTCTCAATGGGAAAAAAAGTTCCTATGTTAACACCTATGGATTTTGAGTGAAAAATGGCCCGGAAATGAAAGTGAAAAAAATTCGTATTTTAACCATTTATATGTGTAAGAATCTTAAACTTGAGCGTTTCCTTAGAGATTCGTCGAAAAACATCGAAAGAGAACAAAGGTTTTTCACATAGTAATTCGGGTGCCTCCACGAGGGTCTTTTCGTAAGAGTTGAGGTTGTGAAGTCTTTTCGACACGAGTAAA
This sequence comes from Cucurbita pepo subsp. pepo, assembly GCF_057944985.1. Taxonomy (NCBI): domain Eukaryota; kingdom Viridiplantae; phylum Streptophyta; class Magnoliopsida; order Cucurbitales; family Cucurbitaceae; genus Cucurbita; species Cucurbita pepo. The sequence continues at coordinate 12,391,271 of NC_141817.1, forward strand.
TATATTTTTTCTTCCATATTTTAAGCTTAGGACAATCTTTTGTGGATATGGTATGATACTAAAACGAGAAAACAACTTTTCAGATCGAGTTAACGACCCTGTCTCAATGGGCAAAAAAGTTCCTATGTTAACACCTATGGATTTTGAGTGAAAAATGGCCCGTAAATGAAAGTGAAAAAAATTCGTATTTTAACCATTTATATGTGTAAGACTCTTAAACTTGAGCGTTTCCTTACAGATTCGTCGAAAAACATCGAAAGAGAACAAAGGTTTTTCACATAGTCATTCGGGTGCCTCCACGAGGGACTTTTCGTAAGGGTCGAGGTTGTGAAGTCTTTTCGACGAGTAAATGTATTTTTTCTTCCATATTTTAAGCTTAGGACAATCTATAGTGGATATGGTATGATACTAAAACGAGAAAACAACTTTTCAGATCGAGTTAACGACCCTGTCTCAATGGGCAAAAAAGTTCCTATGTTAACACCTATGGATTTTGAGTGAAAAATGGCCCGGAAATGAAAGTGAAAAAAATTCGTATTTTAACCATTTATATGTGTAAGACTCTTAAACTTGAGCGTTTCCTTAGAGATTCGTCGAAAAACATCGAAAGAGAACAAAGGTTTTTCACATAGTAATTCGGGTGCCTCCACGAGGGTCTTTTCGTAAGAGTTGAGGTTGTGAAGTCTTTTCGACACGAGTAAATGTATTTTTTATTCCATATTTTAAGCTTAGGACAATCTTTTGTGGATATGGTATGATACTAAAACGAGAAAACAACTTTTCAGATCGAGTTAACGACCCTGTCTCAATGGGCAAAAAAGTTCCTATGTTAACACCTATGGATTTTGAGTGAAAAATGGCCCGGAAATGAAAGTGAAAAAAGTTCGTATTTTAACCATTTATATGTGTAAGACTCTTAAACTTGAGCGTCTCCTTACAAATTCGTCGACAAACATCGAAAGAGAACAAAGGTTTTTCACATAGTAATTCGGGTGCCTCCACGAGGGTCTTTTCGTAAGAGTTGAGGTTGTGAATTCTTTTCGACACGAGTAAATATATTTTTTCTTCCATATTTTAAGCTTAGGACAATCTTTTGTGGATATGGTATGATACTAAAACGAGAAAACAACTTTTCAGATCGAGTTAACGACCCTGTCTCAATGGGCAAAAAAGTTCCTATGTTAACACCTATGGATTTTGAGTGAAAAATGGCCCGGAAATGAAAGTGAAAAAAATTCGTATTTTAACCATTTATATGTGTAAGACTCTTAAACTTGAGCGTTTCCTTAGAGATTCGTCGAAAAACATCGAAAGAGAACAAAGGTTTTTCACATAGTAATTCGGGTGCCTCCACGAGGGTCTTTTCGTAAGAGTTGAGGTTGTGAAGTCTTTTCGACACGAGTAAATGTATTTTTTATTCCATATTTTAAGCTTAGGACAATCTTTTGTGGATATGGTATGATACTAAAACGAGAAAACAACTTTTCAGATCGAGTTAACGACCCTGTCTCAATGGGCAAAAAAGTTCCTATGTTAACACCTATGGATTTTGAGTGAAAAATGGCCCGGAAATGAAAGTGAAAAAAGTTCGTATTTTAACCATTTATATGTGTAAGACTCTTAAACTTGAGCGTTTCCTTACAAATTCGTCGACAAACATCGAAAGAGAACAAAGGTTTTTCACATAGTAATTCGGGTGCCTCCACGAGGGTCTTTTCGTAAGAGTTGAGGTTGTGAATTCTTTTCGACACGAGTAAATATATTTTTTCTTCCATATTTTAAGCTTAGGACAATCTTTTGTGGATATGGTATGATACTAAAACGAGAAAACAACTTTTCAGATCGAGTTAACGACCCTGTCTCAATGGGCAAAAAAGTTCCTATGTTAACACCTATGGATTTTGAGTGAAAAATGGCCCGGAAATGAAAGTGAAAAAAATTCGTATTTTAACCATTTATATGTGTAAGACTCTTAAACTTGAGCGTTTCCTTAGAGATTCGTCGAAAAACATCGAAAGAGAACAAAGGTTTTTCACATAGTAATTCGGGTGCCTCCACGAGGGTCTTTTCGTAAGAGTTGAGGTTGTGAAGTCTTTTCGACACGAGTAAATGTATTTTTTATTCCATATTTTAAGCTTAGGACAATCTTTTGTGGATATGGTATGATACTAAAACGAGAAAACAACTTTTCAGATCGAGTTAACGACCCTGTCTCAATGGGCAAAAAAGTTCCTATGTTAACACCTATGGATTTTGAGTGAAAAATGGCCCGGAAATGAAAGTGAAAAAAATTCGTATTTTAACCATTTATATGTGTAAGACTCTTAAACTTGAGCGTTTCCTTACAGATTCGTCGAAAAACATCGAAAGAAACAAAGGTTTTTCACATAGTGATTCGGGTGCCTCCACGAGGGTCTTTTCGTAAGGGTTGAGGTTGTGAAGTCTTTTCGACACGAGTAAATGTATTTTTTCTTCCATATTTTAAGCTTAGGACAATCTTTAGTGGATATGGTATGATGCTAAAACGAGAAAACAACTTTTCAGATCGAGTTAACGACCCTGTCTCAATGGGCAAAAAAGTTCCTATGTTAACACCTATGGATTTTGAGTGAAAAATGGCCCGGAAATGAAAGTGAAAAAAATTCGTATTTTAACCATTTATATGTGTAAGACTCTTAAACTTGAGCGTTTCCTTACAGATTCGTCGAAAAACATCGAAAGAGAACAAAGGTTTTTCACATAGTCATTCGGGTGCCTCCACGAGGGACTTTTCGTAAGGGTCGAGGTTGTGAAGTCTTTTCGACGAGTAAATGTATTTTTTCTTCCATATTTTAAGCTTAGGACAATCTATAGTGGATATGGTATGATACTAAAACGAGAAAACAACTTTTCTGATCGAGTTAACGACCCTGTCTCAATGGGCAAAAAAGTTCCTATGTTAACACCTATGGATTTTGAGTGAAAAATGGCCCGGAAATGAAAGTGAAAAAAATTCGTATTTTAACCATTTATATGTGTAAGACTCTTAAACTTGAGCGTTTCCTTACAGATTCGTCGAAAAACATCGAAAGAGAACAAAGGTTTTTCACATAGTCATTCGGGTGCCTCCACGAGGGACTTTTCGTAAGGGTCGAGGTTGTGAAGTCTTTTCGACGAGTAAATGTATTTTTTCTTCCATATTTTAAGCTTAGGACAATCTATAGTGGATATGGTATGATACTAAAACGAGAAAACAACTTTTCAGATCGAGTTAACGACCCTGTCTCAATGGGCAAAAAAGTTCCTATGTTAACACCTATGGATTTTGAGTGAAAAATGGCCCGGAAATGAAAGTGAAAAAAATTCGTATTTTAACCATTTATATGTGTAAGACTCTTAAACTTGAGCGTTTCCTTACAGATTCGTCGAAAAACATCGAAAGAAACAAAGGTTTTTCACATAGTAATTCGGGTGCCTCCACGAGGGTCTTTTCGTAAGAGTTGAGGTTGTGAAGTCTTTTCGACACGAGTAAATGTATTTTTTCTTCCATATTTTAAGCTTAGGACAATCTTTTGTGGATATGGTATGATACTAAAACGAGAAAACAACTTTTCAGATCGAGTTAACGACCCTGTCTCAATGGGCAAAAAAGTTCCTATGTTAACACCTATGGATTTTGAGTGAAAAATGGCCCGGAAATGAAAGTGAAAAAAATTCGTATTTTAACCATTTATATGTGTAAGACTCTTAAACTTGAGCGTTTCCTTACAGATTCGTCGAAAAAAAACGAAAGAAACAAAGGTTTTTCACATAGTGATTCGGGTGCCTCCACGAGGGTCTTTTCGTAAGGGTTGAGGTTGTGAAGTCTTTTCGACACGAGTAAATGTATTTTTTCTTCCATATTTTAAGCTTAGGACAATCTTTAGTGGATATGGTATGATGCTAAAACGAGAAAACAACTTTTCAGATCGAGTTAACGACCCTGTCTCAATGGGCAAAAAAGTTCCTATGTTAACACCTATGGATTTTGAGTGAAAAATGGCCCGGAAATGAAAGTGAAAAAAATTCGTATTTTAACCATTTATATGTGTAAGACTCTTAAACTTGAGCGTTTCCTTACAGATTCGTCGAAAAACATCGAAAGAGAACAAAGGTTTTTCACATAGTCATTCGGGTGCCTCCACGAGGGACTTTTCGTAAGGGTCGAGGTTGTGAAGTCTTTTCGACGAGTAAATGTATTTTTTCTTCCATATTTTAAGCTTAGGACAATCTATAGTGGATATGGTATGATACTAAAACGAGAAAACAACTTTTCTGATCGAGTTAACGACCCTGTCTCAATGGGCAAAAAAGTTCCTATGTTAACACCTATGGATTTTGAGTGAAAAATGGCCCGGAAATGAAAGTGAAAAAAATTCGTATTTTAACCATTTATATGTGTAAGACTCTTAAACTTGAGCGTTTCCTTACAGATTCGTCGAAAAACATCGAAAGAGAACAAAGGTTTTTCACATAGTCATTCGGGTGCCTCCACGAGGGACTTTTCGTAAGGGTCGAGGTTGTGAAGTCTTTTCGACGAGTAAATGTATTTTTTCTTCCATATTTTAAGCTTAGGACAATCTATAGTGGATATGGTATGATACTAAAACGAGAAAACAACTTTTCAGATCGAGTTAACGACCCTGTCTCAATGGGCAAAAAAGTTCCTATGTTAACACCTATGGATTTTGAGTGAAAAATGGCCCGGAAATGAAAGTGAAAAAAATTCGTATTTTAACCATTTATATGTGTAAGACTCTTAAACTTGAGCGTTTCCTTACAAATTCGTCGAAAAACATCGAAAGAGAACTAAGGTTTTTCACATAGTAATTCGGGTGCCTCCACGAGGGTCTTTTCGTAAGAGTTGAGGTTGTGAAGTCTTTTCGACACGAGTAAATATATTTTTTCTTCCATATTTTAAGCTTAGGACAATCTTTTGTGGATATGGTATGATACTAAAACGAGAAAACAACTTTTCAGATCGAGTTAACGACCCTGTCTCAATGGGCAAAAAAGTTCCTATGTTAACACCTATGGATTTTGAGTGAAAAATGGCCCGGAAATGAAAGTGAAAAAAATTCGTATTTTAACCATTTATATGTGTAAGACTCTTAAACTTGAGCGTTTCCTTACAGATTCGTCGAAAAACATCGAAAGAAACAAAGGTTTTTCACATAGTGATTCGGGTGCCTCCACGAGGGTCTTTTCGTAAGAGTTGAGGTTGTGAAGTCTTTTCGACACGAGTAAATGTATTTTTTCTTCCATATTTTAAGCTTAGGACAATCTATAGTGGATATGGTATGATACTAAAACGAGAAAACAACTTTTCAGATCGAGTTAACGACCCTGTCTCAATGGGCAAAAAAGTTCCTATGTTAACACCTATGGATTTTGAGTGAAAAATGGCCCGGAAATGAAAGTGAAAAAAGTTCGTATTTTAACCATTTATATGTGTAAGACTCTTAAACTTGAGTGTTTCCTTACAAATTCGTCGACAAACATCGAAAGAGAACAAAGGTTTTTCACATAGTAATTCGGGTGCCTCCACGAGGGTCTTTTCGTAAGTGTTGAGGTTGTGAAGTCTTTTCGACACGAGTAAATGTATTTTTTCTTCCATATTTTAAGCTTAGGACAATCTTTTGTTGATATGGTATGATACTAAAACGAGAAAACAACTTTTCAGATCGAGTTAACGACCCTGTCCCAATGGGCAAAAAAGTTTCTATGTCAACACCTATGGATTTTGAGTGAAAAATGGCCCGGAAATGAAAGTGAAAAAAATTCATATTTTAACCATTTATATGTGTAAGACTCTTAAACTTGAGCGTTTCCTTACAGATTCGTCGAAAAAAAACGTAAGAAACAAAGGTTTTTCACATAGTGATTCGGGTGCCTCCACGAGGGTCTTTTCGTAAGGGTTGAGGTTGTGAAGTCTTTTCGACACGAGTAAATGTATTTTTTCTTCCATATTTTAAGCTTAGGACAATCTTTAGTGGATATGGTATGATGCTAAAACGAGAAAACAACTTTTCAGATCGAGTTAACGACCCTGTCTCAATGGGCAAAAAAGATCCTATGTTAACACCTATGGATTTTGAGTGAAAAATGGCCCGGAAATGAAAGTGAAAAAAATTCGTATTTTAACCATTTATATGTGTAAGACTCTTAAACTTGAGCGTTTCCTTACAGATTCGTCGAAAAACATCGAAAGAGAACAAAGGTTTTTCACATAGTCATTCGGGTGCCTCCACGAGGGACTTTTCGTAAGGGTCGAGGTTGTGAAGTCTTTTCGACGAGTAAATGTATTTTTTCTTCCATATTTTAAGCTTAGGACAATCTATAGTGGATATGGTATGATACTAAAACGAGAAAACAACTTTTCAGATCGAGTTAACGACCCTGTCTCAATGGGCAAAAAAGTTCCTATGTTAACACCTATGGATTTTGAGTGAAAAATGGCCCGGAAATGAAAGTGAAAAAAATTCGTATTTTAACCATTTATATGTGTAAGACTCTTAAACTTGAGCGTTTCCTTACAGATTCGTCGAAAAACATCGAAAGAAACAAAGGTTTTTCACATAGTAATTCGGGTGCCTCCACGAGGGTCTTTTCGTAAGAGTTGAGGTTGTGAAGTCTTTTCGACACGAGTAAATGTATTTTTTCTTCCATATTTTAAGCTTAGGACAATCTTTTGTGGATATGGTATGATACTAAAACGAGAAAACAACTTTTCAGATCGAGTTAACGACCCTGTCTCAATGGGCAAAAAAGTTCCTATGTTAACACCTATGGATTTTGAGTGAAAAATGGCCCGGAAATGAAAGTGAAAAAAATTCGTATTTTAACCATTTATATGTGTAAGACTCTTAAACTTGAGCGTTTCCTTACAAATTCGTCGAAAAACATCGAAAGAGAACTAAGGTTTTTCACATAGTAATTCGGGTGCCTCCACGAGGGTCTTTTCGTAAGAGTTGAGGTTGTGAAGTCTTTTCGACACGAGTAAATATATTTTTTCTTCCATATTTTAAGCTTAGGACAATCTTTTGTGGATATGGTATGATACTAAAACGAGAAAACAACTTTTCAGATCGAGTTAACGACCCTGTCTCAATGGGCAAAAAAGTTCCTATGTTAACACCTATGGATTTTGAGTGAAAAATGGCCCGGAAATGAAAGTGAAAAAAATTCGTATTTTAACCATTTATATGTGTAAGACTCTTAAACTTGAGTGTTTCCTTACAGATTCGTCGAAAAACATCGAAAGAAACAAAGGTTTTTCACATAGTGATTCGGGTGCCTCCACGAGGGTCTTTTCGTAAGAGTTGAGGTTGTGAAGTCTTTTCGACACGAGTAAATGTATTTTTTCTTCCATATTTTAAGCTTAGGACAATCTATAGTGGATATGGTATGATACTAAAACGAGAAAACAACTTTTCAGATCGAGTTAACGACCCTGTCTCAATGGGCAAAAAAGTTCCTATGTTAACACCTATGGATTTTGAGTGAAAAATGGCCCGGAAATGAAAGTGAAAAAAATTCGTATTTTAACCATTTATATGTGTAAGACTCTTAAACTTGAGCGTTTCCTTACAAATTCGTCGAAAAACATCGAAAGAGAACTAAGGTTTTTCACATAGTAATTCGGGTGCCTCCACGAGGGTCTTTTCGTAAGAGTTGAGGTTGTGAAGTCTTTTCGACACGAGTAAATATATTTTTTCTTCCATATTTTAAGCTTAGGACAATCTTTTGTGGATATGGTATGATACTAAAACGAGAAAACAACTTTTCAGATCGAGTTAACGACCCTGTCTCAATGGGCAAAAAAGTTCCTATGTTAACACCTATGGATTTTGAGTGAAAAATGGCCCGGAAATGAAAGTGAAAAAAATTCGTATTTTAACCATTTATATGTGTAAGACTCTTAAACTTGAGTGTTTCCTTACAGATTCGTCGAAAAACATCGAAAGAAACAAAGGTTTTTCACATAGTGATTCGGGTGCCTCCACGAGGGTCTTTTCGTAAGAGTTGAGGTTGTGAAGTCTTTTCGACACGAGTAAATGTATTTTTTCTTCCATATTTTAAGCTTAGGACAATCTTTTGTGGATATGGTATGATACTAAAACGAGAAAACAACTTTTCAGATCGAGTTAACGACCCTGTCTCAATGGGCAAAAAAGTTCCTATGTTAACACCTATGGATTTTGAGTGAAAAATGGCCCGGAAATGAAAGTGAAAAAAATTCGTATTTTAACCATTTATATGTGTAAGACTCTTAAACTTGAGCGTTTCCTTACAAATTCGTCGAAAAACATCGAAAGAGAACTAAGGTTTTTCACATAGTAATTCGGGTGCCTCCACGAGGGTCTTTTCGTAAGAGTTGAGGTTGTGAAGTCTTTTCGACACGAGTAAATATATTTTTTCTTCCATATTTTAAGCTTAGGACAATCTTTTGTGGATATGGTATGATACTAAAACGAGAAAACAACTTTTCAGATCGAGTTAACGACCCTGTCTCAATGGGCAAAAAAGTTCCTATGTTAACACCTATGGATTTTGAGTGAAAAATGGCCCGGAAATGAAAGTGAAAAAAATTCGTATTTTAACCATTTATATGTGTAAGACTCTTAAACTTGAGTGTTTCCTTACAGATTCGTCGAAAAACATCGAAAGAAACAAAGGTTTTTCACATAGTGATTCGGGTGCCTCCACGAGGGTCTTTTCGTAAGAGTTGAGGTTGTGAAGTCTTTTCGACACGAGTAAATGTATTTTTTCTTCCATATTTTAAGCTTAGGACAATCTATAGTGGATATGGTATGATACTAAAACGAGAAAACAACTTTTCAGATCGAGTTAACGACCCTGTCTCAATGGGCAAAAAAGTTCCTATGTTAACACCTATGGATTTTGAGTGAAAAATGGCCCGGAAATGAAAGTGAAAAAAGTTCGTATTTTAACCATTTATATGTGTAAGACTCTTAAACTTGAGTGTTTCCTTACAAATTCGTCGACAAACATCGAAAGAGAACAAAGGTTTTTCACATAGTAATTCGGGTGCCTCCACGAGGGTCTTTTCGTAAGTGTTGAGGTTGTGAAGTCTTTTCGACACGAGTAAATGTATTTTTTCTTCCATATTTTAAGCTTAGGACAATCTTTTGTTGATATGGTATGATACTAAAACGAGAAAACAACTTTTCAGATCGAGTTAACGACCCTGTCCCAATGGGCAAAAAAGTTTCTATGTCAACACCTATGGATTTTGAGTGAAAAATGGCCCGGAAATGAAAGTGAAAAAAATTCATATTTTAACCATTTATATGTGTAAGACTCTTAAACTTGAGCGTTTCCTTACAGATTCGTCGAAAAAAAACGTAAGAAACAAAGGTTTTTCACATAGTGATTCGGGTGCCTCCACGAGGGTCTTTTCGTAAGGGTTGAGGTTGTGAAGTCTTTTCGACACGAGTAAATGTATTTTTTCTTCCATATTTTAAGCTTAGGACAATCTTTAGTGGATATGGTATGATGCTAAAACGAGAAAACAACTTTTCAGATCGAGTTAACGACCCTGTCTCAATGGGCAAAAAAGTTCCTATGTTAACACCTATGGATTTTGAGTGAAAAATGGCCCGGAAATGAAAGTGAAAAAAATTCGTATTTTAACCATTTATATGTGTAAGACTCTTAAACTTGAGCGTTTCCTTACAGATTCGTCGAAAAACATCGAAAGAGAACAAAGGTTTTTCACATAGTCATTCGGGTGCCTCCACGAGGGACTTTTCGTAAGGGTCGAGGTTGTGAAGTCTTTTCGACGAGTAAATGTATTTTTTCTTCCATATTTTAAGCTTAGGACAATCTATAGTGGATATGGTATGATACTAAAACGAGAAAACAACTTTTCAGATCGAGTTAACGACCCTGTCTCAATGGGCAAAAAAGTTCCTATGTTAACACCTATGGATTTTGAGTGAAAAATGGCCCGGAAATGAAAGTGAAAAAAATTCGTATTTTAACCATTTATATGTGTAAGACTCTTAAACTTGAGCGTTTCCTTACAGATTCGTCGAAAAACATCGAAAGAAACAAAGGTTTTTCACATAGTAATTCGGGTGCCTCCACGAGGGTCTTTTCGTAAGAGTTGAGGTTGTGAAGTCTTTTCGACACGAGTAAATGTATTTTTTCTTCCATATTTTAAGCTTAGGACAATCTTTTGTGGATATGGTATGATACTAAAACGAGAAAACAACTTTTCAGATCGAGTTAACGACCCTGTCTCAATGGGCAAAAAAGTTCCTATGTTAACACCTATGGATTTTGAGTGAAAAATGGCCCGGAAATGAAAGTGAAAAAAATTCGTATTTTAACCATTTATATGTGTAAGACTCTTAAACTTGAGCGTTTCCTTACAAATTCGTCGAAAAACATCGAAAGAGAACTAAGGTTTTTCACATAGTAATTCGGGTGCCTCCACGAGGGTCTTTTCGTAAGAGTTGAGGTTGTGAAGTCTTTTCGACACGAGTAAATATATTTTTTCTTCCATATTTTAAGCTTAGGACAATCTTTTGTGGATATGGTATGATACTAAAACGAGAAAATAACTTTTCAGATCGAGTTAACGACCCTGTCTCAATGGGCAAAAAAGTTCCTATGTTAACACCTATGGATTTTGAGTGAAAAATGGCCCGGAAATGAAAGTGAAAAAAATTCGTATTTTAACCATTTATATGTGTAAGACTCTTAAACTTGAGTGTTTCCTTACAGATTCGTCGAAAAACATCGAAAGAAACAAAGGTTTTTCACATAGTGATTCGGGTGCCTCCACGAGGGTCTTTTCGTAAGAGTTGAGGTTGTGAAGTCTTTTCGACACGAGTAAATGTATTTTTTCTTCCATATTTTAAGCTTAGGACAATCTATAGTGGATATGGTATGATACTAAAACGAGAAAACAACTTTTCAGATCGAGTTAACGACCCTGTCTCAATGGGCAAAAAAGTTCCTATGTTAACACCTATGGATTTTGAGTGAAAAATGGCCCGGAAATGAAAGTGAAAAAAGTTCGTATTTTAACCATTTATATGTGTAAGACTCTTAAACTTGAGCGTTTCCTTACAAATTCGTCGACAAACATCGAAAGAGAACAAAGGTTTTTCACATAGTAATTCGGGTGCCTCCACGAGGGTCTTTTCGTAAGAGTTGAGGTTGTGAAGTCTTTTCGACACGAGTAAATATATTTTTTCTTCCATATTTTAAGCTTAGGACAATCTTTTGTGGATATGGTATGATACTAAAACGAGAAAACAACTTTTCAGATCGAGTTAACGACCCTGTCTCAATGGGCAAAAAAGTTCCTATGTTAACACCTATGGATTTTGAGTGAAAAATGGCCCGGAAATGAAAGTGAAAAAAATTCGTATTTTAACCATTTATATGTGTAAGACTCTTAAACTTGAGCGTTTCCTTACAGATTCGTCGAAAAACATCGAAAGAAACAAAGGTTTTTCACATAGTAATTCGGGTGCCTCCACGAGGGTCTTTTCGTAAGAGTTGAGGTTGTGAAGTCTTTTCGACACGAGTAAATGTATTTTTTCTTCCATATTTTAAGCTTAGGACAATCTTTTGTGGATATGGTATGATACTAAAACGAGAAAACAACTTTTCAGATCGAGTTAACGACCCTGTCTCAATGGGCAAAAAAGTTCCTATGTTAACACCTATGGATTTTGAGTGAAAAATGGCCCGGAAATGAAAGTGAAAAAAATTCGTATTTTAACCATTTATATGTGTAAGACTCTTAAACTTGAGCGTTTCCTTACAAATTAGTCAAAAAACATCGAAAGAGAACTAAGGTTTTTCACATAGTAATTCGGGTGCCTCCACGAGGGTCTTTTCGTAAGAGTTGAGGTTGTGAAGTCTTTTCGACACGAGTAAATATATTTTTTCTTCCATATTTTAAGCTTAGGACAATCTTTTGTGGATATGGTATGATACTAAAACGAGAAAACAACTTTTCAGATCGAGTTAACGACCCTGTCTCAATGGGCAAAAAAGTTCCTATGTTAACACCTATGGATTTTGAGTGAAAAATGGCCCGGAAATGAAAGTGAAAAAAGTTCGTATTTTAACCATTTATATGTGTAAGACTCTTAAACTTGAGCGTTTCCTTACAAATTCGTCGACAAACATCGAAAGAGAACAAAGGTTTTTCACATAGTAATTCGGGTGCCTCCACGAGGGTCTTTTCGTAAGAGTTGAGGTTGTGAAGTCTTTTCGACACGAGTAAATATATTTTTTCTTCCATATTTTAAGCTTAGGACAATCTTTTGTGGATATGGTATGATACTAAAACGAGAAAACAACTTTTCAGATCGAGTTAACGACCCTGTCTCAATGGGCAAAAAAGTTCCTATGTTAACACCTATGGATTTTGAGTGAAAAATGGCCCGGAAATGAAAGTGAAAAAAATTCGTATTTTAACCATTTATATGTGTAAGACTCTTAAACTTGAGCGTTTCCTTACAGATTCGTCGAAAAACATCGAAAGAAACAAAGGTTTTTCACATAGTAATTCGGGTGCCTCCACGAGGGTCTTTTCGTAAGAGTTGAGGTTGTGAAGTCTTTTCGACACGAGTAAATGTATTTTTTCTTCCATATTTTAAGCTTAGGACAATCTTTTGTGGATATGGTATGATACTAAAACGAGAAAACAACTTTTCAGATCGAGTTAACGACCCTGTCTCAATGGGCAAAAAAGTTCCTATGTTAACACCTATGGATTTTGAGTGAAAAATGGCCCGGAAATGAAAGTGAAAAAAATTCGTATTTTAACCATTTATATGTGTAAGACTCTTAAACTTGAGCGTTTCCTTACAGATTCGTCGAAAAACATCGAAAGAAACAAAGGTTTTTCACATAGTAATTCGGGTGCCTCCACGAGGGTCTTTTCGTAAGAGTTGAGGTTGTGAAGTCTTTTCGACACGAGTAAATGTATTTTTTCTTCCATATTTTAAGCTTAGGACAATCTTTTGTGGATATGGTATGATACTAAAACGAGAAAACAACTTTTCAGATCGAGTTAACGACCCTGTCTCAATGGGCAAGAAAGTTCCTATGTTAACACCTATGGATTTTGAGTGAAAAATGGCCCGGAAATGAAAGTGAAAAAAATTCGTATTTTAACCATTTATATGTGTAAGACTCTTAAACTTGAGCGTTTCCTTACAAATTAGTCAAAAAACATCGAAAGAGAACTAAGGTTTTTCACATAGTAATTCGGGTGCCTCCACGAGGGTCTTTTCGTAAGAGTTGAGGTTGTGAAGTCTTTTCGACACGAGTAAATATATTTTTTCTTCCATATTTTAAGCTTAGGACAATCTTTTGTGGATATGGTATGATACTAAAACGAGAAAACAACTTTTCAGATCGAGTTAACGACCCTGTCTCAATGGGCAAAAAAGTTCCTATGTTAACACCTATGGATTTTGAGTGAAAAATGGCCCGGAAATGAAAGTGAAAAAAATTCGTATTTTAACCATTTATATGTGTAAGACTCTTAAACTTGAGCGTTTCCTTACAGATTCGTCGAAAAACATCGAAAGAAACAAAGGTTTTTCACATAGTAATTCGGGTGCCTCCACGAGGGTCTTTTCGTAAGAGTTGAGGTTGTGAAGTCTTTTCGACACGAGTAAATGTATTTTTTCTTCCATATTTTAAGCTTAGGACAATCTTTTGTGGATATGGTATGATACTAAAACGAGAAAACAACTTTTCAGATCGAGTTAACGACCCTGTCTCAATGGGCAAAAAAGTTCCTATGTTAACACCTATGGATTTTGAGTGAAAAATGGCCCGGAAATGAAAGTGAAAAAAATTCGTATTTTAACCATTTATATGTGTAAGACTCTTAAACTTGAGCGTTTCCTTACAAATTAGTCGAAAAACATCGAAAGAGAACTAAGGTTTTTCACATAGTAATTCGGGTGCCTCCACGAGGGTCTTTTCGTAAGAGTTGAGGTTGTGAAGTCTTTTCGACACGAGTAAATATATTTTTTCTTCCATATTTTAAGCTTAGGACAATCTTTTGTGGATATGGTATGATACTAAAACGAGAAAACAACTTTTCAGATCGAGTTAACGACCCTGTCTCAATGGGCAAAAAAGTTCCTATGTTAACACCTATGGATTTTGAGTGAAAAATGGCCCGGAAATGAAAGTGAAAAAAATTCGTATTTTAACCATTTATATGTGTAAGACTCTTAAACTTGAGTGTTTCCTTACAGATTCGTCGAAAAACATCGAAAGAAACAAAGGTTTTTCACATAGTGATTCGGGTGCCTCCACGAGGGTCTTTTCGTAAGAGTTGAGGTTGTGAAGTCTTTTCGACACGAGTAAATGTATTTTTTCTTCCATATTTTAAGCTTAGGACAATCTATAGTGGATATGGTATGATACTAAAACGAGAAAACAACTTTTCAGATCGAGTTAACGACCCTGTCTCAATGGGCAAAAAAGTTCCTATGTTAACACCTATGGATTTTGAGTGAAAAATGGCCCGGAAATGAAAGTGAAAAAAGTTCGTATTTTAACCATTTATATGTGTAAGACTCTTAAACTTGAGCGTTTCCTTACAAATTCGTCGGCAAACATCGAAAGAGAACAAAGGTTTTTCACATAGTAATTCGGGTGCCTCCACGAGGGTCTTTTCGTAAGAGTTGAGGTTGTGAAGTCTTTTCGACACGAGTAAATGTATTTTTTCTTCCATATTTTAAGCTTAGGACAATCTTTTGTTGATATGGTATCATACTAAAACGAGAAAACAACTTTTCAGATCGAGTTAACGACCCTGTCCCAATGGGCAAAAAAGTTTCTATGTTAACACCTATGGATTTTGAGTGAAAAATGGCCCGGTAGCGAAAGTGAAAAAAATTCGTATTTTAACCATTTATATGTGTAAGACTCTTAAACTTGAGCGTTTCCTTACAGATTCGTCGAAAAACAACGAAAGAAACAAAGGTTTTTCACATAGTGATTCGGCTGCCTCCACGAGGGTCTTTTCGTAAGAGTTGAGGTTGTGAAGTCTTTTCGACACGAGTAAATGTATTTTTTCTTCCATATTTTAAGCTTAGGACAATCTATAGTGGATATGGTATGATACTAAAACGAGAAAACAACTTTTCAGATCGAGTTAACGACCCTGTCTCAATGGGCAAAAAAGTTCCTATGTTAACACCTATGGATTTTGAGTGAAAAATGGCCCGGAAATGAAAGTGAAAAAAATTCGTATTTTAACCATTTATATGTGTAAGACTCTTAAACTTGAGCGTTTCCTTAAAGATTCGTCGAAAAACATCGAAAGAAACAAAGGTTTTTCACATAGTAATTCGGGTGCCTCCACGAGGGTCTTTTCGTAAGAGTTGAGGTTGTGAAGTCTTTTCGACACGAGTAAATGTATTTTTTCTTCCATATTTTAAGCTTAGGACAATCTTTTGTGGATATGGTATGATACTAAAACGAGAAAACAACTTTTCAGATCGAGTTAACGACCCTGTCTCAATGGGCAAAAAAGTTCCTATGTTAACACCTATGGATTTTGAGTGAAAAATGGCCCGGAAATGAAAGTGAAAAAAATTCGTATTTTAACCATTTATATGTGTAAGACTCTTAAACTTGAGCGTTTCCTTACAAATTAGTCGAAAAACATCGAAAGAGAACTAAGGTTTTTCACATAGTAATTCGGGTGCCTCCACGAGGGTCTTTTCGTAAGAGTTGAGGTTGTGAAGTCTTTTCGACACGAGTAAATATATTTTTTCTTCCATATTTTAAGCTTAGGACAATCTTTTGTGGATATGGTATGATACTAAAACGAGAAAACAACTTTTCAGATCGAGTTAACGACCCTGTCTCAATGGGCAAAAAAGTTCCTATGTTAACACCTATGGATTTTGAGTGAAAAATGGCCCGGAAATGAAAGTGAAAAAAATTCGTATTTTAACCATTTATATGTGTAAGACTCTTAAACTTGAGTGTTTCCTTACAGATTCGTCGAAAAACATCGAAAGAAACAAAGGTTTTTCACATAGTGTTTCGGGTGCCTCCACGAGGGTCTTTTCGTAAGAGTTGAGGTTGTGAAGTCTTTTCGACACGAGTAAATGTATTTTTTCTTCCATATTTTAAGCTTAGGACAATCTATAGTGGATATGGTATGATACTAAAACGAGAAAACAACTTTTCAGATCGAGTTAACGACCCTGTCTCAATGGGCAAAAAAGTTCCTATGTTAACACCTATGGATTTTGAGTGAAAAATGGCCCGGAAATGAAAGTGAAAAAAGTTCGTATTTTAACCATTTATATGTGTAAGACTCTTAAACTTGAGCGTTTCCTTACAAATTCGTCGGCAAACATCGAAAGAGAACAAAGGTTTTTCACATAGTAATTCGGGTGCCTCCACGAGGGTCTTTTCGTAAGAGTTGAGGTTGTGAAGTCTTTTCGACACGAGTAAATGTATTTTTTCTTCCATATTTTAAGCTTAGGACAATCTTTTGTTGATATGGTATGATACTAAAACGAGAAAACAACTTTTCAGATCGAGTTAACGACCCTGTCCCAATGGGCAAAAAAGTTTCTATGTTAACACCTATGGATTTTGAGTGAAAAATGGCCCGGTAGCGAAAGTGAAAAAAATTCGTATTTTAACCATTTATATGTGTAAGACTCTTAAACTTGAGCGTTTCCTTACAGATTCGTCGAAAAACAACGAAAGAAACAAAGGTTTTTCACATAGTGATTCGGCTGCCTCCACGAGGGTCTTTTCGTAAGAGTTGAGGTTGTGAAGTCTTTTCGACACGAGTAAATGTATTTTTTCTTCCATATTTTAAGCTTAGGACAATCTATAGTGGATATGGTATGATACTAAAACGAGAAAACAACTTTTCAGATCGAGTTAACGACCCTGTCTCAATGGGCAAAAAAGTTCCTATGTTAACACCTATGGATTTTGAGTGAAAAATGGCCCGGAAATGAAAGTGAAAAAAATTCGTATTTTAACCATTTATATGTGTAAGACTCTTAAACTTGAGCGTTTCCTTACAGATTCGTCGAAAAACAACGAAAGAAACAAAGGTTTTTCACATAGTAATTCGGGTGCCTCCACGAGGGTCTTTTCGTAAGAGTTGAGGTTGTGAAGTCGCTTCGACACGAGTAAATGTATTTTTTCTTCCATATTTTAAGCTTAGGACAATCTTTTGTGGATATGGTATGATACTAAAACGAGAAAACAACTTTTCAGATCGAGTTAACGACCCTGTCTCAATGGGCAAAAAAGTTCCTATGTTAACACCTATGGATTTTGAGTGAAAAATGGCCCGGAAATGAAAGTGAAAAAAATTCGTATTTTAACCATTTATATGTGTAAGACTCTTAAACTTGAGCGTTTCCTTACAGATTCGTCGAAAAACATCGAAAGAAACAAAGGTTTTTCACATAGTAATTCGGGTGCCTCCACGAGGGTCTTTTCGTAAGAGTTGAGGTTGTGAAGTCTTTTCGACACGAGTAAATGTATTTTTTCTTCCATATTTTAAGCTTAGGACAATCTATAGTGGATATGGTATGATACTAAAACGAGAAAACAACTTTTCAGATCGAGTTAACGACCCTGTCTCAATGGGCAAAAAAGTTCCTATGTTAACACCTATGGATTTTGAGTGAAAAATGGCCCGGAAATGAAAGTGAAAAAAGTTCGTATTTTAACCATTTATATGTGTAAGACTCTTAAACTTGAGCGTTTCCTTACAGATTCGTCGAAAAACATCGAAAGAAACAAAGGTTTTTCACATAGTGATTCGGGTGCCTCCACGAGGGTCTTTTCGTAAGGGTTGAGGTTGTGAAGTCTTTTCGACACGAGTAAATGTATTTTTTCTTCCATATTTTAAGCTTAGGACAATCTTTAGTGGATATGGTATGATGCTAAAACGAGAAAACAACTTTTCAGATCGAGTTAACGACCCTGTCTCAATGGGCAAAAAAGTTCCTATGTTAACACCTATGGATTTTGAGTGAAAAATGGCCCGGAAATGAAAGTGAAAAAAATTCGTATTTTAACCATTTATATGTGTAAGACTCTTAAACTTGAGCGTTTCCTTACAGATTCGTCGAAAAACATCGAAAGAGAACAAAGGTTTTTCACATAGTCATTCGGGTGCCTCCACGAGGGACTTTTCGTAAGGGTCGAGGTTGTGAAGTCTTTTCGACGAGTAAATGTATTTTTTCTTCCATATTTTAAGCTTAGGACAATCTATAGTGGATATGGTATGATACTAAAACGAGAAAACAACTTTTCAGATCGAGTTAACGACCCTGTCCCAATGGGCAAAAAAGTTTCTATGTTAACACCTATGGATTTTGAGTGAAAAATGGCCCGGTAGCGAAAGTGAAAAAAATTCGTATTTTAACCATTTATATGTGTAAGACTCTTAAACTTGAGCGTTTCCTTACAGATTCGTCGAAAAACAACGAAAGAAACAAAGGTTTTTCACATAGTGATTCGGCTGCCTCCACGAGGGTCTTTTCGTAAGAGTTGAGGTTGTGAAGTCTTTTCGACACGAGTAAATGTATTTTTTCTTCCATATTTTAAGCTTAGGACAATCTATAGTGGATATGGTATGATACTAAAACGAGAAAACAACTTTTCAGATCGAGTTAACGACCCTGTCTCAATGGGCAAAAAAGTTCCTATGTTAACACCTATGGATTTTGAGTGAAAAATGGCCCGGAAATGAAAGTGAAAAAAATTCGTATTTTAACCATTTATATGTGTAAGACTCTTAAACTTGAGCGTTTCCTTACAGATTCGTCGAAAAACATCGAAAGAAACAAAGGTTTTTCACATAGTGATTCGGGTGCCTCCACGAGGGTCTTTTCGTAAGGGTTGAGGTTGTGAAGTCTTTTCGACACGAGTAAATGTATTTTTTCTTCCATATTTTAAGCTTAGGACAATCTTTAGTGGATATGGTATGATGCTAAAACGAGAAAACAACTTTTCAGATCGAGTTAACGACCCTGTCTCAATGGGCAAAAAAGTTCCTATGTTAACACCTATGGATTTTGAGTGAAAAATGGCCCGGAAATGAAAGTGAAAAAAATTCGTATTTTAACCATTTATATGTGTAAGACTCTTAAACTTGAGCGTTTCCTTACAGATTCGTCGAAAAACATCGAAAGAGAACAAAGGTTTTTCACATAGTAATTCGGGTGCCTCCACGAGGGTCTTTTCGTAAGAGTTGAGGTTGTGAAGTCTTTTCGACACGAGTAAATGTATTTTTTCTTCCATATTTTAAGCTTAGGACAATCTTTTGTGGATATGGTATCATACTAAAACGAGAAAACAACTTTTCAGATCGAGTTAACGAACCTGTCTCAATAGGCAAAAAAGTTCCTATGTTAACACCTATGGATTTTGAGTGAAAAATGGCCCGGAAATGAAAGTGAAAAAAATTCGTATTTTAACCATTTATATGTGTAAGACTCTTAAACTTGAGCGTTTCCTTACAGATTCGTCGAAAAACATCGAAAGAGAACAAAGGTTTTTCACATAGTCATTCGGGTGCCTCCACGAGGGACTTTTCGTAAGGGTCGAGGTTGTGAAGTCTTTTCGACGAGTAAATGTATTTTTTCTTCCATATTTTAAGCTTAGGACAATCTATAGTGGATATGGTATGATACTAAAACGAGAAAACAACTTTTCAGATCGAGTTAACGACCCTGTCTCAATGGGCAAAAAAGTTCCTATGTTAACACCTATGGATTTTAAGTGAAAAATGGCCCGGTAGCGAAAGTGAAAAAAATTCGTATTTTAACAATTTATATGTGTAAGACTCTTAAACTTGAGCGTTTCCTTACAGATTCGTCGAAAAACAACGAAAGAAACAAAGGTTTTTCACATAGTCATTTGGGTGCCTCCACGAGGGACTTTTCGTAAGGGTCGAGGTTGTGAAGTCTTTTCGACGAGTAAATGTATTTTTTCTTCCATATTTTAAGCTTAGGACAATCTATAGTGGATATGGTATGATACTAAAACGAGAAAACAACTTTTCAGATCGAGTTAACGACCCTGTCTCAATGGGCAAAAAAGTTCCTATGTTAACACCTATGGATTTTGAGTGAAAAATGGCCCGGTAGCGAAAGTGAAAAAAATTCGTATTTTAACAATTTATATGTGTAAGACTCTTAAACTTGAGCGTTTCCTTACAGATTCGTCGAAAAACAACGAAAGAAACAAAGGTTTTTCACATAGTCATTTGGGTGCCTCCACGAGGGTCTTTCCGTAAGAGTTGAGGTTGTGAAGTCTTTTCGACACGAGTAAATGTATTTTTTCTAGCATATTTTAAGCTTAGGACAATCTTTTGTTGATATGGTATGATACTAAAACGAGAAAACAACTTTTCAGATCGAGTTAACGACCCTGTCCCAATGGGCAAAAAAGTTTCTATGTTAACACCTATGGATTTTGAGTGAAAAATGGCCCGGTAGCGAAAGTGAAAAAAATTCGTATTTTAACCATTTATATGTGTAAGACTCTTAAACTTGAGCGTTTCCTTACAGATTCGTCGAAAAACAACGAAAGAAACAAAGGTTTTTCACATAGTGATTCGGCTGCCTCCACGAGGGTCTTTTCGTAAGAGTTGAGGTTGTGAAGTCTTTTCGACACGAGTAAATGTATTTTTTCTTCCATATTTTAAGCTTAGGACAATCTATAGTGGATATGGTATGATACTAAAACGAGAAAACAACTTTTCAGATCGAGTTAACGACCCTGTCTCAATGGGCAAAAAAGTTCCTATGTTAACACCTATGGATTTTGAGTGAAAAATGGCCCGGTAGCGAAAGTGAAAAAAATTCGTATTTTAACCATTTATATGTGTAAGACTCTTAAACTTGAGCGTTTCCTTACAGATTCGTCGAAAAACAACGAAAGAAACAAAGGTTTTTCACATAGTGATTCGGCTGCCTCCACGAGGGTCTTTTCGTAAGAGTTGAGGTTGTGAAGTCTTTTCGACACGAGTAAATGTATTTTTTCTTCCATATTTTAAGCTTAGGACAATCTATAGTGGATATGGTATGATACTAAAACGAGAAAACAACTTTTCAGATCGAGTTAACGACCCTGTCTCAATGGGCAAAAAAGTTCCTATGTTAACACCTATGGATTTTGAGTGAAAAATGGCCCGGAAATGAAAGTGAAAAAAATTCGTATTTTAACCATTTATATGTGTAAGACTCTTAAACTTGAGCGTTTCCTTACAGATTCGTCGAAAAACAACGAAAGAAACAAAGGTTTTTCACATAGTAATTCGGGTGCCTCCACGAGGGTCTTTTCGTAAGAGTTGAGGTTGTGAAGTCGCTTCGACACGAGTAAATGTATTTTTTCTTCCATATTTTAAGCTTAGGACAATCTTTTGTGGATATGGTATGATACTAAAACGAGAAAACAACTTTTCAGATCGAGTTAACGACCCTGTCTCAATGGGCAAAAAAGTTCCTATGTTAACACCTATGGATTTTGAGTGAAAAATGGCCCGGAAATTAAAGTGAAAAAAATTCGTATTTTAACCATTTATATGTGTAAGACTCTTAAACTTGAGCGTTTCCTTACAGATTCGTCGAAAAACATCGAAAGAAACAAAGGTTTTTCACATAGTAATTCGGGTGCCTCACGAGGGTCTTTTCGTAAGAGTTGAGGTTGTGAAGTCTTTTCGACACGAGTAAATGTATTTTTTCTTCCATATTTTAAGCTTAGGACAATCTATAGTGGATATGGTATGATACTAAAACGAGAAAACAACTTTTCAGATCGAGTTAACGACCCTGTCTCAATGGGCAAAAAAGTTCCTATGTTAACACCTATGGATTTTGAGTGAAAAATGGCCCGGAAATGAAAGTGAAAAAAGTTCGTATTTTAACCATTTATATGTGTAAGACTCTTAAACTTGAGCGTTTCCTTACAAATTCGTCGACAAACATCGAAAGAGAACAAAGGTTTTTCACATAGTAATTCGGGTGCCTCCACGAGGGTCTTTTCGTAAGAGTTGAGGTTGTGAAGTCTTTTCGACACGAGTAAATGTATTTTTTCTTCCATATTTTAAGCTTAGGACAATCTTTTGTGGATATGGTATCATACTAAAACGAGAAAACAACTTTTCAGATCGAGTTAACGACCCTGTCTCAATGGGCAAAAAAGTTCCTATGTTAACACCTATGGATTTTGAGTGAAAAATGGCCCGGTAGCGAAAGTGAAAAAAATTCGTATTTTAACCATTTATATGTGTAAGACTCTTAAACTTGAGCGTTTCCTTACAAATTCGTCGAAAAACAACGAAAGAAACAAAGGTTTTTCACATAGTGATTCGGCTGCCTCCACGAGGGTCTTTTCGTAAGAGTTGAGGTTGTGAAGTCTTTTCGAAACGAGTAAATATATTTTTTCTTCCATATTTTAAGCTTAGGACAATCTTTTGTGGATATGGTATGATACTAAAACGAGAAAACAACTTTTCAGATCGAGTTAACGACCCTGTCTCAATGGGCAAAAAAGTTCCTATGTTAACACCTATGGATTTTGAGTGAAAAATGGCCCGGAAATGAAAGTGAAAAAAATTCGTATTTTAACCATTTATATGTGTAAGACTCTTAAACTTGAGCGTTTCCTTAGAGATTCGTCGAAAAACATCGAAAGAGAACAAAGGTTTTTCACATAGTAATTCGGGTGCCTCCACGAGGGTCTTTTCGTAAGAGTTGAGGTTGTGAAGTCTTTTCAACACGAGTAAATGTATTTTTTCTTCCATATTTTAAGCTTAGGACAATCTTTTGTGGATATGGTATGATACTAAAACGAGAAAACAACTTTTCAGATCGAGTTAACGACCCTGTCTCAATGGGCAAAAAAGTTCCTATGTTAACACCTATGGATTTTGAGTGAAAAATGGCCCGGAAATGAAAGTGAAAAAAATTCGTATTTTAACCATTTATATGTGTAAGACTCTTAAACTTGAGCGTTTCCTTACAGATTCGTCGAAAAACATCGAAAGAAACAAAGGTTTTTCACATAGTGATTCGGGTGCCTCCACGAGGGTCTTTTCGTAAGGGTTGAGGTTGTGAAGTCTTTTCGACACGAGTAAATGTATTTTTTCTTCCATATTTTAAGCTTAGGACAATCTTTAGTGGATATGGTATGATGCTAAAACGAGAAAACAACTTTTCAGATCGAGTTAACGACCCTGTCTCAATGGGCAAAAAAGTTCCTATGTTAACACCTATGGATTTTGAGTGAAAAATGGCCCGGAAATGAAAGTGAAAAAAATTCGTATTTTAACCATTTATATGTGTAAGACTCTTAAACTTGAGCGTTTCCTTACAGATTCGTCGAAAAACATCGAAAGAGAACAAAGGTTTTTCACATAGTAATTCGGGTGCCTCCACGAGGGTCTTTTCGTAAGAGTTGAGGTTGTGAAGTCTTTTCGACACGAGTAAATGTATTTTTTCTTCCATATTTTAAGCTTAGGACAATCTTTTGTGGATATGGTATCATACTAAAACGAGAAAACAACTTTTCAGATCGAGTTAACGACCCTGTCTCAATGGGCAAAAAAGTTCCTATGTTAACACCTATGGATTTTGAGTGAAAAATGGCCCGGAAATGAAAGTGAAAAAAATTCGTATTTTAACCATTTATATGTGTAAGACTCTTAAACT
Source organism: Cucurbita pepo subsp. pepo (assembly GCF_057944985.1). Taxonomy (NCBI): domain Eukaryota; kingdom Viridiplantae; phylum Streptophyta; class Magnoliopsida; order Cucurbitales; family Cucurbitaceae; genus Cucurbita; species Cucurbita pepo. The sequence continues at coordinate 12,415,021 of NC_141817.1, forward strand.
TGAGCGTTTCCTTACAGATTCGTCGAAAAACATCGAAAGAGAACAAAGGTTTTTCACATAGTCATTCGGGTGCCTCCACGAGGGACTTTTCGTAAGGGTCGAGGTTGTGAAGTCTTTTCGACGAGTAAATGTATTTTTTCTTCCATATTTTAAGCTTAGGACAATCTATAGTGGATATGGTATGATACTAAAACGAGAAAACAACTTTTCAGATCGAGTTAACGACCCTGTCTCAATGGGCAAAAAAGTTCCTATGTTAACACCTATGGATTTTGAGTGAAAAATGGCCCGGTAGCGAAAGTGAAAAAAATTCGTATTTTAACAATTTATATGTGTAAGACTCTTAAACTTGAGCGTTTCCTTACAGATTCGTCGAAAAACAACGAAAGAAACAAAGGTTTTTCACATAGTCATTTGGGTGCCTCCACGAGGGACTTTTCGTAAGGGTCGAGGTTGTGAAGTCTTTTCGACGAGTAAATGTATTTTTTCTTCCATATTTTAAGCTTAGGACAATCTATAGTGGATATGGTATGATACTAAAACGAGAAAACAACTTTTCAGATCGAGTTAACGACCCTGTCTCAATGGGCAAAAAAGTTCCTATGTTAACACCTATGGATTTTGAGTGAAAAATGGCCCGGTAGCGAAAGTGAAAAAAATTCGTATTTTAACAATTTATATGTGTAAGACTCTTAAACTTGAGCGTTTCCTTACAGATTCGTCGAAAAACAACGAAAGAAACAAAGGTTTTTCACATAGTCATTTGGGTGCCTCCACGAGGGTCTTTCCGTAAGAGTTGAGGTTGTGAAGTCTTTTCGACACGAGTAAATGTATTTTTTCTTCCATATTTTAAGCTTAGGACAATCTTTTGTTGATATGGTATGATACTAAAACGAGAAAACAACTTTTCAGATCGAGTTAACGACCCTGTCCCAATGGGCAAAAAAGTTTCTATGTTAACACCTATGGATTTTGAGTGAAAAATGGCCCGGTAGCGAAAGTGAAAAAAATTCGTATTTTAACCATTTATATGTGTAAGACTCTTAAACTTGAGCGTTTCCTTACAGATTCGTCGAAAAACAACGAAAGAAACAAAGGTTTTTCACATAGTGATTCGGCTGCCTCCACGAGGGTCTTTTCGTAAGAGTTGAGGTTGTGAAGTCTTTTCGACTAAATTTATTTTTTCTTCCATATTTTAAGCTTAGGACAATCTATAGTGGATATGGTATGATACTAAAACGAGAAAACAACTTTTCAGATCGAGTTAACGACCCTGTCTCAATGGGCAAAAAAGTTCCTATGTTAACACCTATGGATTTTGAGTGAAAAATGGCCCGGAAATGAAAGTGAAAAAAATTCGTATTTTAACCATTTATATGTGTAAGACTCTTAAACTTGAGCGTTTCCTTACAGATTCGTCGAAAAAGAACGAAAGAAACAAAGGTTTTTCACATAGTAATTCGGGTGCCTCCACGAGGGTCTTTTCGTAAGAGTTGAGGTTGTGAAGTCGCTTCGACACGAGTAAATGTATTTTTTCTTCCATATTTTAAGCTTAGGACAATCTTTTGTGGATATGGTATGATACTAAAACGAGAAAACAACTTTTCAGATCGAGTTAACGACCCTGTCTCAATGGGCAAAAAAGTTCCTATGTTAACACCTATGGATTTTGAGTGAAAAATGGCCCGGAAATTAAAGTGAAAAAAATTCGTATTTTAACCATTTATATGTGTAAGACTCTTAAACTTGAGCGTTTCCTTACAGATTCGTCGAAAAACATCGAAAGAAACAAAGGTTTTTCACATAGTAATTCGGGTGCCTCCACGAGGGTCTTTTCGTAAGAGTTGAGGTTGTGAAGTCTTTTCGACACGAGTAAATGTATTTTTTCTTCCATATTTTAAGCTTAGGACAATCTATAGTGGATATGGTATGATACTAAAACGAGAAAACAACTTTTCAGATCGAGTTAACGACCCTGTCTCAATGGGCAAAAAAGTTCCTATGTTAACACCTATGGATTTTGAGTGAAAAATGGCCCGGAAATGAAAGTGAAAAAAGTTCGTATTTTAACCATTTATATGTGTAAGACTCTTAAACTTGAGCGTTTCCTTACAAATTCGTCGACAAACATCGAAAGAGAACAAAGGTTTTTCACATAGTAATTCGGGTGCCTCCACGAGGGTCTTTTCGTAAGAGTTGAGGTTGTGAAGTCTTTTCGACACGAGTAAATGTATTTTTTCTTCCATATTTTAAGCTTAGGACAATCTTTTGTGGATATGGTATCATACTAAAACGAGAAAACAACTTTTCAGATCGAGTTAACGACCCTGTCTCAATGGGCAAAAAAGTTCCTATGTTAACACCTATGGATTTTGAGTGAAAAATGGCCCGGTAGCGAAAGTGAAAAAAATTCGTATTTTAACCATTTATATGTGTAAGACTCTTAAACTTGAGCGTTTCCTTACAGATTCGTCGAAAAACAACGAAAGAAACAAAGGTTTTTCACATAGTGATTCGGCTGCCTCCACGAGGGTCTTTTCGTAAGAGTTGAGGTTGTGAAGTCTTTTCGAAACGAGTAAATATATTTTTTCTTCCATATTTTAAGCTTAGGACAATCTTTTGTGGATATGGTATGATACTAAAACGAGAAAACAACTTTTCAGATCGAGTTAACGACCCTGTCTCAATGGGCAAAAAAGTTCCTATGTTAACACCTATGGATTTTGAGTGAAAAATGGCCCGGAAATGAAAGTGAAAAAAATTCGTATTTTAACCATTTATATGTGTAAGACTCTTAAACTTGAGCGTTTCCTTAGAGATTCGTCGAAAAACATCGAAAGAGAACAAAGGTTTTTCACATAGTAATTCGGGTGCCTCCACGAGGGTCTTTTCGTAAGAGTTGAGGTTGTGAAGTCTTTTCAACACGAGTAAATGTATTTTTTCTTCCATATTTTAAGCATAGGACAATCTTTTGTGGATATGGTATGATACTAAAACGAGAAAACAACTTTTCAGATCGAGTTAACGACCCTGTCTCAATGGGCAAAAAAGTTCCTATGTTAACACCTATGGATTTTGAGTGAAAAATGGCCCGGAAATGAAAGTGAAAAAAATTCGTATTTTAACCATTTATATGTGTAAGACTCTTAAACTTGAGCGTTTCCTTACAGATTCGTCGAAAAACATCGAAAGAAACAAAGGTTTTTCACATAGTGATTCGGGTGCCTCCACGAGGGTCTTTTCGTAAGGGTTGAGGTTGTGAAGTCTTTTCGACACGAGTAAATGTATTTTTTCTTCCATATTTTAAGCTTAGGACAATCTTTAGTGGATATGGTATGATGCTAAAACGAGAAAACAACTTTTCAGATCGAGTTAACGACCCTGTCTCAATGGGCAAAAAAGTTCCTATGTTAACACCTATGGATTTTGAGTGAAAAATGGCCCGGAAATGAAAGTGAAAAAAATTCGTATTTTAACCATTTATATGTGTAAGACTCTTAAACTTGAGCGTTTCCTTACAGATTCGTCGAAAAACATCGAAAGAGAACAAAGGTTTTTCACATAGTAATTCGGGTGCCTCCACGAGGGTCTTTTCGTAAGAGTTGAGGTTGTGAAGTCTTTTCGACACGAGTAAATGTATTTTTTCTTCCATATTTTAAGCTTAGGACAATCTTTTGTGGATATGGTATCATACTAAAACGAGAAAACAACTTTTCAGATCGAGTTAACGACCCTGTCTCAATGGGCAAAAAAGTTCCTATGTTAACACCTATGGATTTTGAGTGAAAAATGGCCCGGAAATGAAAGTGAAAAAAATTCGTATTTTAACCATTTATATGTGTAAGACTCTTAAACTTGAGCGTTTCCTTACAGATTCGTCGAAAAACATCGAAAGAAACAAAGGTTTTTCACATAGTGATTCGGGTGCCTCCACGAGGGTCTTTTCGTAAGGGTTGAGGTTGTGAAGTCTTTTCGACACGAGTAAATGTATTTTTTCTTCCATATTTTAAGCTTAGGACAATCTTTAGTGGATATGGTATGATGCTAAAACGAGAAAACAACTTTTCAGATCGAGTTAACGACCCTGTCTCAATGGGCAAAAAAGTTCCTATGTTAACACCTATGGATTTTGAGTGAAAAATGGCCCCGAAATTAAAGTGAAAAAAATTCGTATTTTAACCATTTATATGTGTAAGACTCTTAAACTTGAGCGTTTCCTTACAGATTCGTCGAAAAACATCGAAAGAGAACAAAGGTTTTTCACATAGTAATTCGGGTGCCTCCACGAGGGTCTTTTCGTAAGAGTTGAGGTTGTGAAGTCTTTTCGACACGAGTAAATGTATTTTTTCTTCCATATTTTAAGCTTAGGACAATCTTTTGTGGATATGGTATCATACTAAAACGAGAAAACAACTTTTCAGATCGAGTTAACGAACCTGTCTCAATAGGCAAAAAAGTTCCTATGTTAACACCTATGGATTTTGAGTGAAAAATGGCCCGGAAATGAAAGTGAAAAAAATTCGTATTTTAACCATTTATATGTGTAAGACTCTTAAACTTGAGCGTTTCCTTACAGATTCGTCGAAAAACATCGAAAGAGAACAAAGGTTTTTCACATAGTCATTCGGGTGCCTCCACGAGGGACTTTTCGTAAGGGTCGAGGTTGTGAAGTCTTTTCGACGAGTAAATGTATTTTTTCTTCCATATTTTAAGCTTAGGACAATCTATAGTGGATATGGTATGATACTAAAACGAGAAAACAACTTTTCAGATCGAGTTAACGACCCTGTCTCAATGGGCAAAAAAGTTCCTATGTTAACACCTATGGATTTTGAGTGAAAAATGGCCCGGTAGCGAAAGTGAAAAAAATTCGTATTTTAACAATTTATATGTGTAAGACTCTTAAACTTGAGCGTTTCCTTACAGATTCGTCGAAAAACAACGAAAGAAACAAAGGTTTTTCACATAGTCATTTGGGTGCCTCCACGAGGGACTTTTCGTAAGGGTCGAGGTTGTGAAGTCTTTTCGACGAGTAAATGTATTTTTTCTTCCATATTTTAAGCTTAGGACAATCTATAGTGGATATGGTATGATACTAAAACGAGAAAACAACTTTTCAGATCGAGTTAACGACCCTGTCTCAATGGGCAAAAAAGTTCCTATGTTAACACCTATGGATTTTGAGTGAAAAATGGCCCGGTAGCGAAAGTGAAAAAAATTCGTATTTTAACAATTTATATGTGTAAGACTCTTAAACTTGAGCGTTTCCTTACAGATTCGTCGAAAAACAACGAAAGAAACAAAGGTTTTTCACATAGTCATTTGGGTGCCTCCACGAGGGTCTTTCCGTAAGAGTTGAGGTTGTGAAGTCTTTTCGACACGAGTAAATGTATTTTTTCTTCCATATTTTAAGCTTAGGACAATCTTTTGTTGATATGGTATGATACTAAAACGAGAAAACAACTTTTCAGATCGAGTTAACGACCCTGTCCCAATGGGCAAAAAAGTTTCTATGTTAACACCTATGGATTTTGAGTGAAAAATGGCCCGGTAGCGAAAGTGAAAAAAATTCGTATTTTAACCATTTATATGTGTAAGACTCTTAAACTTGAGCGTTTCCTTACAGATTCGTCGAAAAACAACGAAAGAAACAAAGGTTTTTCACATAGTGATTCGGCTGCCTCCACGAGGGTCTTTTCGTAAGAGTTGAGGTTGTGAAGTCTTTTCGACACGAGTAAATGTATTTTTTCTTCCATATTTTAAGCTTAGGACAATCTATAGTGGATATGGTATGATACTAAAACGAGAAAACAACTTTTCAGATCGAGTTAACGACCCTGTCTCAATGGGCAAAAAAGTTCCTATGTTAACACCTATGGATTTTGAGTGAAAAATGGCCCGGAAATGAAAGTGAAAAAAGTTCGTATTTTAACCATTTATATGTGTAAGACTCTTAAACTTGAGCGTTTCCTTACAAATTCGTCGACAAACATCGAAAGAGAACAAAGGTTTTTCACATAGTAATTCGGGTGCCTCCACGAGGGTCTTTTCGTAAGAGTTGAGGTTGTGAAGTCTTTTCGACACGAGTAAATATATTTTTTCTTCCATATTTTAAGCTTAGGACAATCTTTTGTGGATATGGTATGATACTAAAACGAGAAAACAACTTTTCAGATCGAGTTAACGACCCTGTCTCAATGGGCAAAAAAGTTCCTATGTTAACACCTATGGATTTTGAGTGAAAAATGGCCCGGAAATTAAAGTGAAAAAAATTCGTATTTTAACCATTTATATGTGTAAGACTCTTAAACTTGAGCGTTTCCTTACAGATTCGTCGAAAAACAACGAAAGAAACAAAGGTTTTTCACATAGTGATTCGGCTGCCTCCACGAGGGTCTTTTCGTAAGAGTTGAGGTTGTGAAGTCTTTTCGACACGAGTAAATGTATTTTTTCTTCCATATTTTAAGCTTAGGACAATCTATAGTGGATATGGTATGATACTAAAACGAGAAAACAACTTTTCAGATCGAGTTAACGACCCTGTCTCAATGGGCAAAAAAGTTCCTATGTTAACACCTATGGATTTTGAGTGAAAAATGGCCCGGAAATGAAAGTGAAAAAAATTCGTATTTTAACCATTTATATGTGTAAGACTCTTAAACTTGAGCGTTTCCTTACAGATTCGTCGAAAAACAACGAAAGAAACAAAGGTTTTTCACATAGTAATTCGGGTGCCTCCACGAGGGTCTTTTCGTAAGAGTTGAGGTTGTGAAGTCGCTTCGACACGAGTAAATGTATTTTTTCTTCCATATTTTAAGCTTAGGACAATCTTTTGTGGATATGGTATGATACTAAAACGAGAAAACAACTTTTCAGATCGAGTTAACGACCCTGTCTCAATGGGCAAAAAAGTTCCTATGTTAACACCTATGGATTTTGAGTGAAAAATGGCCCGGAAATTAAAGTGAAAAAAATTCGTATTTTAACCATTTATATGTGTAAGACTCTTAAACTTGAGCGTTTCCTTACAGATTCGTCGAAAAACATCGAAAGAAACAAAGGTTTTTCACATAGTAATTCGGGTGCCTCCACGAGGGTCTTTTCGTAAGAGTTGAGGTTGTGAAGTCTTTTCGACACGAGTAAATGTATTTTTTCTTCCATATTTTAAGCTTAGGACAATCTTTTGTGGATATGGTATGATAATAAAACGAGAAAACAACTTTTCAGATCGAGTTAACGACCCTGTCTCAATGGGCAAAAAAGTTCCTATGTTGACACCTATGGATTTTGAGTGAAAAATGGCCCGGTAGCGAAAGTGAAAAAAATTCGTATTTTAACCATTTATATGTGTAAGACTCTTAAACTTGAGCGTTTCCTTACAGATTCGTCGAAAAACAACGAAAGAAACAAAGGTTTTTCACATAGTAATTCGGGTGCCTCCACGAGGGTCTTTTCGTAAGAGTTGAGGTTGTGAAGTCTTTTCGACACGAGTAAATGTATTTTTTCTTCCATATTTTAAGCTTAGGACAATCTTTTGTGGATATGGTATGATACTAAAACGAGAAAACAACTTTTCAGATCGAGTTAACGACCCTGTCTCAATGGGCAAAAAAGTTCCTATGTTAACACCTATGGATTTTGAGTGAAAAATGGCCCGGAAATGAAAGTGAAAAAAATTCGTATTTTAACCATTTATATGTGTAAGACTCTTAAACTTGAGCGTTTCCTTACAGATTCGTCGAAAAACATCGAAAGAAACAAAGGTTTTTCACATAGTGATTCGGGTGCCTCCACGAGGGTCTTTTCGTAAGGGTTGAGGTTGTGAAGTCTTTTCGACACGAGTAAATGTATTTTTTCTTCCATATTTTAAGCTTAGGACAATCTTTTGTGGATATGGTATGATACTAAAACGAGAAAACAACTTTTCAGATCGAGTTAACGACCCTGTCTCAATGGGCAAAAAAGTTCCTATGTTAACACCTATGGATTTTGAGTGAAAAATGGCCCGGAAATGAAAGTGAAAAAAATTCGTATTTTAACCATTTATATGTGTAAGACTCTTAAACTTGAGCGTTTCCTTACAGATTCGTCGAAAAACATCGAAAGAAACAAAGGTTTTTCACATAGTGATTCGGGTGCCTCCACGAGGGTCTTTTCGTAAGGGTTGAGGTTGTGAAGTCTTTTCGACACGAGTAAATGTATTTTTTCTTCCATATTTTAAGCTTAGGACAATCTTTTGTGGATATGGTATGATACTAAAACGAGAAAACAACTTTTCAGATCGAGTTAACGACCCTGTCTCAATGGGTCAAAAAGTTCCTATTTTAACACCTATGGATTTTGAGTGAAAAATGGCCCGGAAATGAAAGTGAAAAAAATTCGTATTTTAACCATTTATATGTGTAAGACTCTTAAACTTGAGCATTTCCTTAGAGATTCGTCGAAAAACATCGAAAGAGAACAAAGGTTTTTCACATAGTAATTCGGGTGCCTCCACGAGGGTCTTTTCGTAAGAGTTGAGGTTGTGAAGTCTTTTCGACACGAGTAAATGTATTTTTTCTTCCATATTTTAAGCTTAGGACAATCTTTTGTGGATATGGTATGATACTAAAACGAGAAAACAACTTTTCAGATCGAGTTAACGACCCTGTCTCAATGGGCAAAAAAGTTCCTATGTTAACACCTATGGATTTTGAGTGAAAAATGGCCCGGAAATGAAAGTGAAAAAAATTCGTATTTTAACCATTTATATGTGTAAGACTCTTAAACTTGAGCGTTTCCTTAGAGATTCGTCGAAAAACATCGAAAGAGAACAAAGGTTTTTAACATAGTAATTCGGGTGCCTCCACGAGCGTCTTTTCGTAAGAGTTGAGGTTGTGAAGTCTTTTCGACACGAGTAAATGTATTTTTTCTTCCATATTTTAAGCTTAGGACAATCTTTTGTGGATATGGTATGATACTAAAACGAGAAAACAACTTTTCAGATCGAGTTAACGACCCTGTCTCAATGGGCAAAAAAGTTCCTATGTTAACACCTATGGATTTTGAGTGAAAAATGGCCCGGAAATGAAAGTGAAAAAAATTCGTATTTTAACCATTTATATGTGTAAGACTCTTAAACTTGAGCGTTTCCTTACAAATTCGTCGAAAAACATCGAAAGAGAAAAAAGGTTTTTCACATAGTAATTCGGGTGCCTCCACGAGGGTCTTTTCGTAAGAGTTGAGGTTGTGAAGTCGCTTCGACACGAGTAAATGTATTTTTTCTTCCATATTTTAAGCTTAGGACAATCTTTTGTGGATATGGTATGATAATAAAACGAGAAAACAACTTTTCAGATCGAGTTAACGACCCTGTCCCAATGGGCAAAAAAGTTCCTATGTTAACACCTATGGATTTTGAGTGAAAAATGGCCCGGTAGCGAAAGTGAAAAAAATTCATATTTTAACCATTTATATGTGTAAGACTCTTAAACTTGAGCGTTTCCTTACAGATTCGTCGAAAAACAACGAAAGAAACAAAGGTTTTTCACATAGTCATTTGGGTGCCTCCACGAGGGTCTTTTCGTAAGAGTTGAGGTTGTGAAGTCTTTTCGACACGAGTAAATGTATTTTTTCTTCCATATTTTAAGCTTAGGACAATCTTTTGTGGATATGGTATGATACTAAAACGAGAAAATAACTTTTCAGAACGAGTTAACGACCCTGTCTCAATGGGCAAAAAAGTTCCTATGTTAACACCTATGGATTTTGAGTGAAAAATGGCCCGGAAATGAAAGTGAAAAAAATTCGTATTTTAACCATTTATATGTGTAAGACTCTTAAACTTGAGCGTTTCCTTACAAATTCGTCGAAAAACATCGAAAGAGAAAAAAGGTTTTTCACATAGTAATTCGGGTGCCTCCACGAGGGTCTTTTCGTAAGAGTTGAGGTTGTGAAGTCGCTTCGACACGAGTAAATGTATTTATTCTTCCATATTTTAAGCTTAGGACAATCTTTTGTGGATATGGTATGATACTAAAACGAGAAAACAACTTTTCAGATCGAGTTAACGACCCTGTCCCAATGGGCAAAAAAGTTCCTATGTTAACACCTATGGATTTTGAGTGAAAAATGGCCCGGTAGCGAAAGTAAAAAAAATTCATATTTTAACCATTTATATGTGTAAGACTCTTAAACTTGAGCGTTTCCTTACAGATTCGTCGAAAAACAACGAAAGAAACAAAGGTTTTTCACATAGTCATTTGGGTGCCTCCACGAGGGTCTTTTCGTAAGAGTTGAGGTTGTGAAGTCTTTTCGACACGAGTAAATGTATTTTTTCTTCCATATTTTAAGCTTAGGACAATCTTTTGTGGATATGGTATGATACTAAAATGAGAAAATAACTTTTCAGAACGAGTTAACGACCCTGTCTCAATGGGCAAAAAAGTTCCTATGTTAACACCTATGGATTTTGAGTGAAAAATGGCCCGGAAATGAAAGTGAAAAAAATTCGTATTTTAACCATTTATATGTGTAAGACTCTTAAACTTGAGCGTTTCCTTAGAGATTCGTCGAAAAACATCGAAAGAGAACAAAGGTTTTTAACATAGTAATTCGGGTGCCTCCACGAGGGTCTTTTCGTAAGAGTTGAGGTTGTGAAGTCTTTTCGACACGAGTAAATGTATTTTTTCTTCCATATTTTAAGCTTAGGACAATCTTTTGTGGATATGGTATGATACTAAAACGAGAAAACAACTTTTCAGATCGAGTTAACGACCCTGTCTCAATGGGCAAAAAAGTTCCTATGTTAACACCTATGGATTTTGAGTGAAAAATGGCCCGGAAATGAAAGTGAAAAAAATTCGTATTTTAACCATTTATATGTGTAAGACTCTTAAACTTGAGCGTTTCCTTACAAATTCGTCGAAAAACATCGAAAGAGAAAAAAGGTTTTTCACATAGTAATTCGGGTGCCTCCACGAGGGTCTTTTCGTAAGAGTTGAGGTTGTGAAGTCTTTTCGACACGAGTAAATGTATTTTTTCTTCCATATTTTAAGCTTAGGACAATCTTTTGTGGATATGGTATGATACTAAAACGAGAAAACAACTTTTCAGATCGAGTTAACGACCCTGTCTCAATGGGCAAAAAAGTTCCTATGTTAACACCTATGGATTTTGAGTGAAAAATGGCCCGGAAATGAAAGTGAAAAAAATTCGTATTTTAACCATTTATATGTGTAAGACTCTTAAACTTGAGCGTTTCCTTACAAATTCGTCGAAAAACATCGAAAGAGAACAAAGGTTTTTCACATAGTAATTCGGGTGCCTCCACGAGGGTCTTTTCGTAAGAGTTGAGGTTGTGACGTCGCTTCGACACGAGTAAATGTATTTTTTCTTCCATATTTTAAGCTTAGGACAATCTTTTGTGGATATGGTATGATACTAAAACGAGAAAACAACTTTTCAGATCGAGTTAACGACCCTGTCTCAATGGGCAAAAAAGTTCCTATGTTAACACCTATGGATTTTGAGTGAAAAATGGCCCGGAAATGAAAGTGAAAAAAATTCGTATTTTAACCATTTATATGTGTAAGACTCTTAAACTTGAGCATTTCCTTACAAATTCGTCGAAAAACAACGAAAGAGAACAAAGGTTTTTCACATAGTAATTCGGGTGCCTCCACGAGGGTCTTTTCGTAAGAGTTGAGATTGTGAAGTCGCTTCGACACGAGTAAATGTATTTTTTCTTCCATATTTTAAGCTTAGGACAATCCTTTGTGGATATGGTATGATACTAAAACGAGAAAACAACTTTTCAGATCGAGTTAACGACCCTGTCTCAATGGGCAAAAAAGTTCCTATGTTAACACCTATGGATTTTGAGTGAAAAATGGCCCGGAAATGAAAGTGAAAAAAATTCGTATTTTAACCATTTATATGTGTAAGACTCTTAAACTTGAGCGTTTCCTTACAAATTCGTCGAAAAACATCGAAAGAGAAAAAAGGTTTTTCACATAGTAATTCGGGTGCCTCCACGAGGGTCTTTTCGTAAGAGTTGAGGTTGTGAAGTCTTTTCGACACGAGTAAATGTATTTTTTCTTCCATATTTTAAGCTTAGGACAATCTTTTGTGGATATGGTATGATACTAAAACGAGAAAACAACTTTTCAGATCGAGTTAACGACCCTGTCTCAATGGGCAAAAAAGTTCCTATGTTAACACCTATGGATTTTGAGTGAAAAATGGCCCGGAAATGAAAGTGAAAAAAATTCGTATTTTAACCATTTATATGTGTAAGACTCTTAAACTTGAGCGTTTCCTTACAAATTCGTCGAAAAACATCGAAAGAGAACAAAGGTTTTTCACATAGTAATTCGGGTGCCTCCACGAGGGTCTTTTCGTAAGAGTTGAGGTTGTGACGTCGCTTCGACACGAGTAAATGTATTTTTTCTTCCATATTTTAAGCTTAGGACAATCTTTTGTGGATATGGTATGATACTAAAACGAGAAAAGAACTTTTCAGATCGAGTTAACGACCCTGTCTCAATGGGCAAAAAAGTTCCTATGTTAACACCTATGGATTTTGAGTGAAAAATGGCCCGGAAATGAAAGTGAAAAAAATTCGTATTTTAACCATTTATATGTGTAAGACTCTTAAACTTGAGCATTTCCTTACAAATTCGTCGAAAAACAACGAAAGAGAACAAAGGTTTTTCACATAGTAATTCGGGTGCCTCCACGAGGGTCTTTTCGTAAGAGTTGAGATTGTGAAGTCGCTTCGACACGAGTAAATGTATTTTTTCTTCCATATTTTAAGCTTAGGACAATCTTTTGTGGATATGGTATGATACTAAAACGAGAAAACAACTTTTCAGATCGAGTTAACGACCCTGTCTCAATGGGCAAAAAAGTTCCTATGTTAACACCTATGGATTTTGAGTGAAAAATGGCCCGGAAATGAAAGTGAAAAAAATTCGTATTTTAACCATTTATATGTGTAAGACTCTTAAACTTGAGCGTTTCCTTACAAATTCGTCGAAAAACATCGAAAGAGAAAAAAGGTTTTTCACATAGTAATTCGGGTGCCTCCACGAGGGTCTTTTCGTAAGAGTTGAGGTTGTGAAGTCTTTTCGACACGAGTAAATGTATTTTTTCTTCCATATTTTAAGCTTAGGACAATCTTTTGTGGATATGGTATGATACTAAAACGAGAAAACAACTTTTCAGATCGAGTTAACGACCCTGTCTCAATGGGCAAAAAAGTTCCTATGTAAACACCTATGGATTTTGAGTGAAAAATGGCCCGGAAATGAAAGTGAAAAAAATTCGTATTTTAACCATTTATATGTGTAAGACTCTTAAACTTGAGCGTTTCCTTACAGATTCGTCGAAAAACATCGAAAGAGAACAAAGGTTTTTCACATAGTAATTCGGGTGCCTCCACGAGGGTCTTTTCGTAAGAGTTGAGGTTGTGAAGACTTTTCAACACGAGTAAATGTATTTTTTCTTCCATATTTTAAGCTTAGGACAATCTTTTGTGGATATGGTATGATACTAAAACGAGAAAACAACTTTTCAGATCGAGTTAACGACCCTGTCTCAATGGGCAAAAAAGTTCCTATGTTAACACCTATGGATTTTGAGTGAAAAATGGCCCGGAAATGAAAGTGAAAAAAATTCGTATTTTAACCATTTATATGTGTAAGACTCTTAAACTTGAGCGTTTCCTTACAAATTCGTCGAAAAACATCGAAAGAGAACAAAGGTTTTTCACATAGTAATTCGGGTGCCTCCACGAGGGTCTTTTCGTAAGAGTTGAGGTTGTGAAGTCGCTTCGACACGAGTAAATGTATTTTTTCTTCCATATTTTAAGCTTAGGACAATCTTTTGTGGATATGGTATGATACTAAAACGAGAAAACAATTTTTCAGATCGAGTTAACGACCCTGTCTCAATGGGCAAAAAAGTTCCTATGTTAACACCTATGGATTTTGAGTGAAAAATGGCCCGGAAATTAAAGTGAAAAAAATTCGTATTTTAACCATTTATATGTGTAAGACTCTTAAACTTGAGCGTTTCCTTACAGATTCGTCGAAAAACATCGAAAGAAACAAAGGTTTTTCACATAGTAATTCGGGTGCCTCCACGAGGGTCTTTTCGTAAGAGTTGAGGTTGTGAAGTCGCTTCGACACGAGTAAATGTATTTTTTCTTCCATATTTTAAGCTTAGGACAATCTTTTGTGGATATGGTATGATACTAAAACGAGAAAACAACTTTTCAGATCGAGTTAACGACCCTGTCTCAATGGGCAAAAAAGTTCCTATGTTAACACCTATGGATTTTGAGTGAAAAATGGCCCGGAAATGAAAGTGAAAAAAATTCGTATTTTAACCATTTATATGTGTAAGACTCTTAAACTTGAGCGTTTCCTTACAAATTCATCGACAAACATCGAAAGAGAACAAAGGTTTTTCACATAGTAATTCGGGTGCCTCCACGAGGGTCTTTTCGTAAGAGTTGAGGTTGTGAAGTCTTTTCGACACGAGTAAATGTATTTTTTCTTCCATATTTTAAGCTTAGGACAATCTTTTGTGGATATGGTATCATACTAAAACGAGAAAACAACTTTTCAGATCGAGTTAACGACCCTGTCTCAATGGGCAAAAAAGTTCCTATGTTAACACCTATGGATTTTGAGTGCAAAATGTCCCGGAAATTAAAGTGAAAAAAATTCGTATTTTAACCATTTATATGTGTAAGACTCTTAAACTTGAGCGTTTCCTTACAGATTCGTCGAAAAACATCGAAAGAAACAAAGGTTTTTCACATAGTAATTCGGGTGCCTCCACGAGGGTCTTTCCGTAAGAGTTGAGGTTGTGAAGTCTTTTCGACACGAGTAAATGTATTTTTTCTTCCATATTTTAAGCTTAGGACAATCTTTTGTGGATATGGTATGATACTAAAACGAGAAAACAACTTTTCAGATCGAGTTAACGACCCTGTCCCAATGGGCAAAAAAGTTCCTATGTTAACACCTATGGATTTTGAGTGAAAAATGGCCCGGAAGCGAAAGTGAAAAAAATTCATATTTTAACCATTTATATGTGTAAGACTCTTAAACTTGAGCGTTTCCTTACAAATTCGTCGACAAACATCGAAAGAGAACAAAGGTTTTTCACATAGTAATTTGGGTGCCTCCACGAGGGTCTTTTCGTAAGAGTTGAGGTTGTGAAGTCTTTTCGACACGAGTAAATGTATTTTTTCTTCCATATTTTAAGCTTAGGACAATCTTTTGTGGATATGGTATGATACTAAAACGAGAAAATAACTTTTCAGATCGAGTTAACGACCCTGTCTCAATGGGCAAAAAAGTTCCTATGTTAACACATATGGATTTTGAGTGAAAAATGGCCCGGTAGCGAAAGTGAAAAAAATTCGTATTTTAACCATTTATATGTGTAAGACTCTTAAACTTGAGCGTTTCCTTACAGATTCGTCGAAAAACATCGAAAGAGAACAAAGGTTTTTCACATAGTAATTCGGGTGCCTCCACGAGGGTCTTTTTGTAAGAGTTGAGGTTGTGAAGTCTTTTCGACACGAGTAAATGTATTTTTTCTTCCATATTTTAAGCTTAGGACAATCTTTTGTGGATATGGTATGATACTAAAACGAGAAAATAACTTTTCAGATCGAGTTAACGACCCTGTCTCAATGGGCAAAAAAGTTCCTATGTTAACACCTATGGATTTTGAGTGAAAAATGGCCCGGAAATGAAAGTGAAAAAAATTCGTATTTTAACCATTTATATGTGTAAGACTCTTAAACTTGAGCGTTTCCTTAGAGATTCGTCGAAAAACATCGAAAGAGAACAAAGGTTTTTCACATAGTAATTCGGGTGCCTCCACGAGGGTCTTTTCGTAAGAGTTGAGGTTGTGAAGTCTTTTCGACACGAGTAAATGTATTTTTTCTTCCATATTTTAAGCTTAGGACAATCTTTTGTGGATATGGTATGATACTAAAACGAGAAAACAACTTTTCAGATCGAGTTAACGACCCTGTCTCAATGGGCAAAAAAGTTCCTATGTTAACACATATGGATTTTGAGTGAAAAATGGCCCGGTAGCGAAAGTGAAAAAAATTCGTATTTTAACCATTTATATGTGTAAGACTCTTAAACTTGAGCGTTTCCTTAGAGATTCGTCGAAAAACATCGAAAGAAACAAAGGTTTTTCACATAGTAATTCGGGTGCCTCCACGAGGGTCTTTTCGTAAGAGTTGAGGTTGTGAAGTCGCTTCGACACGAGTAAATGTATTTTTTCTTCCATATTTTAAGCTTAGGACAATCTTTTGTGGATATGGTATGATACTAAAACGAGAAAACAACTTTTCAGATCGAGTTAACGACCCTGTCTCAATGGGCAAAAAAGTTCCTATGTTAACACCTATGGATTTTGAGTGAAAAATGGCCCGGAAATGAAAGTGAAAAAAATTCGTATTTTAACCATTTATATGTGTAAGACTCTTAAACTTGAGCGTTTCCTTACAAATTCGTCGAAAAACATCGAAAGAGAAAAAAGGTTTTTCACATAGTAATTCGGGTGCCTCCACGAGGGTCTTTTCGTAAGAGTTGAGGTTGTGAAGTCTTTTCGACACGAGTAAATGTATTTTTTCTTCCATATTTTAAGCTTAGGACAATCTTTTGTGGATATGGTATGATACTAAAACGAGAAAACAACTTTTCAGATCGAGTTAACGACCCTGTCTCAATGGGCAAAAAAGTTCCTATGTTAACACCTATGGATTTTGAGTGAAAAATGGCCCGGAAATGAAAGTGAAAAAAATTCGTATTTTAACCATTTATATGTGTAAGACTCTTAAACTTGAGCGTTTCCTTACAAATTCGTCGAAAAACATCGAAAGAGAACAAAGGTTTTTCACATAGTAATTCGGGTGCCTCCACGAGGGTCTTTTCGTAAGAGTTGAGGTTGTGAAGTCGCTTCGACACGAGTAAATGTATTTTTTCTTCCATATTTTAAGCTTAGGACAATCTTTTGTGGATATGGTATGATACTAAAACGAGAAAACAATTTTTCAGATCGAGTTAACGACCCTGTCTCAATGGGCAAAAAAGTTCCTATGTTAACACCTATGGATTTTGAGTGAAAAATGGCCCGGAAATTAAAGTGAAAAAAATTCGTATTTTAACCATTTATATGTGTAAGACTCTTAAACTTGAGCGTTTCCTTACAGATTCGTCGAAAAACATCGAAAGAAACAAAGGTTTTTCACATAGTAATTCGGGTGCCTCCACGAGGGTCTTTTCGTAAGAGTTGAGGTTGTGAAGTCGCTTCGACACGAGTAAATGTATTTTTTCTTCCATATTTTAAGCTTAGGACAATCTTTTGTGGATATGGTATGATACTAAAACGAGAAAACAACTTTTCAGATCGAGTTAACGACCCTGTCTCAATGGGCAAAAAAGTTCCTATGTTAACACCTATGGATTTTGAGTGAAAAATGGCCCGGAAATGAAAGTGAAAAAAATTCGTATTTTAACCATTTATATGTGTAAGACTCTTAAACTTGAGCGTTTCCTTACAGATTCGTCGAAAAACATCGAAAGAGAACAAAGGTTTTTCACATAGTAATTCGGGTGCCTCCACGAGGGTCTTTTCGTAAGAGTTGAGGTTGTGAAGTCTTTTCGACACGAGTAAATGTATTTTTTCTTCCATATTTTAAGCTTAGGACAATCTTTTGTGGATATGGTATCATACTAAAACGAGAAAACAACTTTTCAGATCGAGTTAACGACCCTGTCTCAATGGGCAAAAAAGTTCCTATGTTAACACCTATGGATTTTGAGTGAAAAATGTCCCGGAAATTAAAGTGAAAAAAATTCGTATTTTAACCATTTATATGTGTAAGACTCTTAAACTTGAGCGTTTCCTTACAGATTCGTCGAAAAACATCGAAAGAAACAAAGATTTTTCACATAGTAATTCGGGTGCCTCCACGAGGGTCTTTCCGTAAGAGTTGAGGTTGTGAAGTCTTTTCGACACGAGTAAATGTATTTTTTCTTCCATATTTTAAGCTTAGGACAATCTTTTGTGGATATGGTATGATACTAAAACGAGAAAACAACTTTTCAGATCGAGTTAACGACCCTGTCCCAATGGGCAAAAAAGTTCCTATGTTAACACCTATGGATTTTGAGTGAAAAATGGCCCGGAAGCGAAAGTGAAAAAAATTCATATTTTAACCATTTATATGTGTAAGACTCTTAAACTTGAGCGTTTCCTTACAAATTCGTCGACAAACATCGAAAGAGAACAAAGGTTTTTCACATAGTAATTTGGGTGCCTCCACGAGGGTCTTTTCGTAAGAGTTGAGGTTGTGAAGTCTTTTCGACACGAGTAAATGTATTTTTACTTCCATATTTTAAGCTTAGGACAATCTTTTGTGGATATGGTATGATACTAAAACGAGAAAACAACTTTTCAGATCGAGTTAACGACCCTGTCCCAATGGGCAAAAAAGTTCCTATGTTAACACCTATGGATTTTGAGTGAAAAATGGCCCGGTAGCGAAAGTGAAAAAAATTCGTATTTTAACCATTTATATGTGTAAGACTCTTAAACTTGAGCGTTTCCTTACAGATTCGTCGAAAAACAACGAAAGAAACAAAGGTTTTTCACATAGTCATTTGGGTGCCTCCACGAGGGTCTTTTCGTAAGAGTTGAGGTTGTGAAGTCTTTTCGACACGAGTAAATGTATTTTTTCTTCCATATTTTAAGCTTAGGACAATCTTTTGTGGATATGGTATGATACTAAAACGAGAAAATAACTTTTCAGATCGAGTTAACGACCCTGTCTCAATGGGCAAAAAAGTTCCTATGTTAACACCTATGGATTTTGAGTGAAAAATGGCCCGGAAATGAAAGTGAAAAAAATTCGTATTTTAACCATTTATATGTGTAAGACTCTTAAACTTGAGCGTTTCCTTACAAATTCGTCGACAAACTTCGAAAGAGAACAAAGGTTTTTCACATAGTAATTCGGGTGCCTCCACGAGGGTCTTTTCGTAAGAGTTGAGGTTGTGAAGTCTTTTCGACACGAGTAAATATATTTTTTCTTCCATATTTTAAGCTTAGGACAATCTTTTGTGGATATGGTATGATACTAAAACGAGAAAACAACTTTTCAGATCGAGTTAACGACCCTGTCTCAATGGGCAAAAAAGTTCCTATGTTAACACCTATGGATTTTGAGTGAAAAATGGCCCGGAAATGAAAGTGAAAAAAATTCGTATTTTAACCATTTATATGTGTAAGACTCTTAAACTTGAGCGTTTCCTTACAGATTCGTCGAAAAACATCGAAAGAGAACAAAGGATTTTCACATAGTAATTCGGGTGCCTCCACGAGGGTCTTTTCGTAAGAGTTGAGGTTGTGAAGTCTTTTCGACACGAGTAAATGTATTTTTTCTTCCATATTTTAAGCTTAGGACAATCTTTTGTGGATATGGTATCATACTAAAACGAGAAAACAACTTTTCAGATCGAGTTAACGACCCTGTCTCAATGGGCAAAAAAGTTCCTATGTTAACACCTATGGATTTTGAGTGAAAAATGGCCCGGAAATGAAAGTGAAAAAAATTCGTATTTTAACCATTTATATGTGTAAGACTCTTAAACTTGAGCGTTTCCTTACAGATTCGTCGAAAAACATCGAAAGAAACAAAGGTTTTTCACATAGTAATTCGGGTGCCTCCACGAGGGTCTTTTCGTAAGAGTTGAGGTTGTGAAGTCGCTTCGACACGAGTAAATGTATTTTTTCTTCCATATTTTAAGCTTAGGACAATCTTTTGTGGATATGGTATGATACTAAAACGAGAAAACAATTTTTCAGATCGAGTTAACGACCCTGTCTCAATGGGCAAAAAAGTTCCTATGTTAACACCTATGGATTTTGAGTGAAAAATGGCCCGGAAATGAAAGTGAAAAAAATTCGTATTTTAACCATTTATATGTGTAAGACTCTTAAACTTGAGCGTTTCCTTACAGATTCGTCGACAAACATCGAAAGAGAACAAAGGATTTTCACATAGTAATTCGGGTGCCTCCACGAGGGTCTTTTCGTAAGAGTTGAGGTTGTGAAGTCTTTTCGACACGAGTAAATGTATTTTTTCTTCCATATTTTAAGCTTAGGACAATCTTTTGTGGATATGGTATCATACTAAAACGAGAAAACAACTTTTCAGATCGAGTTAACGACCCTGTCTCAATGGGCAAAAAAGTTCCTATGTTAACACCTATGGATTTTGAGTGAAAAATGGCCCGGAAATGAAAGTGAAAAAAATTCGTATTTTAACCATTTATATGTGTAAGACTCTTAAACTTGAGCGTTTCCTTACAAATTCGTCGACAAACATCGAAAGAGAACAAAGGTTTTTCACATAGTAATTCGGGTGCCTCCACGAGGGTCTTTTCGTAAGAGTTGAGGTTGTGAAGTCTTTTCGACACGAGTAAATGTATTTTTTCTTCCATATTTTAAGCTTAGGACAATCTTTTGTGGATATGGTATGATACTAAAACGAGAAAACAACTTTTCAGATCGAGTTAACGAGCCTGTCTCAATGGGCAAAAAAGTTCCTATGTTAACACCTATGGATTTTGAGTGAAAAATGGCCCGGAAATGAAAGTGAAAAAAATTCGTATTTTAACCATTTATATGTGTAAGACTCTTAAACTTGAGCGTTTCCTTACAAATTCGTCGACAAACATCGAAAGAGAACAAAGGTTTTTCACATAGTAATTCGGGTGCCTCCACGAGGGTCTTTTCGTAAGAGTTGAGGTTGTGAAGTCTTTTCGACACGAGTAAATGTATTTTTTCTTCCATATTTTAAGCTTAGGACAATCTTTTGTGGATATGGTATGATACTAAAACGAGAAAACAATTTTTCAGATCGAGTTAACGACCCTGTCTCAATGGGCAAAAAAGTTCCTATGTTAACACCTATGGATTTTGAGTGAAAAATGGCCCGGAAATGAAAGTGAAAAAAATTCATATTTTAACCATTTATATGTGTAAGACTCTTAAACTTGAGCGTTTCCTTACAGATTCGTCGACAAACATCGAAAGAGAACAAAGGATTTTCACATAGTAATTCGGGTGCCTCCACGAGGGTCTTTTCGTAAGAGTTGAGGTTGTGAAGTCTTTTCGACACGAGTAAATGTATTTTTTCTTCCATATTTTAAGCTTAGGACAATCTTTTGTGGATATGGTATCATACTAAAACGAGAAAACAACTTTTCAGATCGAGTTAACGACCCTGTCTCAATGGGCAAAAAAGTTCCTATGTTAACACCTATGGATTTTGAGTGAAAAATGGCCCGGAAATGAAAGTGAAAAAAATTCGTATTTTAACCATTTATATGTGTAAGACTCTTAAACTTGAGCGTTTCCTTACAAATTCGTCGACAAACATCGAAAGAGAACAAAGGTTTTTCACATAGTAATTCGGGTGCCTCCACGAGGGTCTTTTCGTAAGAGTTGAGGTTGTGAAGTCTTTTCGACACGAGTAAATGTATTTTTTCTTCCATATTTTAAGCTTAGGACAATCTTTTGTGGATATGGTATGATACTAAAACGAGAAAACAACTTTTCAGATCGAGTTAACGAGCCTGTCTCAATGGGCAAAAAAGTTCCTATGTTAACACCTATGGATTTTGAGTGAAAAATGGCCCGGAAATGAAAGTGAAAAAAATTCGTATTTTAACCATTTATATGTGTAAGACTCTTAAACTTGAGCGTTTCCTTACAAATTCGTCGACAAACATCGAAAGAGAACAAAGGTTTTTCACATAGTAATTCGGGTGCCTCCACGAGGGTCTTTTCGTAAGAGTTGAGGTTGTGAAGTCTTTTCGACACGAGTAAATGTATTTTTTCTTCCATATTTTAAGCTTAGGACAATCTTTTGTGGATATGGTATGATACTAAAACGAGAAAACAACTTTTCAGATCGAGTTAACGACCCTGTCTCAATGGGCAAAAAAGTTCCTATGTTAACACCTATGGATTTTGAGTGAAAAATGGCCCGGTAGCGAAAGTGAAAAAAATTCGTATTTTAACCATTTATATGTGTAAGACTCTTAAACTTGAGCGTTTCCTTACAGATTCGTCGAAAAACAACGAAAGAAACAAAGGTTTTTCACATAGTCATTTGGGTGCCTCCACGAGGGTCTTTTCGTAAGAGTTGAGGTTGTCAAGTCTTTTCGACACGAGTAAATGTATTTTTTCTTCCATATTTTAAGCTTAGGACAATCTTTTGTGGATATGGTATGATACTAAAACGAGAAAACAACTTTTCAGATCGAGTTAACGACCCTGTCTCAATGGGCAAAAAAGTTCCTATGTTAACACCTATGGATTTTGAGTGAAAAATGGCCCGGAAATTAAAGTGAAAAAAATTCGTATTTTAACCATTTATATGTGTAAGACTCTTAAACTTGAGCGTTTCCTTACAGATTCGTCGAAAAACATCGAAAGAAACAAAGGTTTTTCACATAGTAATTCGGGTGCCTCCACGAGGGTCTTTTCGTAAGAGTTGAGGTTGTGAAGTCGCTTCGACACGAGTAAATGTATTTTTTCTTCCATATTTTAAGCTTAGGACAATCTTTTGTGGATATGGTATGATACTAAAACGAGAAAACAACTTTTCAGATCGAGTTAACGACCCTGTCTCAATGGGCAAAAAAGTTCCTATGTTAACACCTATGGATTTTGAGTGAAAAATGGCCCGGAAATGAAAGTGAAAAAAATTCGTATTTTAACCATTTATATGTGTAAGACTCTTAAACTTGAGCGTTTCCTTACAAATTCGTCGACAAACATCGAAAGAGAACAAAGGTTTTTCACATAGTAATTCGGGTGCCTCCACGAGGGTCTTTTCGTAAGAGTTGAGGTTGTGAAGTCTTTT
The DNA here is from genome assembly GCF_057944985.1 of Cucurbita pepo subsp. pepo. Taxonomy (NCBI): domain Eukaryota; kingdom Viridiplantae; phylum Streptophyta; class Magnoliopsida; order Cucurbitales; family Cucurbitaceae; genus Cucurbita; species Cucurbita pepo. The sequence continues at coordinate 12,437,978 of NC_141817.1, forward strand.
CGACACGAGTAAATGTATTTTTTCTTCCATATTTTAAGCTTAGGACAATCTTTTGTGGATATGGTATGATACTAAAACGAGAAAACAATTTTTCAGATCGAGTTAACGACCCTGTCTCAATGGGCAAAAAAGTTCCTATGTTAACACCTATGGATTTTGAGTGAAAAATGGCCCGGAAATGAAAGTGAAAAAAATTCGTATTTTAACCATTTATATGTGTAAGACTCTTAAACTTGAGCGTTTCCTTACAGATTCGTCGACAAACATCGAAAGAGAACAAAGGATTTTCACATAGTAATTCGGGTGCCTCCACGAGGGTCTTTTCGTAAGAGTTGAGGTTGTGAAGTCTTTTCGACACGAGTAAATGTATTTTTGCTTCCATATTTTAAGCTTAGGACAATCTTTTGTGGATATGGTATGATACTAAAACGAGAAAACAACTTTTCAGATCGAGTTAACGACCCTGTCCCAATGGGCAAAAAAGTTCCTATGTTAACACCTATGGATTTTGAGTGAAAAATGGCCCGGTAGCGAAAGTGAAAAAAATTCGTATTTTAACCATTTATATGTGTAAGACTCTTAAACTTGAGCGTTTCCTTACAGATTCGTCGAAAAACAACGAAAGAAACAAAGGTTTTTCACATAGTCATTTGGGTGCCTCCACGAGGGTCTTTTCGTAAGAGTTGAGGTTGTGAAGTCTTTTCGACACGAGTAAATGTATTTTTTCTTCCATATTTTAAGCTTAGGACAATCTTTTGTGGATATGGTATGATACTAAAACGAGAAAATAACTTTTCAGATCGAGTTAACGACCCTGTCTCAATGGGCAAAAAAGTTCCTATGTTAACACCTATGGATTTTGAGTGAAAAATGGCCCGGAAATGAAAGTGAAAAAAATTCGTATTTTAACCATTTATATGTGTAAGACTCTTAAACTTGAGCGTTTCCTTACAGATTCGTCGAAAAACATCGAAAGAAACAAAGGTTTTTCACATAGTAATTCGGGTGCCTCCACGAGGGTCTTTTCGTAAGAGTTGAGGTTGTGAAGTCGCTTCGACACGAGTAAATGTATTTTTTCTTCCATATTTTAAGCTTAGGACAATCTTTTGTGGATATGGTATGATACTAAAACGAGAAAACAATTTTTCAGATCGAGTTAACGACCCTGTCTCAATGGGCAAAAAAGTTCCTATGTTAACACCTATGGATTTTGAGTGAAAAATGGCCCGGAAATGAAAGTGAAAAAAATTCGTATTTTAACCATTTATATGTGTAAGACTCTTAAACTTGAGCGTTTCCTTACAGATTCGTCGACAAACATCGAAAGAGAACAAAGGATTTTCACATAGTAATTCGGGTGCCTCCACGAGGGTCTTTTCGTAAGAGTTGAGGTTGTGAAGTCTTTTCGACACGAGTAAATGTATTTTTTCTTCCATATTTTAAGCTTAGGACAATCTTTTGTGGATATGGTATGATACTAAAACGAGAAAACAACTTTTCAGATCGAGTTAACGAGCCTGTCTCAATGGGCAAAAAAGTTCCTATGTTAACACCTATGGATTTTGAGTGAAAAATGGCCCGGAAATGAAAGTGAAAAAAATTCGTATTTTAACCATTTATATGTGTAAGACTCTTAAACTTGAGCGTTTCCTTACAAATTCGTCGACAAACATCGAAAGAGAACAAAGGTTTTTCACATAGTAATTCGGGTGCCTCCACGAGGGTCTTTTCGTAAGAGTTGAGGTTGTGAAGTCTTTTCGACACGAGTAAATGTATTTTTTCTTCCATATTTTAAGCTTAGGACAATCTTTTGTGGATATGGTATGATACTAAAACGAGAAAACAACTTTTCAGATCGAGTTAACGACCCTGTCTCAATGGGCAAAAAAGTTCCTATGTTAACACCTATGGATTTTGAGTGAAAAATGGCCCGGTAGCGAAAGTGAAAAAAATTCGTATTTTAACCATTTATATGTGTAAGACTCTTAAACTTGAGCGTTTCCTTACAGATTCGTCGAAAAACAACGAAAGAAACAAAGGTTTTTCACATAGTCATTTGGGTGCCTCCACGAGGGTCTTTTCGTAAGAGTTGAGGTTGTCAAGTCTTTTCGACACGAGTAAATGTATTTTTTCTTCCATATTTTAAGCTTAGGACAATCTTTTGTGGATATGGTATGATACTAAAACGAGAAAACAACTTTTCAGATCGAGTTAACGACCCTGTCTCAATGGGCAAAAAAGTTCCTATGTTAACACCTATGGATTTTGAGTGAAAAATGGCCCGGAAATTAAAGTGAAAAAAATTCGTATTTTAACCATTTATATGTGTAAGACTCTTAAACTTGAGCGTTTCCTTACAGATTCGTCGAAAAACATCGAAAGAAACAAAGGTTTTTCACATAGTAATTCGGGTGCCTCCACGAGGGTCTTTTCGTAAGAGTTGAGGTTGTGAAGTCGCTTCGACACGAGTAAATGTATTTTTTCTTCCATATTTTAAGCTTAGGACAATCTTTTGTGGATATGGTATGATACTAAAACGAGAAAACAACTTTTCAGATCGAGTTAACGACCCTGTCTCAATGGGCAAAAAAGTTCCTATGTTAACACCTATGGATTTTGAGTGAAAAATGGCCCGGAAATGAAAGTGAAAAAAATTCGTATTTTAACCATTTATATGTGTAAGACTCTTAAACTTGAGCGTTTCCTTACAAATTCGTCGACAAACATCGAAAGAGAACAAAGGTTTTTCACATAGTAATTCGGGTGCCTCCACGAGGGTCTTTTCGTAAGAGTTGAGGTTGTGAAGTCTTTTCGACACGAGTAAATGTATTTTTTCTTCCATATTTTAAGCTTAGGACAATCTTTTGTGGATATGGTATGATACTAAAACGAGAAAACAACTTTTCAGATCGAGTTAACGAGCCTGTCTCAATGGGCAAAAAAGTTCCTATGTTAACACCTATGGATTTTGAGTGAAAAATGGCCCGGAAATGAAAGTGAAAAAAATTCGTATTTTAACCATTTATATGTGTAAGACTCTTAAACTTGAGCGTTTCCTTACAAATTCGTCGACAAACATCGAAAGAGAACAAAGGTTTTTCACATAGTAATTCGGGTGCCTCCACGAGGGTCTTTTCGTAAGAGTTGAGGTTGTGAAGTCTTTTCGACATGAGTAAATGTATTTTTTCTTCCATATTTTAAGCTTAGGACAATCTTTTGTGGATATGGTATGATACTAAAACGAGAAAACAATTTTTCAGATCGAGTTAACGACCCTGTCTCAATGGGCAAAAAAGTTCCTATGTTAACACCTATGGATTTTGAGTGAAAAATGGCCCGGAAATGAAAGTGAAAAAAATTCGTATTTTAACCATTTATATGTGTAAGACTCTTAAACTTGAGCGTTTCCTTACAGATTCGTCGACAAACATCGAAAGAGAACAAAGGATTTTCACATAGTAATTCGGGTGCCTCCACGAGGGTCTTTTCGTAAGAGTTGAGGTTGTGAAGTCTTTTCGACACGAGTAAATGTATTTTTTCTTCCATATTTTAAGCTTAGGACAATCTTTTGTGGATATGGTATCATACTAAAACGAGAAAACAACTTTTCAGATCGAGTTAACGACCCTGTCTCAATGGGCAAAAAAGTTCCTATGTTAACACCTATGGATTTTGAGTGAAAAATGGCCCGGAAATGAAAGTGAAAAAAATTCGTATTTTAACCATTTATATGTGTAAGACTCTTAAACTTGAGCGTTTCCTTACAAATTCGTCGACAAACATCGAAAGAGAACAAAGGTTTTTCACATAGTAATTCGGGTGCCTCCACGAGGGTCTTTTCGTAAGAGTTGAGGTTGTGAAGTCTTTTCGACACGAGTAAATGTATTTTTTCTTCCATATTTTAAGCTTAGGACAATCTTTTGTGGATATGGTATGATACTAAAACGAGAAAACAACTTTTCAGATCGAGTTAACGAGCCTGTCTCAATGGGCAAAAAAGTTCCTATGTTAACACCTATGGATTTTGAGTGAAAAATGGCCCGGAAATGAAAGTGAAAAAAATTCGTATTTTAACCATTTATATGTGTAAGACTCTTAAACTTGAGCGTTTCCTTACAAATTCGTCGACAAACATCGAAAGAGAACAAAGGTTTTTCACATAGTAATTCGGGTGCCTCCACGAGGGTCTTTTCGTAAGAGTTGAGGTTGTGAAGTCTTTTCGACACGAGTAAATGTATTTTTTCTTCCATATTTTAAGCTTAGGACAATCTTTTGTGGATATGGTATGATACTAAAACGAGAAAACAACTTTTCAGATCGAGTTAACGAGCCTGTCTCAATGGGCAAAAAAGTTCCTATGTTAACACCTATGGATTTTGAGTGAAAAATGGCCCGGAAATGAAAGTGAAAAAAATTCGTATTTTAACCATTTATATGTGTAAGACTCTTAAACTTGAGCGTTTCCTTACAAATTCGTCGACAAACATCGAAAGAGAACAAAGGTTTTTCACATAGTAATTCGGGTGCCTCCACGAGGGTCTTTTCGTAAGAGTTGAGGTTGTGAAGTCTTTTCGACACGAGTAAATGTATTTTTTCTTCCATATTTTAAGCTTAGGACAATCTTTTGTGGATATGGTATGATACTAAAACGAGAAAACAACTTTTCAGATCGAGTTAACGACCCTGTCTCAATGGGCAAAAAAGTTCCTATGTTAACACCTATGGATTTTGAGTGAAAAATGGCCCGGTAGCGAAAGTGAAAAAAATTCGTATTTTAACCATTTATATGTGTAAGACTCTTAAACTTGAGCGTTTCCTTACAGATTCGTCGAAAAACAACGAAAGAAACAAAGGTTTTTCACATAGTCATTTGGGTGCCTCCACGAGGGTCTTTTCGTAAGAGTTGAGGTTGTCAAGTCTTTTCGACACGAGTAAATGTATTTTTTCTTCCATATTTTAAGCTTAGGACAATCTTTTGTGGATATGGTATGATACTAAAACGAGAAAACAACTTTTCAGATCGAGTTAACGAGCCTGTCTCAATGGGCAAAAAAGTTCCTATGTTAACACCTATGGATTTTGAGTGAAAAATGGCCCGGAAATGAAAGTGAAAAAAATTCGTATTTTAACCATTTATATGTGTAAGACTCTTAAACTTGAGCGTTTCCTTACAAATTCGTCGACAAACATCGAAAGAGAACAAAGGTTTTTCACATAGTAATTCGGGTGCCTCCACGAGGGTCTTTTCGTAAGAGTTGAGGTTGTGAAGTCTTTTCGACACGAGTAAATGTATTTTTTCTTCCATATTTTAAGCTTAGGACAATCTTTTGTGGATATGGTATGATACTAAAACGAGAAAACAACTTTTCAGATCGAGTTAACGAGCCTGTCTCAATGGGCAAAAAAGTTCCTATGTTAACACCTATGGATTTTGAGTGAAAAATGGCCCGGAAATGAAAGTGAAAAAAATTCGTATTTTAACCATTTATATGTGTAAGACTCTTAAACTTGAGCGTTTCCTTACAAATTCGTCGACAAACATCGAAAGAGAACAAAGGTTTTTCACATAGTAATTCGGGTGCCTCCACGAGGGTCTTTTCGTAAGAGTTGAGGTTGTGAAGTCTTTTCGACACGAGTAAATGTATTTTTTCTTCCATATTTTAAGCTTAGGACAATCTTTTGTGGATATGGTATGATACTAAAACGAGAAAACAACTTTTCAGATCGAGTTAACGAGCCTGTCTCAATGGGCAAAAAAGTTCCTATGTTAACACCTATGGATTTTGAGTGAAAAATGGCCCGGAAATGAAAGTGAAAAAAATTCGTATTTTAACCATTTATATGTGTAAGACTCTTAAACTTGAGCGTTTCCTTACAAATTCGTCGACAAACATCGAAAGAGAACAAAGGTTTTTCACATAGTAATTCGGGTGCCTCCACGAGGGTCTTTTCGTAAGAGTTGAGGTTGTGAAGTCTTTTCGACACGAGTAAATGTATTTTTTCTTCCATATTTTAAGCTTAGGACAATCTTTTGTGGATATGGTATGATACTAAAACGAGAAAACAACTTTTCAGATCGAGTTAACGACCCTGTCTCAATGGGCAAAAAAGTTCCTATGTTAACACCTATGGATTTTGAGTGAAAAATGGCCCGGTAGCGAAAGTGAAAAAAATTCGTATTTTAACCATTTATATGTGTAAGACTCTTAAACTTGAGCGTTTCCTTACAAATTCGTCGACAAACATCGAAAGAGAACAAAGGTTTTTCACATAGTAATTCGGGTGCCTCCACGAGGGTCTTTTCGTAAGAGTTGAGGTTGTGAAGTCTTTTCGACACGAGTAAATGTATTTTTTCTTCCATATTTTAAGCTTAGGACAATCTTTTGTGGATATGGTATGATACTAAAACGAGAAAACAACTTTTCAGATCGAGTTAACGACCCTGTCTCAATGGGCAAAAAAGTTCCTATGTTAACACCTATGGATTTTGAGTGAAAAATGGCCCGGTAGCGAAAGTGAAAAAAATTCGTATTTTAACCATTTATATGTGTAAGACTCTTAAACTTGAGCGTTTCCTTACAGATTCGTCGAAAAACAACGAAAGAAACAAAGGTTTTTCACATAGTCATTTGGGTGCCTCCACGAGGGTCTTTTCGTAAGAGTTGAGGTTGTCAAGTCTTTTCGACACGAGTAAATGTATTTTTTCTTCCATATTTTAAGCTTAGGACAATCTTTTGTGGATATGGTATGATACTAAAACGAGAAAACAACTTTTCAGATCGAGTTAACGACCCTGTCTCAATGGGCAAAAAAGTTCCTATGTTAACACCTATGGATTTTGAGTGAAAAATGGCCCGGAAATTAAAGTGAAAAAAATTCGTATTTTAACCATTTATATGTGTAAGACTCTTAAACTTGAGCGTTTCCTTACAGATTCGTCGAAAAACATCGAAAGAAACAAAGGTTTTTCACATAGTAATTCGGGTGCCTCCACGAGGGTCTTTTCGTAAGAGTTGAGGTTGTGAAGTCGCTTCGACACGAGTAAATGTATTTTTTCTTCCATATTTTAAGCTTAGGACAATCTTTTGTGGATATGGTATGATACTAAAACGAGAAAACAACTTTTCAGATCGAGTTAACGACCCTGTCTCAATGGGCAAAAAAGTTCCTATGTTAACACCTATGGATTTTGAGTGAAAAATGGCCCGGAAATGAAAGTGAAAAAAATTCGTATTTTAACCATTTATATGTGTAAGACTCTTAAACTTGAGCGTTTCCTTACAAATTCGTCGACAAACATCGAAAGAGAACAAAGGTTTTTCACATAGTAATTCGGGTGCCTCCACGAGGGTCTTTTCGTAAGAGTTGAGGTTGTGAAGTCTTTTCGACACGAGTAAATGTATTTTTTCTTCCATATTTTAAGCTTAGGACAATCTTTTGTGGATATGGTATGATACTAAAACGAGAAAACAACTTTTCAGATCGAGTTAACGACCCTGTCTCAATGGGCAAAAAAGTTCCTATGTTAACACCTATGGATTTTGAGTGAAAAATGGCCCGGAAATGAAAGTGAAAAAAATTCGTATTTTAACCATTTATATGTGTAAGACTCTTAAACTTGAGCGTTTCCTTACAAATTCGTCGACAAACATCGAAAGAGAACAAAGGTTTTTCACATAGTAATTCGGGTGCCTCCACGAGGGTCTTTTCGTAAGAGTTGAGGTTGTGAAGTCTTTTCGACACGAGTAAATGTATTTTTTCTTCCATATTTTAAGCTTAGGACAATCTTTTGTGGATATGGTATGATACTAAAACGAGAAAACAACTTTTCAGATCGAGTTAACGAGCCTGTCTCAATGGGCAAAAAAGTTCCTATGTTAACACCTATGGATTTTGAGTGAAAAATGGCCCGGAAATGAAAGTGAAAAAAATTCGTATTTTAACCATTTATATGTGTAAGACTCTTAAACTTGAGCGTTTCCTTACAGATTCGTCGACAAACATCGAAAGAGAACAAAGGATTTTCACATAGTAATTCGGGTGCCTCCACGAGGGTCTTTTCGTAAGAGTTGAGGTTGTGAAGTCTTTTCGACACGAGTAAATGTATTTTTTCTTCCATATTTTAAGCTTAGGACAATCTTTTGTGGATATGGTATGATACTAAAACGAGAAAACAACTTTTCAGATCGAGTTAACGACCCTGTCTCAATGGGCAAAAAAGTTCCTATGTTAACACCTATGGATTTTGAGTGAAAAATGGCCCGGTAGCGAAAGTGAAAAAAATTCGTATTTTAACCATTTATATGTGTAAGACTCTTAAACTTGAGCGTTTCCTTACAGATTCGTCGAAAAACAACGAAAGAAACAAAGGTTTTTCACATAGTCATTTGGGTGCCTCCACGAGGGTCTTTTCGTAAGAGTTGAGGTTGTGAAGTCTTTTCGACACGAGTAAATGTATTTTTTCTTCCATATTTTAAGCTTAGGACAATCTTTTGTGGATATGGTATGATACTAAAACGAGAAAATAACTTTTCAGATCGAGTTAACGACCCTGTCTCAATGGGCAAAAAAGTTCCTATGTTAACACCTATGGATTTTGAGTGAAAAATGGCCCGGAAATGAAAGTGAAAAAAATTCGTATTTTAACCATTTATATGTGTAAGACTCTTAAACTTGAGCGTTTCCTTACAGATTCGTCGAAAAACATCGAAAGAAACAAAGGTTTTTCACATAGTAATTCGGGTGCCTCCACGAGGGTCTTTTCGTAAGAGTTGAGGTTGTGAAGTCGCTTCGACACGAGTAAATGTATTTTTTCTTCCATATTTTAAGCTTAGGACAATCTTTTGTGGATATGGTATGATACTAAAACGAGAAAACAATTTTTCAGATCGAGTTAACGACCCTGTCTCAATGGGCAAAAAAGTTCCTATGTTAACACCTATGGATTTTGAGTGAAAAATGGCCCGGAAATGAAAGTGAAAAAAATTCGTATTTTAACCATTTATATGTGTAAGACTCTTAAACTTGAGCGTTTCCTTACAGATTCGTCGACAAACATCGAAAGAGAACAAAGGATTTTCACATAGTAATTCGGGTGCCTCCACGAGGGTCTTTTCGTAAGAGTTGAGGTTGTGAAGTCTTTTCGACACGAGTAAATGTATTTTTTCTTCCATATTTTAAGCTTAGGACAATCTTTTGTGGATATGGTATCATACTAAAACGAGAAAACAACTTTTCAGATCGAGTTAACGACCCTGTCTCAATGGGCAAAAAAGTTCCTATGTTAACACCTATGGATTTTGAGTGAAAAATGGCCCGGAAATGAAAGTGAAAAAAATTCGTATTTTAACCATTTATATGTGTAAGACTCTTAAACTTGAGCGTTTCCTTACAAATTCGTCGACAAACATCGAAAGAGAACAAAGGTTTTTCACATAGTAATTCGGGTGCCTCCACGAGGGTCTTTTCGTAAGAGTTGAGGTTGTGAAGTCTTTTCGACACGAGTAAATGTATTTTTTCTTCCATATTTTAAGCTTAGGACAATCTTTTGTGGATATGGTATGATACTAAAACGAGAAAACAACTTTTCAGATCGAGTTAACGACCCTGTCTCAATGGGCAAAAAAGTTCCTATGTTAACACCTATGGATTTTGAGTGAAAAATGGCCCGGAAATGAAAGTGAAAAAAATTCGTATTTTAACCATTTATATGTGTAAGACTCTTAAACTTGAGCGTTTCCTTACAAATTCGTCGACAAACATCGAAAGAGAACAAAGGTTTTTCACATAGTAATTCGGGTGCCTCCACGAGGGTCTTTTCGTAAGAGTTGAGGTTGTGAAGTCTTTTCGACACGAGTAAATGTATTTTTTCTTCCATATTTTAAGCTTAGGACAATCTTTTGTGGATATGGTATCATACTAAAACGAGAAAACAACTTTTCAGATCGAGTTAACGACCCTGTCTCAATGGGCAAAAAAGTTCCTATGTTAACACCTATGGATTTTGAGTGAAAAATGGCCCGGAAATGAAAGTGAAAAAAATTCGTATTTTAACCATTTATATGTGTAAGACTCTTAAACTTGAGCGTTTCCTTACAAATTCGTCGACAAACATCGAAAGAGAACAAAGGTTTTTCACATAGTAATTCGGGTGCCTCCACGAGGGTCTTTTCGTAAGAGTTGAGGTTGTGAAGTCTTTTCGACACGAGTAAATGTATTTTTTCTTCCATATTTTAAGCTTAGGACAATCTTTTGTGGATATGGTATGATACTAAAACGAGAAAACAACTTTTCAGATCGAGTTAACGAGCCTGTCTCAATGGGCAAAAAAGTTCCTATGTTAACACCTATGGATTTTGAGTGAAAAATGGCCCGGAAATGAAAGTGAAAAAAATTCGTATTTTAACCATTTATATGTGTAAGACTCTTAAACTTGAGCGTTTCCTTACAAATTCGTCGACAAACATCGAAAGAGAACAAAGGTTTTTCACATAGTAATTCGGGTGCCTCCACGAGGGTCTTTTCGTAAGAGTTGAGGTTGTGAAGTCTTTTCGACACGAGTAAATGTATTTTTTCTTCCATATTTTAAGCTTAGGACAATCTTTTGTGGATATGGTATGATACTAAAACGAGAAAACAACTTTTCAGATCGAGTTAACGAGCCTGTCTCAATGGGCAAAAAAGTTCCTATGTTAACACCTATGGATTTTGAGTGAAAAATGGCCCGGAAATGAAAGTGAAAAAAATTCGTATTTTAACCATTTATATGTGTAAGACTCTTAAACTTGAGCGTTTCCTTACAAATTCGTCGACAAACATCGAAAGAGAACAAAGGTTTTTCACATAGTAATTCGGGTGCCTCCACGAGGGTCTTTTCGTAAGAGTTGAGGTTGTGAAGTCTTTTCGACACGAGTAAATGTATTTTTTCTTCCATATTTTAAGCTTAGGACAATCTTTTGTGGATATGGTATGATACTAAAACGAGAAAACAACTTTTCAGATCGAGTTAACGACCCTGTCTCAATGGGCAAAAAAGTTCCTATGTTAACACCTATGGATTTTGAGTGAAAAATGGCCCGGTAGCGAAAGTGAAAAAAATTCGTATTTTAACCATTTATATGTGTAAGACTCTTAAACTTGAGCGTTTCCTTACAGATTCGTCGAAAAACAACGAAAGAAACAAAGGTTTTTCACATAGTCATTTGGGTGCCTCCACGAGGGTCTTTTCGTAAGAGTTGAGGTTGTCAAGTCTTTTCGACACGAGTAAATGTATTTTTTCTTCCATATTTTAAGCTTAGGACAATCTTTTGTGGATATGGTATGATACTAAAACGAGAAAACAACTTTTCAGATCGAGTTAACGACCCTGTCTCAATGGGCAAAAAAGTTCCTATGTTAACACCTATGGATTTTGAGTGAAAAATGGCCCGGAAATTAAAGTGAAAAAAATTCGTATTTTAACCATTTATATGTGTAAGACTCTTAAACTTGAGCGTTTCCTTACAGATTCGTCGAAAAACATCGAAAGAAACAAAGGTTTTTCACATAGTAATTCGGGTGCCTCCACGAGGGTCTTTTCGTAAGAGTTGAGGTTGTGAAGTCGCTTCGACACGAGTAAATGTATTTTTTCTTCCATATTTTAAGCTTAGGACAATCTTTTGTGGATATGGTATGATACTAAAACGAGAAAACAACTTTTCAGATCGAGTTAACGACCCTGTCTCAATGGGCAAAAAAGTTCCTATGTTAACACCTATGGATTTTGAGTGAAAAATGGCCCGGAAATGAAAGTGAAAAAAATTCGTATTTTAACCATTTATATGTGTAAGACTCTTAAACTTGAGCGTTTCCTTACAAATTCGTCGACAAACATCGAAAGAGAACAAAGGTTTTTCACATAGTAATTCGGGTGCCTCCACGAGGGTCTTTTCGTAAGAGTTGAGGTTGTGAAGTCTTTTCGACACGAGTAAATGTATTTTTTCTTCCATATTTTAAGCTTAGGACAATCTTTTGTGGATATGGTATGATACTAAAACGAGAAAACAACTTTTCAGATCGAGTTAACGACCCTGTCTCAATGGGCAAAAAAGTTCCTATGTTAACACCTATGGATTTTGAGTGAAAAATGGCCCGGAAATGAAAGTGAAAAAAATTCGTATTTTAACCATTTATATGTGTAAGACTCTTAAACTTGAGCGTTTCCTTACAAATTCGTCGACAAACATCGAAAGAGAACAAAGGTTTTTCACATAGTAATTCGGGTGCCTCCACGAGGGTCTTTTCGTAAGAGTTGAGGTTGTGAAGTCTTTTCGACACGAGTAAATGTATTTTTTCTTCCATATTTTAAGCTTAGGACAATCTTTTGTGGATATGGTATGATACTAAAACGAGAAAACAACTTTTCAGATCGAGTTAACGAGCCTGTCTCAATGGGCAAAAAAGTTCCTATGTTAACACCTATGGATTTTGAGTGAAAAATGGCCCGGAAATGAAAGTGAAAAAAATTCGTATTTTAACCATTTATATGTGTAAGACTCTTAAACTTGAGCGTTTCCTTACAAATTCGTCGACAAACATCGAAAGAGAACAAAGGTTTTTCACATAGTAATTCGGGTGCCTCCACGAGGGTCTTTTCGTAAGAGTTGAGGTTGTGAAGTCTTTTCGACACGAGTAAATGTATTTTTTCTTCCATATTTTAAGCTTAGGACAATCTTTTGTGGATATGGTATCATACTAAAACGAGAAAACAACTTTTCAGATCGAGTTAACGACCCTGTCTCAATGGGCAAAAAAGTTCCTATGTTAACACCTATGGATTTTGAGTGAAAAATGGCCCGGAAATGAAAGTGAAAAAAATTCGTATTTTAACCATTTATATGTGTAAGACTCTTAAACTTGAGCGTTTCCTTACAAATTCGTCGACAAACATCGAAAGAGAACAAAGGTTTTTCACATAGTAATTCGGGTGCCTCCACGAGGGTCTTTTCGTAAGAGTTGAGGTTGTGAAGTCTTTTCGACACGAGTAAATGTATTTTTTCTTCCATATTTTAAGCTTAGGACAATCTTTTGTGGATATGGTATGATACTAAAACGAGAAAACAACTTTTCAGATCGAGTTAACGAGCCTGTCTCAATGGGCAAAAAAGTTCCTATGTTAACACCTATGGATTTTGAGTGAAAAATGGCCCGGAAATGAAAGTGAAAAAAATTCGTATTTTAACCATTTATATGTGTAAGACTCTTAAACTTGAGCGTTTCCTTACAAATTCGTCGACAAACATCGAAAGAGAACAAAGGTTTTTCACATAGTAATTCGGGTGCCTCCACGAGGGTCTTTTCGTAAGAGTTGAGGTTGTGAAGTCTTTTCGACACGAGTAAATGTATTTTTTCTTCCATATTTTAAGCTTAGGACAATCTTTTGTGGATATGGTATGATACTAAAACGAGAAAACAACTTTTCAGATCGAGTTAACGACCCTGTCTCAATGGGCAAAAAAGTTCCTATGTTAACACCTATGGATTTTGAGTGAAAAATGGCCCGGTAGCGAAAGTGAAAAAAATTCGTATTTTAACCATTTATATGTGTAAGACTCTTAAACTTGAGCGTTTCCTTACAGATTCGTCGAAAAACAACGAAAGAAACAAAGGTTTTTCACATAGTCATTTGGGTGCCTCCACGAGGGTCTTTTCGTAAGAGTTGAGGTTGTCAAGTCTTTTCGACACGAGTAAATGTATTTTTTCTTCCATATTTTAAGCTTAGGACAATCTTTTGTGGATATGGTATGATACTAAAACGAGAAAACAACTTTTCAGATCGAGTTAACGACCCTGTCTCAATGGGCAAAAAATTTCCTATGTTAACACCTATGGATTTTGAGTGAAAAATGGCCCGGAAATTAAAGTGAAAAAAATTCGTATTTTAACCATTTATATGTGTAAGACTCTTAAACTTGAGCGTTTCCTTACAGATTCGTCGAAAAACATCGAAAGAAACAAAGGTTTTTCACATAGTAATTCGGGTGCCTCCACGAGGGTCTTTTCGTAAGAGTTGAGGTTGTGAAGTCGCTTCGACACGAGTAAATGTATTTTTTCTTCCATATTTTAAGCTTAGGACAATCTTTTGTGGATATGGTATGATACTAAAACGAGAAAACAACTTTTCAGATCGAGTTAACGACCCTGTCTCAATGGGCAAAAAAGTTCCTATGTTAACACCTATGGATTTTGAGTGAAAAATGGCCCGGAAATGAAAGTGAAAAAAATTCGTATTTTAACCATTTATATGTGTAAGACTCTTAAACTTGAGCGTTTCCTTACAAATTCGTCGACAAACATCGAAAGAGAACAAAGGTTTTTCACATAGTAATTCGGGTGCCTCCACGAGGGTCTTTTCGTAAGAGTTGAGGTTGTGAAGTCTTTTCGACACGAGTAAATGTATTTTTTCTTCCATATTTTAAGCTTAGGACAATCTTTTGTGGATATGGTATGATACTAAAACGAGAAAACAACTTTTCAGATCGAGTTAACGACCCTGTCTCAATGGGCAAAAAAGTTCCTATGTTAACACCTATGGATTTTGAGTGAAAAATGGCCCGGTAGCGAAAGTGAAAAAAATTCGTATTTTAACCATTTATATGTGTAAGACTCTTAAACTTGAGCGTTTCCTTACAGATTCGTCGAAAAACAACGAAAGAAACAAAGGTTTTTCACATAGTCATTTGGGTGCCTCCACGAGGGTCTTTTCGTAAGAGTTGAGGTTGTGAAGTCTTTTCGACACGAGTAAATGTATTTTTTCTTCCATATTTTAAGCTTAGGACAATCTTTTGTGGATATGGTATGATACTAAAACGAGAAAACAACTTTTCAGATCGAGTTAACGACCCTGTCTCAATGGGCAAAAAAGTTCCTATGTTAACACCTATGGATTTTGAGTGAAAAATGGCCCGGAAATTAAAGTGAAAAAAATTCGTATTTTAACCATTTATATGTGTAAGACTCTTAAACTTGAGCGTTTCCTTACAGATTCGTCGAAAAACATCGAAAGAAACAAAGGTTTTTCACATAGTAATTCGGGTGCCTCCAAGAGGGTCTTTTCGTAAGAGTTGAGGTTGTGAAGTCTTTTCGACACGAGTAAATGTATTTTTTCTTCCATATTTTAAGCTTAGGACAATCTATTGTGGATATGGTATGATACTAAAACGAGAAAACATTTTTTCAGATCGAGTTAACGACCCTGTCTCAATGGGCAAAAAAGTTCCTATGTTAACACCTATGGATTTTGAGTGAAAAATGGCCCGGTAGCGAAAGTGAAAAAAATTCGTATTTTAACCATTTATATGTGTAAGACTCTTAAACTTGAGCGTTTCCTTACAGATTCGTCGAAAAACAACGAAAGAAACAAAGGTTTTTCACATAGTAATTCGGGTGCCTCCACGAGGGTCTTTTCGTAAGAGTTGAGGTTGTGAAGTCTTTTCGACACGAGTAAATGTATTTTTTCTTCCATATTTTAAGCTTAGGACAATCTTTTGTGGATATGGTATGATACTAAAACGAGAAAACAACTTTTCAGATCGAGTTAACGACCCTGTCTCAATGGGCAAAAAAGTTCCTATGTTAACACCTATGGATTTTGAGTGAAAAATGGCCCGGTAGCGAAAGTGAAAAAAATTCGTATTTTAACCATTTATATGTGTAAGACTCTTAAACTTGAGCGTTTCCTTACAGATTCGTCGAAAAACAACGAAAGAAACAAAGGTTTTTCACATAGTCATTTGGGTGCCTCCACGAGGGTCTTTTCGTAAGAGTTGAGGTTGTCAAGTCTTTTCGACACGAGTAAATGTATTTTTTCTTCCATATTTTAAGCTTAGGACAATCTTTTGTGGATATGGTATGATACTAAAACGAGAAAACAACTTTTCAGATCGAGTTAACGACCCTGTCTCAATGGGCAAAAAATTTCCTATGTTAACACCTATGGATTTTGAGTGAAAAATGGCCCGGAAATTAAAGTGAAAAAAATTCGTATTTTAACCATTTATATGTGTAAGACTCTTAAACTTGAGCGTTTCCTTACAGATTCGTCGAAAAACATCGAAAGAAACAAAGGTTTTTCACATAGTAATTCGGGTGCCTCCACGAGGGTCTTTTCGTAAGAGTTGAGGTTGTGAAGTCGCTTCGACACGAGTAAATGTATTTTTTCTTCCATATTTTAAGCTTAGGACAATCTTTTGTGGATATGGTATGATACTAAAACGAGAAAACAACTTTTCAGATCGAGTTAACGACCCTGTCTCAATGGGCAAAAAAGTTCCTATGTTAACACCTATGGATTTTGAGTGAAAAATGGCCCGGAAATGAAAGTGAAAAAAATTCGTATTTTAACCATTTATATGTGTAAGACTCTTAAACTTGAGCGTTTCCTTACAAATTCGTCGACAAACATCGAAAGAGAACAAAGGTTTTTCACATAGTAATTCGGGTGCCTCCACGAGGGTCTTTTCGTAAGAGTTGAGGTTGTGAAGTCTTTTCGACACGAGTAAATGTATTTTTTCTTCCATATTTTAAGCTTAGGACAATCTTTTGTGGATATGGTATGATACTAAAACGAGAAAACAACTTTTCAGATCGAGTTAACGACCCTGTCTCAATGGGCAAAAAAGTTCCTATGTTAACACCTATGGATTTTGAGTGAAAAATGGCCCGGTAGCGAAAGTGAAAAAAATTCGTATTTTAACCATTTATATGTGTAAGACTCTTAAACTTGAGCGTTTCCTTACAGATTCGTCGAAAAACAACGAAAGAAACAAAGGTTTTTCACATAGTCATTTGGGTGCCTCCACGAGGGTCTTTTCGTAAGAGTTGAGGTTGTGAAGTCTTTTCGACACGAGTAAATGTATTTTTTCTTCCATATTTTAAGCTTAGGACAATCTTTTGTGGATATGGTATGATACTAAAACGAGAAAACAACTTTTCAGATCGAGTTAACGACCCTGTCTCAATGGGCAAAAAAGTTCCTATGTTAACACCTATGGATTTTGAGTGAAAAATGGCCCGGAAATGAAAGTGAAAAAAATTCGTATTTTAACCATTTATATGTGTAAGACTCTTAAACTTGAGCGTTTCCTTACAAATTCGTCGACAAACATCGAAAGAGAACAAAGGTTTTTCACATAGTAATTCGGGTGCCTCCACGAGGGTCTTTTCGTAAGAGTTGAGGTTGTGAAGTCTTTTCGACACGAGTAAATGTATTTTTTCTTCCATATTTTAAGCTTAGGACAATCTTTTGTGGATATGGTATGATACTAAAACGAGAAAACAACTTTTCAGATCGAGTTAACGACCCTGTCTCAATGGGCAAAAAAGTTCCTATGTTAACACCTATGGATTTTGAGTGAAAAATGGCCCGGTAGCGAAAGTGAAAAAAATTCGTATTTTAACCATTTATATGTGTAAGACTCTTAAACTTGAGCGTTTCCTTACAGATTCGTCGAAAAACAACGAAAGAAACAAAGGTTTTTCACATAGTCATTTGGGTGCCTCCACGAGGGTCTTTTCGTAAGAGTTGAGGTTGTGAAGTCTTTTCGACACGAGTAAATGTATTTTTTCTTCCATATTTTAAGCTTAGGACAATCTTTTGTGGATATGGTATGATACTAAAACGAGAAAACAACTTTTCAGATCGAGTTAACGACCCTGTCTCAATGGGCAAAAAAGTTCCTATGTTAACACCTATGGATTTTGAGTGAAAAATGGCCCGGAAATGAAAGTGAAAAAAATTCGTATTTTAACCATTTATATGTGTAAGACTCTTAAACTTGAGCGTTTCCTTACAAATTCGTCGACAAACATCGAAAGAGAACAAAGGTTTTTCACATAGTAATTCGGGTGCCTCCACGAGGGTCTTTTCGTAAGAGTTGAGGTTGTGAAGTCTTTTCGACACGAGTAAATGTATTTTTTCTTCCATATTTTAAGCTTAGGACAATCTTTTGTGGATATGGTATGATACTAAAACGAGAAAACAACTTTTCAGATCGAGTTAACGACCCTGTCTCAATGGGCAAAAAAGTTCCTATGTTAACACCTATGGATTTTGAGTGAAAAATTGCCCGGTAGCGAAAGTGAAAAAAATTCGTATTTTAACCATTTATATGTGTAAGACTCTTAAACTTGAGCGTTTCCTTACAGATTCGTCGAAAAACAACGAAAGAAACAAAGGTTTTTCACATAGTCATTTGGGTGCCTCCACGAGGGTCTTTTCGTAAGAGTTGAGGTTGTGAAGTCTTTTCGACACGAGTAAATGTATTTTTTCTTCCATATTTTAAGCTTAGGACAATCTTTTGTGGATATGGTATGATACTAAAACGAGAAAATAACTTTTCAGATCGAGTTAACGACCCTGTCTCAATGGGCAAAAAAGTTCCTATGTTAACACCTATGGATTTTGAGTGAAAAATGGCCCGGAAATGAAAGTGAAAAAAATTCGTATTTTAACCATTTATATGTGTAAGACTCTTAAACTTGAGCGTTTCCTTACAAATTCGTCGAAAAACATCGAAAGAGAACAAAGGTTTTTCACATAGTAATTCGGGTGCCTCCACGAGGGTCTTTTCGTAAGAGTTGAGGTTGTGAAGTCGCTTCGACACGAGTAAATGTATTTTTTCTTCCATATTTTAAGCTTAGGACAATCTTTTGTGGATATGGTATGATACTAAAACGAGAAAAAAACTTTTCAGATCGAGTTAACGACCCTGTCTCAATGGGCAAAAAAGTTCCTATGTTAACACCTATGGATTTTGAGTGAAAAATGGCCCGGAAATTAAAGTGAAAAAAATTCGTATTTTAACCATTTATATGTGTAAGACTCTTAAACTTGAGCGTTTCCTTACAGATTCGTCGAAAAACATCGAAAGAAACAAAGGTTTTTCACATAGTAATTCGGGTGCCTCCAAGAGGGTCTTTTCGTAAGAGTTGAGGTTGTGAAGTCTTTTCGACACGAGTAAATGTATTTTTTCTTCCATATTTTAAGCTTAGGACAATCTATTGTGGATATGGTATGATACTAAAACGAGAAAACATTTTTTCAGATCGAGTTAACGACCCTGTCTCAATGGGCAAAAAAGTTCCTATGTTAACACCTATGGATTTTGAGTGAAAAATGGCCCGGTAGCGAAAGTGAAAAAAATTCGTATTTTAACCATTTATATGTGTAAGACTCTTAAACTTGAGCGTTTCCTTACAGATTCGTCGAAAAACAACGAAAGAAACAAAGGTTTTTCACATAGTCATTTGGGTGCCTCCACGAGGGTCTTTTCGTAAGAGTTGAGGTTGTGAAGTCTTTTCGACACGAGTAAATGTATTTTTTCTTCCATATTTTAAGCTTAGGACAATCTTTTGTGGATATGGTATGATACTAAAACGAGAAAACAACTTTTCAGATCGAGTTAACGACCCTGTCTCAATGGGCAAAAAAGTTCCTATGTTAACACCTATGGATTTTGAGTGAAAAATGGCCCGGAAATGAAAGTGAAAAAAATTCGTATTTTAACCATTTATATGTGTAAGACTCTTAAACTTGAGCGTTTCCTTACAGATTCGTCGAAAAACATCGAAAGAAACAAAGGTTTTTCACATAGTAATTCGGGTGCCTCCACGAGGGTCTTTTCGTAAGAGTTGAGGTTGTGAAGTCTTTTCGACACGAGTAAATGTATTTTTTCTTCCATATTTTAAGCTTAGGACAATCTTTTGTGGATATGGTATGATACTAAAACGAGAAAACAACTTTTCAGATCGAGTTAACGACCCTGTCTCAATGGGCAAAAAAGTTCCTATGTTAACACCTATGGATTTTGAGTGAAAAATTGCCCGGTAGCGAAAGTGAAAAAAATTCGTATTTTAACCATTTATATGTGTAAGACTCTTAAACTTGAGCGTTTCCTTACAGATTCGTCGAAAAACAACGAAAGAAACAAAGGTTTTTCACATAGTCATTTGGGTGCCTCCACGAGGGTCTTTTCGTAAGAGTTGAGGTTGTGAAGTCTTTTCGACACGAGTAAATGTATTTTTTCTTCCATATTTTAAGCTTAGGACAATCTTTTGTGGATATGGTATGATACTAAAACGAGAAAATAACTTTTCAGATCGAGTTAACGACCCTGTCTCAATGGGCAAAAAAGTTCCTATGTTAACACCTATGGATTTTGAGTGAAAAATGGCCCGGAAATGAAAGTGAAAAAAATTCGTATTTTAACCATTTATATGTGTAAGACTCTTAAACTTGAGCGTTTCCTTACAAATTCGTCGAAAAACATCGAAAGAGAACAAAGGTTTTTCACATAGTAATTCGGGTGCCTCCACGAGGGTCTTTTCGTAAGAGTTGAGGTTGTGAAGTCGCTTCGACACGAGTAAATGTATTTTTTCTTCCATATTTTAAGCTTAGGACAATCTTTTGTGGATATGGTATGATACTAAAACGAGAAAAAAACTTTTCAGATCGAGTTAACGACCCTGTCTCAATGGGCAAAAAAGTTCCTATGTTAACACCTATGGATTTTGAGTGAAAAATGGCCCGGAAATTAAAGTGAAAAAAATTCGTATTTTAACCATTTATATGTGTAAGACTCTTAAACTTGAGCGTTTCCTTACAGATTCGTCGAAAAACATCGAAAGAAACAAAGGTTTTTCACATAGTAATTCGGGTGCCTCCAAGAGGGTCTTTTCGTAAGAGTTGAGGTTGTGAAGTCTTTTCGACACGAGTAAATGTATTTTTTCTTCCATATTTTAAGCTTAGGACAATCTATTGTGGATATGGTATGATACTAAAACGAGAAAACATTTTTTCAGATCGAGTTAACGACCCTGTCTCAATGGGCAAAAAAGTTCCTATGTTAACACCTATGGATTTTGAGTGAAAAATGGCCCGGTAGCGAAAGTGAAAAAAATTCGTATTTTAACCATTTATATGTGTAAGACTCTTAAACTTGAGCGTTTCCTTACAGATTCGTCGAAAAACAACGAAAGAAACAAAGGTTTTTCACATAGTCATTTGGGTGCCTCCACGAGGGTCTTTTCGTAAGAGTTGAGGTTGTGAAGTCTTTTCGACACGAGTAAATGTATTTTTTCTTCCATATTTTAAGCTTAGGACAATCTTTTGTGGATATGGTATGATACTAAAACGAGAAAACAACTTTTCAGATCGAGTTAACGACCCTGTCTCAATGGGCAAAAAAGTTCCTATGTTAACACCTATGGATTTTGAGTGAAAAATGGCCCGGAAATGAAAGTGAAAAAAATTCGTATTTTAACCATTTATATGTGTAAGACTCTTAAACTTGAGCGTTTCCTTACAAATTCGTCGACAAACATCGAAAGAGAACAAAGGTTTTTCACATAGTAATTCGGGTGCCTCCACGAGGGTCTTTTCGTAAGAGTTGAGGTTGTGAAGTCTTTTCGACACGAGTAAATGTATTTTTTCTTCCATATTTTAAGCTTAGGATAATCTTTTGTGGATATGGTGAGATACTAAAACGAGAAAACAACTTTTCAGATCGAGTTAACGACCCTGTCTCAATGGGCAAAAAAGTTCCTATGTTAACACCTATGGATTTTGAGTGAAAAATGGCCCGGTAGCGAAAGTGAAAAAAATTCGTATTTTAACCATTTATATGTGTAAGACTCTTAAACTTGAGCGTTTCCTTACAGATTCGTCGAAAAACAACGAAAGAAACAAAGGTTTTTCACATAGTCATTTGGGTGCCTCCACGAGGGTCTTTTCGTAAGAGTTGAGGTTGTGAAGTCTTTTCGACACGAGTAAATGTATTTTTTCTTCCATATTTTAAGCTTAGGACAATCTTTTGTGGATATGGTATGATACTAAAACGAGAAAACAACTTTTCAGATCGAGTTGACGACCCTGTCTCAATGGGCAAAAAAGTTCCTATGTTAACACCTATGGATTTTGAGTGAAAAATGGCCCGGAAATGAAAGTGAAAAAAATTCGTATTTTAACCATTTATATGTGTAAGACTCTTAAACTTGAGCGTTTCCTTACAAATTCGTCGACAAACATCGAAAGAGAACAAAGGTTTTTCACATAGTAATTCGGGTGCCTCCACGAGGGTCTTTTCGTAAGAGTTGAGGTTGTGAAGTCTTTTCGACACGAGTAAATGTATTTTTTCTTCCATATTTTAAGCTTAGGACAATCTTTTGTGGATATGGTATGATACTAAAACGAGAAAACAACTTTTCAGATCGAGTTAACGACCCTGTCTCAATGGGCAAAAAAGTTCCTATGTTAACACCTATGGATTTTGAGTGAAAAATGGCCCGGTAGCGAAAGTGAAAAAAATTCGTATTTTAACCATTTATATGTGTAAGACTCTTAAACTTGAGCGTTTCCTTACAGATTCGTCGAAAAACAACGAAAGAAACAAAGGTTTTTCACATAGTCATTTGGGTGCCTCCACGAGGGTCTTTTCGTAAGAGTTGAGGTTGTGAAGTCTTTTCGACACGAGTAAATGTATTTTTTCTTCCATATTTTAAGCTTAGGACAATCTTTTGTGGATATGGTATGATACTAAAACGAGAAAATAACTTTTCAGATCGAGTTAACGACCCTGTCTCAATGGGCAAAAAAGTTCCTATGTTAACACCTATGGATTTTGAGTGAAAAATGGCCCGGAAATGAAAGTGAAAAAAATTCGTATTTTAACCATTTATATGTGTAAGACTCTTAAACTTGAGCGTTTCCTTACAAATTCGTCGAAAAACATCGAAAGAGAACAAAGGTTTTTCACATAGTAATTCGGGTGCCTCCACGAGGGTCTTTTCGTAAGAGTTGAGGTTGTGAAGTCGCTTCGACACGAGTAAATGTATTTTTTCTTCCATATTTTAAGCTTAGGACAATCTTTTGTGGATATGGTATGATACTAAAACGAGAAAAAAACTTTTCAGATCGAGTTAACGACCCTGTCTCAATGGGCAAAAAAGTTCCTATGTTAACACCTATGGATTTTGAGTGAAAAATTGCCCGGTAGCGAAAGTGAAAAAAATTCGTATTTTAACCATTTATATGTGTAAGACTCTTAAACTTGAGCGTTTCCTTACAGATTCGTCGAAAAACAACGAAAGAAACAAAGGTTTTTCACATAGTCATTTGGGTGCCTCCACGAGGGTCTTTTCGTAAGAGTTGAGGTTGTGAAGTCTTTTCGACACGAGTAAATGTATTTTTTCTTCCATATTTTAAGCTTAGGACAATCTTTTGTGGATATGGTATGATACTAAAACGAGAAAATAACTTTTCAGATCGAGTTAACGACCCTGTCTCAATGGGCAAAAAAGTTCCTATGTTAACACCTATGGATTTTGAGTGAAAAATGGCCCGGAAATGAAAGTGAAAAAAATTCGTATTTTAACCATTTATATGTGTAAGACTCTTAAACTTGAGCGTTTCCTTACAAATTCGTCGAAAAACATCGAAAGAGAACAAAGGTTTTTCACATAGTAATTCGGGTGCCTCCACGAGGGTCTTTTCGTAAGAGTTGAGGTTGTGAAGTCGCTTCGACACGAGTAAATGTATTTTTTCTTCCATATTTTAAGCTTAGGACAATCTTTTGTGGATATGGTATGATACTAAAACGAGAAAAAAACTTTTCAGATCGAGTTAACGACCCTGTCTCAATGGGCAAAAAAGTTCCTATGTTAACACCTATGGATTTTGAGTGAAAAATGGCCCGGAAATTAAAGTGAAAAAAATTCGTATTTTAACCATTTATATGTGTAAGACTCTTAAACTTGAGCGTTTCCTTACAGATTCGTCGAAAAACATCGAAAGAAACAAAGGTTTTTCACATAGTAATTCGGGTGCCTCCAAGAGGGTCTTTTCGTAAGAGTTGAGGTTGTGAAGTCTTTTCGACACGAGTAAATGTATTTTTTCTTCCATATTTTAAGCTTAGGACAATCTATTGTGGATATGGTATGATACTAAAACGAGAAAACATTTTTTCAGATCGAGTTAACGACCCTGTCTCAATGGGCAAAAAAGTTCCTATGTTAACACCTATGGATTTTGAGTGAAAAATGGCCCGGTAGCGAAAGTGAAAAAAATTCGTATTTTAACCATTTATATGTGTAAGACTCTTAAACTTGAGCGTTTCCTTACAGATTCGTCGAAAAACAACGAAAGAAACAAAGGTTTTTCACATAGTCATTTGGGTGCCTCCACGAGGGTCTTTTCGTAAGAGTTGAGGTTGTGAAGTCTTTTCGACACGAGTAAATGTATTTTTTCTTCCATATTTTAAGCTTAGGACAATCTTTTGTGGATATGGTATGATACTAAAACGAGAAAACAACTTTTCAGATCGAGTTAACGACCCTGTCTCAATGGGCAAAAAAGTTCCTATGTTAACACCTATGGATTTTGAGTGAAAAATGGCCCGGAAATGAAAGTGAAAAAAATTCGTATTTTAACCATTTATATGTGTAAGACTCTTAAACTTGAGCGTTTCCTTACAAATTCGTCGACAAACATCGAAAGAGAACAAAGGTTTTTCACATAGTAATTCGGGTGCCTCCACGAGGGTCTTTTCGTAAGAGTTGAGGTTGTGAAGTCTTTTCGACACGAGTAAATGTATTTTTTCTTCCATATTTTAAGCTTAGGATAATCTTTTGTGGATATGGTGAGATACTAAAACGAGAAAACAACTTTTCAGATCGAGTTAACGACCCTGTCTCAATGGGCAAAAAAGTTCCTATGTTAACACCTATGGATTTTGAGTGAAAAATGGCCCGGTAGCGAAAGTGAAAAAAATTCGTATTTTAACCATTTATATGTGTAAGACTCTTAAACTTGAGCGTTTCCTTACAGATTCGTCGAAAAACAACGAAAGAAACAAAGGTTTTTCACATAGTCATTTGGGTGCCTCCACGAGGGTCTTTTCGTAAGAGTTGAGGTTGTGAAGTCTTTTCGACACGAGTAAATGTATTTTTTCTTCCATATTTTAAGCTTAGGACAATCTTTTGTGGATATGGTATGATACTAAAACGAGAAAACAACTTTTCAGATCGAGTTGACGACCCTGTCTCAATGGGCAAAAAAGTTCCTATGTTAACACCTATGGATTTTGAGTGAAAAATGGCCCGGAAATGAAAGTGAAAAAAATTCGTATTTTAACCATTTATATGTGTAAGACTCTTAAACTTGAGCGTTTCCTTACAAATTCGTCGACAAACATCGAAAGAGAACAAAGGTTTTTCACATAGTAATTCGGGTGCCTCCACGAGGGTCTTTTCGTAAGAGTTGAGGTTGTGAAGTCTTTTCGACACGAGTAAATGTATTTTTTCTTCCATATTTTAAGCTTAGGACAATCTTTTGTGGATATGGTATGATACTAAAACGAGAAAACAACTTTTCAGATCGAGTTAACGACCCTGTCTCAATGGGCAAAAAAGTTCCTATGTTAACACCTATGGATTTTGAGTGAAAAATGGCCCGGAAATGAAAGTGAAAAAAATTCGTATTTTAACCATTTATATGTGTAAGACTCTTAAACTTGAGCGTTTCCTTACAAATTCATCGACAAACATCGAAAGAGAACAAAGGTTTTTCACATAGTAATTCGGGTGCCTCCACGAGGGTCTTTTCGTAAGAGTTGAGGTTGTGAAGTCTTTTCGACACGAGTAAATGTATTTTTTCTTTCATATTTTAAGCTTAGGACAATCTTTTGTGGATAAGGTATCATACTAAAACGAGAAAACAACTTTTCAGATCGAGTTAACGACCCTGTCTCAATGGGCAAAAAAGTTCCTATGTTAACACCTATGGATTTTGAGTGAAAAATGGCCCGGAAATGAAAGTGAAAAAAATTCGTATTTTAACCATTTATATGTGTAAGACTCTTAAACTTGAGCGTTTCTTTACAGATTCGTCGAAAAACATCGAAAGAGAACAAAGGATTTTCACATAGTAATTCGGGTGCCTCCACGAGGGTCTTTTCGTAAGAGTTGAGGTTGTGAAGTCTTTTCGACACGAGTAAATGTATTTTTTCTTCCATATTTTAAGCTTAGGACAATCTTTTGTGGATATGGTATGATACTAAAACGAGAAAATAACTTTTCAGATCGAGTTAACGACCCTGTCTCAATGGGCAAAAAAGTTCCAATGTTAACACCTATGGATTTTGAGTGAAAAATGGCCCGGAAATTAAAGTGAAAAAAATTCGTATTTTAACCATTTATATGTGTAAGACTCTTAAACTTGAGCGTTTCCTTACAGATTCGTCGAAAAACATCGAAAGAAACAAAGGTTTTTCACATAGTAATTCGGGTGCCTCCAAGAGGGTCTTTTCGTAAGAGTTGAGGTTGTGAAGTCTTTTCGACACGAGTAAATGTATTTTTTCTTCCATATTTTAAGCTTAGGACAATCTATTGTGGATATGGTATGATACTAAAACGAGAAAACATTTTTTCAGATCGAGTTAACGACCCTGTCTCAATGGGCAAAAAAGTTCCTATGTTAACACCTATGGATTTTGAGTGAAAAATGGCCCGGTAGCGAAAGTGAAAAAAATTCGTATTTTAACCATTTATATGTGTAAGACTCTTAAACTTGAGCGTTTCCTTACAGATTCGTCGAAAAACAACGAAAGAAACAAAGGTTTTTCACATAGTCATTTGGGTGCCTCCACGAGGGTCTTTTCGTAAGAGTTGAGGTTGTGAAGTCTTTTCGACACGAGTAAATGTATTTTTTCTTCCATATTTTAAGCTTAGGACAATCTTTTGTGGATATGGTATGATACTAAAACGAGAAAACAACTTTTCAGATCGAGTTAACGACCCTGTCTCAATGGGCAAAAAAGTTCCTATGTTAACACCTATGGATTTTGAGTGAAAAATGGCCCGGAAATGAAAGTGAAAAAAATTCGTATTTTAACCATTTATATGTGTAAGACTCTTAAACTTGAGCGTTTCCTTACAAATTCGTCGACAAACATCGAAAGAGAACAAAGGTTTTTCACATAGTAATTCGGGTGCCTCCACGAGGGTCTTTTCGTAAGAGTTGAGGTTGTGAAGTCTTTTCGACACGAGTAAATGTATTTTTTCTTCCATATTTTAAGCTTAGGATAATCTTTTGTGGATATGGTGAGATACTAAAACGAGAAAACAACTTTTCAGATCGAGTTAACGACCCTGTCTCAATGGGCAAAAAAGTTCCTATGTTAACACCTATGGATTTTGAGTGAAAAATGGCCCGGTAGCGAAAGTGAAAAAAATTCGTATTTTAACCATTTATATGTGTAAGACTCTTAAACTTGAGCGTTTCCTTACAGATTCGTCGAAAAACAACGAAAGAAACAAAGGTTTTTCACATAGTCATTTGGGTGCCTCCACGAGGGTCTTTTCGTAAGAGTTGAGGTTGTGAAGTCTTTTCGACACGAGTAAATGTATTTTTTCTTCCATATTTTAAGCTTAGGACAATCTTTTGTGGATATGGTATGATACTAAAACGAGAAAACAACTTTTCAGATCGAGTTGACGACCCTGTCTCAATGGGCAAAAAAGTTCCTATGTTAACACCTATGGATTTTGAGTGAAAAATGGCCCGGAAATGAAAGTGAAAAAAATTCGTATTTTAACCATTTATATGTGTAAGACTCTTAAACTTGAGCGTTTCCTTACAAATTCGTCGACAAACATCGAAAGAGAACAAAGGTTTTTCACATAGTAATTCGGGTGCCTCCACGAGGGTCTTTTCGTAAGAGTTGAGGTTGTGAAGTCTTTTCGACACGAGTAAATGTATTTTTTCTTCCATATTTTAAGCTTAGGACAATCTTTTGTGGATATGGTATGATACTAAAACGAGAAAACAACTTTTCAGATCGAGTTAACGACCCTGTCTCAATGGGCAAAAAAGTTCCTATGTTAACACCTATGGATTTTGAGTGAAAAATGGCCCGGTAGCGAAAGTGAAAAAAATTCGTATTTTAACCATTTATATGTGTAAGACTCTTAAACTTGAGCGTTTCCTTACAGATTCGTCGAAAAACAACGAAAGAAACAAAGGTTTTTCACATAGTCATTTGGGTGCCTCCACGAGGGTCTTTTCGTAAGAGTTGAGGTTGTGAAGTCTTTTCGACACGAGTAAATGTATTTTTTCTTCCATATTTTAAGCTTAGGACAATCTTTTGTGGATATGGTATGATACTAAAACGAGAAAATAACTTTTCAGATCGAGTTAACGACCCTGTCTCAATGGGCAAAAAAGTTCCTATGTTAACACCTATGGATTTTGAGTGAAAAATGGCCCGGAAATGAAAGTGAAAAAAATTCGTATTTTAACCATTTATATGTGTAAGACTCTTAAACTTGAGCGTTTCCTTACAAATTCGTCGAAAAACATCGAAAGAGAACAAAGGTTTTTCACATAGTAATTCGGGTGCCTCCACGAGGGTCTTTTCGTAAGAGTTGAGGTTGTGAAGTCGCTTCGACACGAGTAAATGTATTTTTTCTTCCATATTTTAAGCTTAGGACAATCTTTTGTGGATATGGTATGATACTAAAACGAGAAAAAAACTTTTCAGATCGAGTTAACGACCCTGTCTCAATGGGCAAAAAAGTTCCTATGTTAACACCTATGGATTTTGAGTGAAAAATGGCCCGGAAATTAAAGTGAAAAAAATTCGTATTTTAACCATTTATATGTGTAAGACTCTTAAACTTGAGCGTTTCCTTACAGATTCGTCGAAAAACATCGAAAGAAACAAAGGTTTTTCACATAGTAATTCGGGTGCCTCCAAGAGGGTCTTTTCGTAAGAGTTGAGGTTGTGAAGTCTTTTCGACACGAGTAAATGTATTTTTTCTTCCATATTTTAAGCTTAGGACAATCTTTTGTGGATATGGTATGATACTAAAACGAGAAAACAACTTTTCAGATCGAGTTAACGACCCTGTCTCAATGGGCAAAAAAGTTCCTATGTTAACACCTATGGATTTTGAGTGAAAAATGGCCCGGAAATGAAAGTGAAAAAAATTCGTATTTTAACCATTTATATGTGTAAGACTCTTAAACTTGAGCGTTTCTTTACAGATTCGTCGAAAAACATCGAAAGAGAACAAAGGATTTTCACATAGTAATTCGGGTGCCTCCACGAGGGTCTTTTCGTAAGAGTTGAGGTTGTGAAGTCTTTTCGACACGAGTAAATGTATTTTTTCTTTCATATTTTAAGCTTAGGACAATCTTTTGTGGATAAGGTATCATACTAAAACGAGAAAACAACTTTTCAGATCGAGTTAACGACCCTGTCTCAATGGGCAAAAAAGTTCCTATGTTAACACCTATGGATTTTGAGTGAAAAATGGCCCGGAAATGAAAGTGAAAAAAATTCGTATTTTAACCATTTATATGTGTAAGACTCTTAAACTTGAGCGTTTCCTTACAGATTCGTCGAAAAACATCGAAAGAGAACAAAGGATTTTCACATAGTAATTCGGGTGCCTCCACGAGGGTCTTTTCGTAAGAGTTGAGGTTGTGAAGTCTTTTCGACACGAGTAAATGTATTTTTTCTTTCATATTTTAAGCTTAGGACAATCTTTTGTGGATAAGGTATCATACTAAAACGAGAAAACAACTTTTCAGATCGAGTTAACGACCCTGTCTCAATGGGCAAAAAAGTTCCTATGTTAACACCTATGGATTTTGAGTGAAAAATGGCCCGGAAATGAAAGTGAAAAAAATTCGTATTTTAACCATTTATATGTGTAAGACTCTTAAACTTGAGCGTTTCTTTACAGATTCGTCGAAAAACATCGAAAGAGAACAAAGGATTTTCACATAGTAATTCGGGTGCCTCCACGAGGGTCTTTTCGTAAGAGTTGAGGTTGTGAAGTCTTTTCGACACGAGTAAATGTATTTTTTCTTTCATATTTTAAGCTTAGGACAATCTTTTGTGGATAAGGTATCATACTAAAACGAGAAAACAACTTTTCAGATCGAGTTAACGACCCTGTCTCAATGGGCAAAAAAGTTCCTATGTTAACACCTATGGATTTTGAGTGAAAAATGGCCCGGAAATGAAAGTGAAAAAAATTCGTATTTTAACCATTTATATGTGTAAGACTCTTAAACTTGAGCGTTTCCTTACAAATTCGTCGAAAAACATCGAAAGAGAACAAAGGTTTTTCACATAGTCATTTGGGTGCCTCCACGAGGGTCTTTTCGTAAGAGTTGAGGTTGTGAAGTCTTTTCGACACGAGTAAATGTATTTTTTCTTCCATATTTTAAGCTTAGGACAATCTTTTGTGGATATGGTATGATACTAAAACGAGAAAACAACTTTTCAGATCGAGTTAACGACCCTGTCTCAATGGGCAAAAAAGTTCCTATGTTAACACCTATGGATTTTGAGTGAAAAATGGCCCGGAAATGAAAGTGAAAAAAATTCGTATTTTAACCATTTATATGTGTAAGACTCTTAAACTTGAGCGTTTCCTTACAGATTCGTCGAAAAACATCGAAAGAGAACAAAGGATTTTCACATAGTAATTCGGGTGCCTCCACGAGGGTCTTTTCGTAAGAGTTGAGGTTGTGAAGTCTTTTCGACACGAGTAAATGTATTTTTTCTTCCATATTTTAAGCTTAGGACAATCTTTTGTGGATATGGTATCATACTAAAACGAGAAAACAACTTTTCAGATCGAGTTAACGACCCTGTCTCAATGGGCAAAAAAGTTCCTATGTTAACACCTATGGATTTTGAGTGAAAAATGGCCCGGAAATGAAAGTGAAAAAAATTCGTATTTTAACCATTTATATGTGTAAGACTCTTAAACTTGAGCGTTTCCTTACAAATTCGTCGACAAACATCGAAAGAGAACAAAGGTTTTTCACATAGTAATTCGGGTGCCTCCACGAGGGTCTTTTCGTAAGAGTTGAGGTTGTGAAGTCGCTTCGACACGAGTAAATGTATTTTTTCTTCCATATTTTAAGCTTAGGACAATCTTTTGTGGATATGGTATGATACTAAAACGAGAAAACAACTTTTCAGATCGAGTTAACGACCCTGTCTCAATGGGCAAAAAAGTTCCTATGTTAACACCTATGGATTTTGAGTGAAAAATGGCCCGGAAATGAAAGTGAAAAAAATTCGTATTTTAACCATTTATATGTGTAAGACTCTTAAACTTGAGCGTTTCCTTACAGATTCGTCGAAAAACATCGAAAGAGAACAAAGGATTTTCACATAGTAATTCGGGTGCCTCCACGAGGGTCTTTTCGTAAGAGTTGAGGTTGTGAAGTCTTTTCGACACGAGTAAATGTATTTTTTCTTCCATATTTTAAGCTTAGGACAATCTTTTGTGGATATGGTATCATACTAAAACGAGAAAACAACTTTTCAGATCGAGTTAACGACCCTGTCTCAATGGGCAAAAAAGTTCCTATGTTAACACCTATGGATTTTGAGTGAAAAATGGCCCGGAAATGAAAGTGAAAAAAATTCGTATTTTAACCATTTATATGTGTAAGACTCTTAAACTTGAGCGTTTCCTTACAAATTCGTCGACAAACATCGAAAGAGAACAAAGGTTTTTCACATAGTAATTCGGGTGCCTCCACGAGGGTCTTTTCGTAAGAGTTGAGGTTGTGAAGTCTTTTCGACACGAGTAAATGTATTTTTTCTTCCATATTTTAAGCTTAGGACAATCTTTTGTGGATATGGTATGATACTAAAACGAGAAAACAACTTTTCAGATCGAGTTAACGACCCTGTCTCAATGGGCAAAAAAGTTCCTATGTTAACACCTATGGATTTTGAGTGAAAAATGGCCCGGAAATGAAAGTGAAAAAAATTCGTATTTTAACCATTTATATGTGTAAGACTCTTAAACTTGAGCGTTTCCTTACAAATTCGTCGACAAACATCGAAAGAGAACAAAGGTTTTTCACATAGTAATTCGGGTGCCTCCACGAGGGTCTTCTCGTAAGAGTTGAGGTTGTGAAGTCTTTTCGACACGAGTAAATGTATTTTTTCTTCCATATTTTAAGCTTAGGACAATCTTTTGTGGATATGGTATGATACTAAAACGAGAAAACAACTTTTCAGATCGAGTTAACGACCCTGTCTCAATGGGCAAAAAAGTTCCTATGTTAACACCTATGGATTTTGAGTGAAAAATGGCCCGGTAGCGAAAGTGAAAAAAATTCGTATTTTAACCATTTATATGTGTAAGACTCTTAAACTTGAGCGTTTCCTTACAGATTCGTCGAAAAACATCGAAAGAGAACAAAGGATTTTCACATAGTAATTCGGGTGCCTCCACGAGGGTCTTTTCGTAAGAGTTGAGGTTGTGAAGTCTTTTCGACACGAGTAAATGTATTTTTTCTTCCATATTTTAAGCTTAGGACAATCTTTTGTGGATATGGTATCATACTAAAACGAGAAAACAACTTTTCAGATCGAGTTAACGAGCCTGTCTCAATGGGCAAAAAAGTTCCTATGTTAACACCTATGGATTTTGAGTGAAAAATGGCCCGGTAGCGAAAGTGAAAAAAATTCGTATTTTAACCATTTATATGTGTAAGACTCTTAAACTTGAGCGTTTCCTTACAGATTCGTCGAAAAACAACGAAAGAAACAAAGGTTTTTCACATAGTCATTTGGGTGCCTCCACGAGGGTCTTTTCGTAAGAGTTGAGGTTGTGAAGTCTTTTCGACACGAGTAAATGTATTTTTTCTTCCATATTTTAAGCTTAGGACAATCTTTTGTGGATATGGTATGATACTAAAACGAGAAAACAACTTTTCAGATCGAGTTAACGACCCTGTCTCAATGGGCAAAAAAGTTCCTATGTTAACACCTATGGATTTTGAGTGAAAAATGGCCCGGAAATGAAAGTGAAAAAAATTCGTATTTTAACCATTTATATGTGTAAGACTCTTAAACTTGAGCGTTTCCTTACAAATTCGTCGACAAACATCGAAAGAGAACAAAGGTTTTTCACATAGTAATTCGGGTGCCTCCACGAGGGTCTTTTCGTAAGAGTTGAGGTTGTGAAGTCTTTTCGACACGAGTAAATGTATTTTTTCTTCCATATTTTAAGCTTAGGACAATCTTTTGTGGATATGGTATGATACTAAAACGAGAAAACAACTTTTCAGATCGAGTTAACGAGCCTGTCTCAATGGGCAAAAAAGTTCCTATGTTAACACCTATGGATTTTGAGTGAAAAATGGCCCGGTAGCGAAAGTGAAAAAAATTCGTATTTTAACCATTTATATGTGTAAGACTCTTAAACTTGAGCGTTTCCTTACAGATTCGTCGAAAAACAACGAAAGAAACAAAGGTTTTTCACATAGTCATTTGGGTGCCTCCACGAGGGTCTTTTCGTAAGAGTTGAGGTTGTGAAGTCTTTTCGACACGAGTAAATGTATTTTTTCTTCCATATTTTAAGCTTAGGACAATCTTTTGTGGATATGGTATGATACTAAAACGAGAAAATAACTTTTCAGATCGAGTTAACGACCCTGTCTCAATGGGCAAAAAAGTTCCTATGTTAACACCTATGGATTTTGAGTGAAAAATGGCCCGGAAATGAAAGTGAAAAAAATTCGTATTTTAACCATTTATATGTGTAAGACTCTTAAACTTGAGCGTTTCCTTACAAATTCGTCGAAAAACATCGAAAGAGAACAAAGGTTTTTCACATAGTCATTTGGGTGCCTCCACGAGGGTCTTTTCGTAAGAGTTGAGGTTGTGAAGTCGCTTCGACACGAGTAAATGTATTTTTTCTTCCATATTTTAAGCTTAGGACAATCTTTTGTGGATATGGTATGATACTAAAACGAGAAAACAACTTTTCAGATCGAGTTAACGACCCTGTCTCAATGGGCAAAAAAGTTCCTATGTTAACACCTATGGATTTTGAGTGAAAAATGGCCCGGAAATGAAAGTGAAAAAAATTCGTATTTTAACCATTTATATGTGTAAGACTCTTAAACTTGAGCGTTTCCTTACAAATTCGTCGACAAACATCGAAAGAGAACAAAGGTTTTTCACATAGTAATTCGGGTGCCTCCACGAGGGTCTTTTCGTAAGAGTTGAGGTTGTGAAGTCTTTTCGACACGAGTAAATGTATTTTTTCTTCCATATTTTAAGCTTAGGACAATCTTTTGTGGATATGGTATGATACTAAAACGAGAAAACAACTTTTCAGATCGAGTTAACGAGCCTGTCTCAATGGGCAAAAAAGTTCCTATGTTAACACCTATGGATTTTGAGTGAAAAATGGCCCGGTAGCGAAAGTGAAAAAAATTCGTATTTTAACCATTTATATGTGTAAGACTCTTAAACTTGAGCGTTTCCTTACAGATTCGTCGAAAAACAACGAAAGAAACAAAGGTTTTTCACATAGTCATTTGGGTGCCTCCACGAGGGTCTTTTCGTAAGAGTTGAGGTTGTGAAGTCTTTTCGACACGAGTAAATGTATTTTTTCTTCCATATTTTAAGCTTAGGACAATCTTTTGTGGATATGGTATGATACTAAAACGAGAAAACAACTTTTCAGATCGAGTTAACGACCCTGTCTCAATGGGCAAAAAAGTTCCTATGTTAACACCTATGGATTTTGAGTGAAAAATGGCCCGGAAATGAAAGTGAAAAAAATTCGTATTTTAACCATTTATATGTGTAAGACTCTTAAACTTGAGCGTTTCCTTACAAATTCGTCGACAAACATCGAAAGAGAACAAAGGTTTTTCACATAGTAATTCGGGTGCCTCCACGAGGGTCTTTTCGTAAGAGTTGAGGTTGTGAAGTCTTTTCGACACGAGTAAATGTATTTTTTCTTCCATATTTTAAGCTTAGGACAATCTTTTGTGGATATGGTATGATACTAAAACGAGAAAATAACTTTTCAGATCGAGTTAACGACCCTGTCTCAATGGGCAAAAAAGTTCCTATGTTAACACCTATGGATTTTGAGTGAAAAATGGCCCGGTAGCGAAAGTGAAAAAAATTCGTATTTTAACCATTTATAT
Source organism: Cucurbita pepo subsp. pepo (assembly GCF_057944985.1). NCBI lineage: Eukaryota > Viridiplantae > Streptophyta > Magnoliopsida > Cucurbitales > Cucurbitaceae > Cucurbita > Cucurbita pepo. Next base: position 12,473,001 of record NC_141817.1, read on the forward strand.
GTGTAAGACTCTTAAACTTGAGCGTTTCCTTACAGATTCGTCGAAAAACAACGAAAGAAACAAAGGTTTTTCACATAGTCATTTGGGTGCCTCCACGAGGGTCTTTTCGTAAGAGTTGAGGTTGTGAAGTCTTTTCGACACGAGTAAATGTATTTTTTCTTCCATATTTTAAGCTTAGGACAATCTTTTGTGGATATGGTATGATACTAAAACGAGAAAACAACTTTTCAGATCGAGTTAACGACCCTGTCTCAATGGGCAAAAAAGTTCCTATGTTAACACCTATGGATTTTGAGTGAAAAATGGCCCGGAAATGAAAGTGAAAAAAATTCGTATTTTAACCATTTATATGTGTAAGACTCTTAAACTTGAGCGTTTCCTTACAAATTCGTCGACAAACATCGAAAGAGAACAAAGGTTTTTCACATAGTAATTCGGGTGCCTCCACGAGGGTCTTTTCGTAAGAGTTGAGGTTGTGAAGTCTTTTCGACACGAGTAAATGTATTTTTTCTTCCATATTTTAAGCTTAGGACAATCTTTTGTGGATATGGTATGATACTAAAACGAGAAAACAACTTTTCAGATCGAGTTAACGAGCCTGTCTCAATGGGCAAAAAAGTTCCTATGTTAACACCTATGGATTTTGAGTGAAAAATGGCCCGGTAGCGAAAGTGAAAAAAATTCGTATTTTAACCATTTATATGTGTAAGACTCTTAAACTTGAGCGTTTCCTTACAGATTCGTCGAAAAACAACGAAAGAAACAAAGGTTTTTCACATAGTCATTGGGGTGCCTCCACGAGGGTCTTTTCGTAAGAGTTGAGGTTGTGAAGTCTTTTCGACACGAGTAAATGTATTTTTTCTTCCATATTTTAAGCTTAGGACAATCTTTTGTGGATATGGTATGATACTAAAACGAGAAAATAACTTTTCAGATCGAGTTAACGACCCTGTCTCAATGGGCAAAAAAGTTCCTATGTTAACACCTATGGATTTTGAGTGAAAAATGGCCCGGAAATGAAAGTGAAAAAAATTCGTATTTTAACCATTTATATGTGTAAGACTCTTAAACTTGAGCGTTTCCTTACAGATTCGTCGAAAAACATCGAAAGAGAACAAAGGATTTTCACATAGTAATTCGGGTGCCTCCACGAGGGTCTTTTCGTAAGAGTTGAGGTTGTGAAGTCTTTTCGACACGAGTAAATGTATTTTTTCTTCCATATTTTAAGCTTAGGACAATCTTTTGTGGATATGGTATCATACTAAAACGAGAAAACAACTTTTCAGATCGAGTTAACGACCCTGTCTCAATGGGCAAAAAAGTTCCTATGTTAACACCTATGGATTTTGAGTGAAAAATGGCCCGGAAATGAAAGTGAAAAAAATTCGTATTTTAACCATTTATATGTGTAAGACTCTTAAACTTGAGCGTTTCCTTACAAATTCGTCGACAAACATCGAAAGAGAACAAAGGTTTTTCACATAGTAATTCGGGTGCCTCCACGAGGGTCTTTTCGTAAGAGTTGAGGTTGTGAAGTCGCTTCGACACGAGTAAATGTATTTTTTCTTCCATATTTTAAGCTTAGGACAATCTTTTGTGGATATGGTATGATACTAAAACGAGAAAACAACTTTTCAGATCGAGTTAACGACCCTGTCTCAATGGGCAAAAAAGTTCCTATGTTAACACCTATGGATTTTGAGTGAAAAATGGCCCGGAAATGAAAGTGAAAAAAATTCGTATTTTAACCATTTATATGTGTAAGACTCTTAAACTTGAGCGTTTCCTTACAGATTCGTCGAAAAACAACGAAAGAAACAAAGGTTTTTCACATAGTCATTTGGGTGCCTCCACGAGGGTCTTTTCGTAAGAGTTGAGGTTGTGAAGTCTTTTCGACACGAGTAAATGTATTTTTTCTTCCATATTTTAAGCTTAGGACAATCTTTTGTGGATATGGTATGATACTAAAACGAGAAAACAACTTTTCAGATCGAGTTAACGACCCTGTCTCAATGGGCAAAAAAGTTCCTATGTTAACACCTATGGATTTTGAGTGAAAAATGGCCCGGAAATGAAAGTGAAAAAAATTCGTATTTTAACCATTTATATGTGTAAGACTCTTAAACTTGAGCGTTTCCTTACAAATTCGTCGACAAACATCGAAAGAGAACAAAGGTTTTTCACATAGTAATTCGGGTGCCTCCACGAGGGTCTTTTCGTAAGAGTTGAGGTTGTGAAGTCTTTTCGACACGAGTAAATGTATTTTTTCTTCCATATTTTAAGCTTAGGACAATCTTTTGTGGATATGGTATGATACTAAAACGAGAAAACAACTTTTCAGATCGAGTTAACGAGCCTGTCTCAATGGGCAAAAAAGTTCCTATGTTAACACCTATGGATTTTGAGTGAAAAATGGCCCGGTAGCGAAAGTGAAAAAAATTCGTATTTTAACCATTTATATGTGTAAGACTCTTAAACTTGAGCGTTTCCTTACAGATTCGTCGAAAAACAACGAAAGAAACAAAGGTTTTTCACATAGTCATTTGGGTGCCTCCACGAGGGTCTTTTCGTAAGAGTTGAGGTTGTGAAGTCTTTTCGACACGAGTAAATGTATTTTTTCTTCCATATTTTAAGCTTAGGACAATCTTTTGTGGATATGGTATGATACTAAAACGAGAAAACAACTTTTCAGATCGAGTTAACGACCCTGTCTCAATGGGCAAAAAAGTTCCTATGTTAACACCTATGGATTTTGAGTGAAAAATGGCCCGGAAATGAAAGTGAAAAAAATTCGTATTTTAACCATTTATATGTGTAAGACTCTTAAACTTGAGCGTTTCCTTACAAATTCGTCGACAAACATCGAAAGAGAACAAAGGTTTTTCACATAGTAATTCGGGTGCCTCCACGAGGGTCTTTTCGTAAGAGTTGAGGTTGTGAAGTCGCTTCGACACGAGTAAATGTATTTTTTCTTCCATATTTTAAGCTTAGGACAATCTTTTGTGGATATGGTATGATACTAAAACGAGAAAACAACTTTTCAGATCGAGTTAACGACCCTGTCTCAATGGGCAAAAAAGTTCCTATGTTAACACCTATGGATTTTGAGTGAAAAATGGCCCGGAAATGAAAGTGAAAAAAATTCGTATTTTAACCATTTATATGTGTAAGACTCTTAAACTTGAGCGTTTCCTTACAGATTCGTCGAAAAACAACGAAAGAAACAAAGGTTTTTCACATAGTCATTTGGGTGCCTCCACGAGGGTCTTTTCGTAAGAGTTGAGGTTGTGAAGTCTTTTCGACACGAGTAAATGTATTTTTTCTTCCATATTTTAAGCTTAGGACAATCTTTTGTGGATATGGTATGATACTAAAACGAGAAAACAACTTTTCAGATCGAGTTAACGACCCTGTCTCAATGGGCAAAAAAGTTCCTATGTTAACACCTATGGATTTTGAGTGAAAAATGGCCCGGAAATGAAAGTGAAAAAAATTCGTATTTTAACCATTTATATGTGTAAGACTCTTAAACTTGAGCGTTTCCTTACAAATTCGTCGACAAACATCGAAAGAGAACAAAGGTTTTTCACATAGTAATTCGGGTGCCTCCACGAGGGTCTTTTCGTAAGAGTTGAGGTTGTGAAGTCTTTTCGACACGAGTAAATGTATTTTTTCTTCCATATTTTAAGCTTAGGACAATCTTTTGTGGATATGGTATGATACTAAAACGAGAAAACAACTTTTCAGATCGAGTTAACGAGCCTGTCTCAATGGGCAAAAAAGTTCCTATGTTAACACCTATGGATTTTGAGTGAAAAATGGCCCGGTAGCGAAAGTGAAAAAAATTCGTATTTTAACCATTTATATGTGTAAGACTCTTAAACTTGAGCGTTTCCTTACAGATTCGTCGAAAAACAACGAAAGAAACAAAGGTTTTTCACATAGTCATTTGGGTGCCTCCACGAGGGTCTTTTCGTAAGAGTTGAGGTTGTGAAGTCTTTTCGACACGAGTAAATGTATTTTTTCTTCCATATTTTAAGCTTAGGACAATCTTTTGTGGATATGGTATGATACTAAAACGAGAAAACAACTTTTCAGATCGAGTTAACGACCCTGTCTCAATGGGCAAAAAAGTTCCTATGTTAACACCTATGGATTTTGAGTGAAAAATGGCCCGGAAATGAAAGTGAAAAAAATTCGTATTTTAACCATTTATATGTGTAAGACTTTTAAACTTGAGCGTTTCCTTACAAATTCGTCGACAAACATCGAAAGAGAACAAAGGTTTTTCACATAGTAATTCGGGTGCCTCCACGAGGGTCTTTTCGTAAGAGTTGAGGTTGTGAAGTCTTTTCGACACGAGTAAATGTATTTTTTCTTCCATATTTTAAGCTTAGGACAATCTTTTGTGGATATGGTATGATACTAAAACGAGAAAACAACTTTTCAGATCGAGTTAACGAGCCTGTCTCAATGGGCAAAAAAGTTCCTATGTTAACACCTATGGATTTTGAGTGAAAAATGGCCCGGTAGCGAAAGTGAAAAAAATTCGTATTTTAACCATTTATATGTGTAAGACTCTTAAACTTGAGCGTTTCCTTACAGATTCGTCGAAAAACAACGAAAGAAACAAAGGTTTTTCACATAGTCATTTGGGTGCCTCCACGAGGGTCTTTTCGTAAGAGTTGAGGTTGTGAAGTCTTTTCGACACGAGTAAATGTATTTTTTCTTCCATATTTTAAGCTTAGGACAATCTTTTGTGGATATGGTATGATACTAAAACGAGAAAATAACTTTTCAGATCGAGTTAACGACCCTGTCTCAATGGGCAAAAAAGTTCCTATGTTAACACCTATGGATTTTGAGTGAAAAATGGCCCGGAAATGAAAGTGAAAAAAATTCGTATTTTAACCATTTATATGTGTAAGACTCTTAAACTTGAGCGTTTCCTTACAAATTCGTCGAAAAACATCGAAAGAGAACAAAGGTTTTTCACATAGTCATTTGGGTGCCTCCACGAGGGTCTTTTCGTAAGAGTTGAGGTTGTGAAGTCGCTTCGACACGAGTAAATGTATTTTTTCTTCCATATTTTAAGCTTAGGACAATCTTTTGTGGATATGGTATGATACTAAAACGAGAAAACAACTTTTAAGATCGAGTTAACGACCCTGTCTCAATGGGCAAAAAAGTTCCTATGTTAACACCTATGGATTTTGAGTGAAAAATGGCCCGGAAATGAAAGTGAAAAAAATTCGTATTTTAACCATTTATATGTGTAAGACTCTTAAACTTGAGCGTTTCCTTACAAATTCGTCGACAAACATCGAAAGAGAACAAAGGTTTTTCACATAGTAATTCGGGTGCCTCCACGAGGGTCTTTTCGTAAGAGTTGAGGTTGTGAAGTCTTTTCGACACGAGTAAATGTATTTTTTCTTCCATATTTTAAGCTTAGGACAATCTTTTGTGGATATGGTATGATACTAAAACGAGAAAACAACTTTTCAGATCGAGTTAACGAGCCTGTCTCAATGGGCAAAAAAGTTCCTATGTTAACACCTATGGATTTTGAGTGAAAAATGGCCCGGTAGCGAAAGTGAAAAAAATTCGTATTTTAACCATTTATATGTGTAAGACTCTTAAACTTGAGCGTTTCCTTACAGATTCGTCGAAAAACAACGAAAGAAACAAAGGTTTTTCACATAGTCATTTGGGTGCCTCCACGAGGGTCTTTTCGTAAGAGTTGAGGTTGTGAAGTCTTTTCGACACGAGTAAATGTATTTTTTCTTCCATATTTTAAGCTTAGGACAATCTTTTGTGGATATGGTATGATACTAAAACGAGAAAATAACTTTTCAGATCGAGTTAACGACCCTGTCTCAATGGGCAAAAAAGTTCCTATGTTAACACCTATGGATTTTGAGTGAAAAATGGCCCGGAAATGAAAGTGAAAAAAATTCGTATTTTAACCATTTATATGTGTAAGACTCTTAAACTTGAGCGTTTCCTTACAAATTCGTCGAAAAACATCGAAAGAGAACAAAGGTTTTTCACATAGTCATTTGGGTGCCTCCACGAGGGTCTTTTCGTAAGAGTTGAGGTTGTGAAGTCGCTTCGACACGAGTAAATGTATTTTTTCTTCCATATTTTAAGCTTAGGACAATCTTTTGTGGATATGGTATGATACTAAAACGAGAAAACAACTTTTAAGATCGAGTTAACGACCCTGTCTCAATGGGCAAAAAAGTTCCTATGTTAACACCTATGGATTTTGAGTGAAAAATGGCCCGGAAATTAAAGTGAAAAAAATTCGTATTTTAACCATTTATATGTGTAAGACTCTTAAACTTGAGCGTTTCCTTACAGATTCGTCGAAAAACATCGAAAGAAACAAAGGTTTTTCACATAGTAATTCGGGTGCCTCCAAGAGGGTCTTTTCGTAAGAGTTGAGGTTGTGAAGTCTTTTCGACACGAGTAAATGTATTTTTTCTTCCATATTTTAAGCTTAGGACAATCTTTTGTGGATATGGTATGATACTAAAACGAGAAAACAACTTTTCAGATCGAGTTAACGACCCTGTCTCAATGGGCAAAAAAGTTCCTATGTTAACACCTATGGATTTTGAGTGAAAAATGGCCCGGAAATGAAAGTGAAAAAAATTCGTATTTTAACCATTTATATGTGTAAGACTCTTAAACTTGAGCGTTTCCTTACAGATTCGTCGAAAAACATCGAAAGAGAACAAAGGTTTTTCACATAGTAATTCGGGTGCCTCCACGAGGGTCTTTTCGTAAGAGTTGAGGTTGTGAAGTCTTTTCGACACGAGTAAATGTATTTTTTCTTCCATATTTTAAGCTTAGGACAATCTTTTGTGGATATGGTATGATACTAAAACGAGAAAACAACTTTTCAGATCGAGTTAACGACCCTGTCCCAATGGGCAAAAAAGTTCCTATGTTAACACCTATGGATTTTGAGTGAAAAATGGCCCGGAAGCGAAAGTGAAAAAAATTCATATTTTAACCATTTATATGTGTAAGACTCTTAAACTTGAGCGTTTCCTTACAAATTCGTCGACAAACATCGAAAGAGAACAAAGGTTTTTCACATAGTAATTCGGGTGCCTCCACGAGGGTCTTTTCGTAAGAGTTGAGGTTGTGAAGTCTTTTCGACACGAGTAAATGTATTTTTTCTTCCATATTTTAAGCTTAGGACAATCTTTTGTGGATATGGTATGATACTAAAATGAGAAAACAACTTTTCAGATCGAGTTAACGACCCTGTCTCAATGGGCAAAAAAGTTCCTATGTTAACACCTATGGATTTTGAGTGAAAAATGGCCCGGTAGCGAAAGTGAAAAAAATTCGTATTTTAACCATTTATATGTGTAAGACTCTTAAACTTGAGCGTTTCCTTACAGATTCGTCGAAAAACATCGAAAGAGAACAAAGGATTTTCACATAGTAATTCGGGTGCCTCCACGAGGGTCTTTTCGTAAGAGTTGAGGTTGTGAAGTCTTTTCGACACGAGTAAATGTATTTTTTCTTCCATATTTTAAGCTTAGGACAATCTTTTGTGGATATGGTATGATACTAAAACGAGAAAACAACTTTTCAGATCGAGTTAACGACCCTGTCTCAATGGGCAAAAAAGTTCCTATGTTAACACCTATGGATTTTGAGTGAAAAATGGCCCGGAAATGAAAGTGAAAAAAATTCGTATTTTAACCATTTATATGTGTAAGACTCTTAAACTTGAGCGTTTCCTTACAAATTCGTCGACAAACATCGAAAGAGAACAAAGGTTTTTCACATAGTAATTCGGGTGCCTCCACGAGGGTCTTTTCGTAAGAGTTGAGGTTGTGAAGTCGCTTCGACACGAGTAAATGTATTTTTTCTTCCATATTTTAAGCTTAGGACAATCTTTTGTGGATATGGTATGATACTAAAACGAGAAAACAACTTTTCAGATCGAGTTAACGACCCTGTCTCAATGGGCAAAAAAGTTCCTATGTTAACACCTATGGATTTTGAGTGAAAAATGGCCCGGAAATTAAAGTGAAAAAAATTCGTATTTTAACCATTTATATGTGTAAGACTCTTAAACTTGAGCGTTTCCTTACAGATTCGTCGAAAAACATCGAAAGAAACAAAGGTTTTTCACATAGTAATTCGGGTGCCTCCACGAGGGTCTTTTCGTAAGAGTTGAGGTTGTGAAGTCTTTTCGACACGAGTAAATGTATTTTTTCTTCCATATTTTAAGCTTAGGACAATCTTTTGTGGATATGGTATGATACTAAAACGAGAAAACAACTTTTCAGATCGAGTTAACGACCCTGTCTCAATGGGCAAAAAAGTTCCTATGTTAACACCTATGGATTTTGAGTGAAAAATGGCCCGGAAATGAAAGTGAAAAAAATTCGTATTTTAACCATTTATATGTGTAAGACTCTTAAACTTGAGCGTTTCCTTACAAATTCGTCGAAAAACATCGAAAGAGAACAAAGGTTTTTCACATAGTAATTCGGGTGCCTCCACGAGGGTCTTTTCGTAAGAGTTGAGGTTGTGAAGTCGCTTCGACACGAGTAAATGTATTTTTTCTTCCATATTTTAAGCTTAGGACAATCTTTTGTGGATATGGTATGATACTAAAACGAGAAAACAACTTTTCAGATCGAGTTAACGACCCTGTCTCAATGGGCAAAAAAGTTCCTATGTTAACACCTATGGATTTTGAGTGAAAAATGGCCCGGAAATGAAAGTGAAAAAAATTCGTATTTTAACCATTTATATGTGTAAGACTCTTAAACTTGAGCGTTTCCTTACAAATTCGTCGAAAAACATCGAAAGAAACAAAGGTTTTTCACATAGTAATTCGGGTGCCTCCACGAGGGTCTTTTCGTAAGAGTTGAGGTTGTGAAGTCTTTTCGACACGAGTAAATGTATTTTTTCTTCCATATTTTAAGCTTAGGACAATCTTTTGTGGATATGGTATGATACTAAAACGAGAAAACAACTTTTCAGATCGAGTTAACGACCCTGTCTCAATGGGCAAAAAAGTTCCTATGTTAACACCTATGGATTTTGAGTGAAAAATGGCCCGGAAATGAAAGTGAAAAAAATTCGTATTTTAACCATTTATATGTGTAAGACTCTTAAACTTGAGCGTTTCCTTACAAATTCGTCGACAAACATCGAAAGAGAACAAAGGTTTTTCACATAGTAATTCGGGTGCCTCCACGAGGGTCTTTTCGTAAGAGTTGAGGTTGTGAAGTCGCTTCGACACGAGTAAATGTATTTTTTCTTCCATATTTTAAGCTTAGGACAATCTTTTGTGGATATGGTATGATACTAAAACGAGAAAACAACTTTTCAGATCGAGTTAACGACCCTGTCTCAATGGGCAAAAAAGTTCCTATGTTAACACCTATGGATTTTGAGTGAAAAATGGCCCGGAAATTAAAGTGAAAAAAATTCGTATTTTAACCATTTATATGTGTAAGACTCTTAAACTTGAGCGTTTCCTTACAGATTCGTCGAAAAACATCGAAAGAAACAAAGGTTTTTCACATAGTAATTCGGGTGCCTCCACGAGGGTCTTTTCGTAAGAGTTGAGGTTGTGAAGTCTTTTCGACACGAGTAAATGTATTTTTTCTTCCATATTTTAAGCTTAGGACAATCTTTTGTGGATATGGTATGATACTAAAACGAGAAAACAACTTTTCAGATCGAGTTAACGACCCTGTCTCAATGGGCAAAAAAGTTCCTATGTTAACACCTATGGATTTTGAGTGAAAAATGGCCCGGAAATGAAAGTGAAAAAAATTCGTATTTTAACCATTTATATGTGTAAGACTCTTAAACTTGAGCGTTTCCTTACAAATTCGTCGACAAACATCGAAAGAGAACAAAGGTTTTTCACATAGTAATTCGGGTGCCTCCACGAGGGTCTTTTCGTAAGAGTTGAGGTTGTGAAGTCGCTTCGACACGAGTAAATGTATTTTTTCTTCCATATTTTAAGCTTAGGACAATCTTTTGTGGATATGGTATGATACTAAAACGAGAAAACAACTTTTCAGATCGAGTTAACGACCCTGTCTCAATGGGCAAAAAAGTTCCTATGTTAACACCTATGGATTTTGAGTGAAAAATGGCCCGGAAATTAAAGTGAAAAAAATTCGTATTTTAACCATTTATATGTGTAAGACTCTTAAACTTGAGCGTTTCCTTACAGATTCGTCGAAAAACATCGAAAGAAACAAAGGTTTTTCACATAGTAATTCGGGTGCCTCCACGAGGGTCTTTTCGTAAGAGTTGAGGTTGTGAAGTCTTTTCGACACGAGTAAATGTATTTTTTCTTCCATATTTTAAGCTTAGGACAATCTTTTGTGGATATGGTATGATACTAAAACGAGAAAACAACTTTTCAGATCGAGTTAACGACCCTGTCTCAATGGGCAAAAAAGTTCCTATGTTAACACCTATGGATTTTGAGTGAAAAATGGCCCGGAAATGAAAGTGAAAAAAATTCGTATTTTAACCATTTATATGTGTAAGACTCTTAAACTTGAGCGTTTCCTTACAAATTCGTCGACAAACATCGAAAGAGAACAAAGGTTTTTCACATAGTAATTCGGGTGCCTCCACGAGGGTCTTTTCGTAAGAGTTGAGGTTGTGAAGTCGCTTCGACACGAGTAAATGTATTTTTTCTTCCATATTTTAAGCTTAGGACAATCTTTTGTGGATATGGTATGATACTAAAACGAGAAAACAACTTTTCAGATCGAGTTAACGACCCTGTCTCAATGGGCAAAAAAGTTCCTATGTTAACACCTATAGATTTTGAGTGAAAAATGGCCCGGAAATTAAAGTGGAAAAAATTCGTATTTTAACCATTTATATGTGTAAGACTCTTAAACATGAGCGTTTCCTTACAGATTCGTCGAAAAACATCGAAAGAAACAAAGGTTTTTCACATAGTCATTCGGGTGCCTCCACGAGGGTCTTTTCGTAAGAGTTGAGGTTGTGAAGTCTTTTCGACACGAGTAAATGTATTTTTTCTTCCATATTTTAAGCTTAGGACAATCTTTTGTGGATATGGTATGATACTAAAACGAGAAAACAACTTTTCAGATCGAGTGAACAACCCTGTCTCAATGGGCAAAAAAGTTCCTATGTTAACACCTATGGATTTTGAGTGAAAAATGGCCCGGTAGCGAAAGTGAAAAAAATTCGTATTTTAACCATTTATATGTGTAAGACTCTTAAACTTGAGCGTTTCCTTACAGATTCGTCGAAAAACATCGAAAGAGAACAAAGGTTTTTCACATAGTAATTCGGGTGCCTCCACGAGGGTCTTTTCGTAAGAGTTGAGGTTGTGAAGTCGCTTCGACACGAGTAAATGTATTTTTTCTTCCATATTTTAAGCTTAGGACAATCTTTTGTGGATATGGTATGATACTAAAACGAGAAAACAACTTTTCAGATCGAGTTAACGACCCTGTCTCAATGGGCAAAAAAGTTCCTATGTTAACACCTATGGATTTTGAGTGAAAAATGGCCCGGAAATGAAAGTGAAAAAAATTCGTATTTTAACCATTTATATGTGTAAGACTCTTAAACTTGAGCGTTTCCTTACAGATTCGTCGAAAAACATCGAAAGAGAACAAAGGTTTTTCACATAGTAATTCGGGTGCCTCCACGAGGGTCTTTTCGTAAGAGTTGAGGTTGTGAAGTCTTTTCGACACGAGTAAATGTATTTTTTCTTCCATATTTTAAGCTTAGGACAATCTTTTGTGGATATGGTATGATACTAAAACGAGAAAACAACTTTTCAGATCGAGTTAACGACCCTGTCTCAATGGGCAAAAAAGTTCCTATGTTAACACCTATGGATTTTGAGTGAAAAATGGCCCGGTAGCGAAAGTCAAAAAAAATTCGTATTTTAACCATTTATATGTGTAAGACTCTTAAACTTGAGCGTTTCCTTACAAATTCGTCGACAAACATCGAAAGAGAACAAAGGTTTTTCACATAGTAATTCGGGTGCCTCCACGAGGGTCTTTTCGTAAGAGTTGAGGTTGTGAAGTCGCTTCGACACGAGTAAATGTATTTTTTCTTCCATATTTTAAGCTTAGGACAATCTTTTGTGGATATGGTATGATACTAAAACGAGAAAACAACTTTTCAGATCGAGTTAACGACCCTGTCTCAATGGGCAAAAAAGTTCCTATGTTAACACCTATAGATTTTGAGTGAAAAATGGCCCGGAAATTAAAGTGGAAAAAATTCGTATTTTAACCATTTATATGTGTAAGACTCTTAAACATGAGCGTTTCCTTACAGATTCGTCGAAAAACATCGAAAGAAACAAAGGTTTTTCACATAGTCATTCGGGTGCCTCCACGAGGGTCTTTTCGTAAGAGTTGAGGTTGTGAAGTCTTTTCGACACGAGTAAATGTATTTTTTCTTCCATATTTTAAGCTTAGGACAATCTTTTGTGGATATGGTATGATACTAAAACGAGAAAACAACTTTTCAGATCGAGTGAACAACCCTGTCTCAATGGGCAAAAAAGTTCCTATGTTAACACCTATGGATTTTGAGTGAAAAATGGCCCGGTAGCGAAAGTGAAAAAAATTCGTATTTTAACCATTTATATGTGTAAGACTCTTAAACTTGAGCGTTTCCTTACAGATTCGTCGAAAAACATCGAAAGAGAACAAAGGTTTTTCACATAGTAATTCGGGTGCCTCCACGAGGGTCTTTTCGTAAGAGTTGAGGTTGTGAAGTCTTTTCGACACGAGTAAATGTATTTTTTCTTCCATATTTTAAGCTTAGGACAATCTTTTGTGGATATGGTATGATACTAAAACGAGAAAACAACTTTTCAGATCGAGTTAACGACCCTGTCCCAATGGGCAAAAAAGTTCCTATGTTAACACCTATGGATTTTGAGTGAAAAATGGCCCGGAAGCGAGAGTGAAAAAAATTCATATTTTAACCATTTATATGTGTAAGACTCTTAAACTTGAGCGTTTCCTTACAAATTCGTCGACAAACATCGAAAGAGAACAAAGGTTTTTCACATAGTAATTCGGGTGCCTCCACGAGGGTCTTTTCGTAAGAGTTGAGGTTGTGAAGTCTTTTCGACACGAGTAAATGTATTTTTTCTTCCATATTTTAAGCTTAGGACAATCTTTTGTGGATATGGTATGATACTAAAACGAGAAAACAACTTTTCAGATCGAGTTAACGACCCTGTCTCAATGGGCAAAAAAGTTCCTATGTTAACACCTATGGATTTTGAGTGAAAAATGGCCCGGTAGCGAAAGTCAAAAAAAATTCGTATTTTAACCATTTATATGTGTAAGACTCTTAAACTTGAGCGTTTCCTTACAAATTCGTCGACAAACATCGAAAGAGAACAAAGGTTTTTCACATAGTAATTCGGGTGCCTCCACGAGGGTCTTTTCGTAAGAGTTGAGGTTGTGAAGTCTTTTCGACACGAGTAAATGTATTTTTTCTTCCATATTTTAAGCTTAGGACAATCTTTTGTGGATATGGTATGATACTAAAACGAGAAAACAACTTTTCAGATCGAGTTAACGACCCTGTCCCAATGGGCAAAAAAGTTCCTATGTTAACACCTATGGATTTTGAGTGAAAAATGGCCCGGTAGCGAAAGTGAAAAAAATTCGTATTTTAACCATTTATATGTGTAAGACTCTTAAACTTGAGCGTTTCCTTACAGATTCGTCGAAAAACAACGAAAGAAACAAAGGTTTTTCACATAGTCATTCGGGTGCCTCCACGAGGGTCTTTTCGTAAGAGTTGAGGTTGTGAAGTCTTTTCGACACGAGTAAATGTATTTTTTCTTCCATATTTTAAGCTTAGGACAATCTTTTGTGGATATGGTATCATACTAAAACGAGAAAACAACTTTTCAGATCGAGTTAACGACCCTGTCTCAATGGGCAAAAAAGTTCCTATGTTAACACCTATGGATTTTGAGTGAAAAATGGCCCGGAAATGAAAGTGAAAAAAATTCGTATTTTAACCATTTATATGTGTAAGACTCTTAAACTTGAGCGTTTCCTTACAAATTCGTCGACAAACATCGAAAGAGAACAAAGGTTTTTCACATAGTAATTCGGGTGCCTCCACGAGGGTCTTTTCGTAAGAGTTGAGGTTGTGAAGTCGCTTCGAAACGAGTAAATGTATTTTTTCTTCCATATTTTAAGCTTAGGACAATCTTTTGTGGATATGGTATGATACTAAAACGAGAAAACAACTTTTCAGATCGAGTTAACGACCCTGTCTCAATGGGCAAAAAAGTTCCTATGTTAACACCTATGGATTTTGAGTGAAAAATGGCCCGGAAATGAAAGTGAAAAAAATTCGTATTTTAACCATTTAGATGTGTAAGACTCTTAAACTTGAGCGTTTCCTTACAGATTCGTCGAAAAACATCGAAAGAGAACAAAGGTTTTTCACATAGTAATTCGGGTGCCTCCACGAGGGTCTTTTCGTAAGAGTTGAGGTTGTGTAGTCTTTTCGACACGAGTAAATGTATTTTTTCTTCCATATTTTAAGCTTAGGACAATCTTTTGTGGATATGGTATGATACTAAAACGAGAAAACAACTTTTCAGATCGAGTTAACGACCCTGTCCCAATGGGCAAAAAAGTTCCTATGTTAACACCTATGGATTTTGAGTGAAAAATGGCCCGGAAGCGAGAGTGAAAAAAATTCATATTTTAACCATTTATATGTGTAAGACTCTTAAACTTGAGCGTTTCCTTACAAATTCGTCGACAAACATCGAAAGAGAACAAAGGTTTTTCACATAGTAATTCGGGTGCCTCCACGAGGGTCTTTTCGTAAGAGTTGAGGTTGTGAAGTCTTTTCGACACGAGTAAATGTATTTTTTCTTCCATATTTTAAGCTTAGGACAATCTTTTGTGGATATGGTATGATACTAAAACGAGAAAACAACTTTTCAGATCGAGTTAACGACCCTGTCTCAATGGGCAAAAAAGTTCCTATGTTAACACCTATGGATTTTGAGTGAAAAATGGCCCGGTAGCGAAAGTCAAAAAAAATTCGTATTTTAACCATTTATATGTGTAAGACTCTTAAACTTGAGCGTTTCCTTACAAATTCGTCGACAAACATCGAAAGAGAACAAAGGTTTTTCACATAGTAATTCGGGTGCCTCCACGAGGGTCTTTTCGTAAGAGTTGAGGTTGTGAAGTCTTTTCGACACGAGTAAATGTATTTTTTCTTCCATATTTTAAGCTTAGGACAATCTTTTGTGGATATGGTATGATACTAAAACGAGAAAACAACTTTTCAGATCGAGTTAACGAACCTGTCCCAATGGGCAAAAAAGTTCCTATGTTAACACCTATGGATTTTGAGTGAAAAATGGCCCGGAAGCGAGAGTGAAAAAAATTCATATTTTAACCATTTATATGTGTAAGACTCTTAAACTTGAGCGTTTCCTTACAAATTCGTCGACAAACATCGAAAGAGAACAAAGGTTTTTCACATAGTAATTCGGGTGCCTCCACGAGGGTCTTTTCGTAAGAGTTGAGGTTGTGAAGTCTTTTCGACACGAGTAAATGTATTTTTTCTTCCATATTTTAAGCTTAGGACAATCTTTTGTGGATATGGTATGATACTAAAACGAGAAAACAACTTTTCAGATCGAGTTAACGACCCTGTCTCAATGGGCAAAAAAGTTCCTATGTTAACACCTATGGATTTTGAGTGAAAAATGGCCCGGTAGCGAAAGTCAAAAAAAATTCGTATTTTAACCATTTATATGTGTAAGACTCTTAAACTTGAGCGTTTCCTTACAAATTCGTCGACAAACATCGAAAGAGAACAAAGGTTTTTCACATAGTAATTCGGGTGCCTCCACGAGGGTCTTTTCGTAAGAGTTGAGGTTGTGAAGTCGCTTCGACACGAGTAAATGTATTTTTTCTTCCATATTTTAAGCTTAGGACAATCTTTTGTGGATATGGTATGATACTAAAACGAGAAAACAACTTTTCAGATCGAGTTAACGACCCTGTCTCAATGGGCAAAAAAGTTCCTATGTTAACACCTATAGATTTTGAGTGAAAAATGGCCCGGAAATTAAAGTGGAAAAAATTCGTATTTTAACCATTTATATGTGTAAGACTCTTAAACATGAGCGTTTCCTTACAGATTCGTCGAAAAACATCGAAAGAAACAAAGGTTTTTCACATAGTCATTCGGGTGCCTCCACGAGGGTCTTTTCGTAAGAGTTGAGGTTGTGAAGTCTTTTCGACACGAGTAAATGTATTTTTTCTTCCATATTTTAAGCTTAGGACAATCTTTTGTGGATATGGTATGATACTAAAACGAGAAAACAACTTTTCAGATCGAGTGAACAACCCTGTCTCAATGGGCAAAAAAGTTCCTATGTTAACACCTATGGATTTTGAGTGAAAAATGGCCCGGTAGCGAAAGTGAAAAAAATTCGTATTTTAACCATTTATATGTGTAAGACTCTTAAACTTGAGCGTTTCCTTACAGATTCGTCGAAAAACATCGAAAGAGAACAAAGGTTTTTCACATAGTAATTCGGGTGCCTCCACGAGGGTCTTTTCGTAAGAGTTGAGGTTGTGAAGTCTTTTCGACACGAGTAAATGTATTTTTTCTTCCATATTTTAAGCTTAGGACAATCTTTTGTGGATATGGTATGATACTAAAACGAGAAAACAACTTTTCAGATCGAGTTAACGACCCTGTCCCAATGGGCAAAAAAGTTCCTATGTTAACACCTATGGATTTTGAGTGAAAAATGGCCCGGAAGCGAGAGTGAAAAAAATTCATATTTTAACCATTTATATGTGTAAGACTCTTAAACTTGAGCGTTTCCTTACAAATTCGTCGACAAACATCGAAAGAGAACAAAGGTTTTTCACATAGTAATTCGGGTGCCTCCACGAGGGTCTTTTCGTAAGAGTTGAGGTTGTGAAGTCTTTTCGACACGAGTAAATGTATTTTTTCTTCCATATTTTAAGCTTAGGACAATCTTTTGTGGATATGGTATGATACTAAAACGAGAAAACAACTTTTCAGATCGAGTTAACGACCCTGTCTCAATGGGCAAAAAAGTTCCTATGTTAACACCTATGGATTTTGAGTGAAAAATGGCCCGGTAGCGAAAGTCAAAAAAAATTCGTATTTTAACCATTTATATGTGTAAGACTCTTAAACTTGAGCGTTTCCTTACAAATTCGTCGACAAACATCGAAAGAGAACAAAGGTTTTTCACATAGTAATTCGGGTGCCTCCACGAGGGTCTTTTCGTAAGAGTTGAGGTTGTGAAGTCTTTTCGACACGAGTAAATGTATTTTTTCTTCCATATTTTAAGCTTAGGACAATCTTTTGTGGATATGGTATGATACTAAAACGAGAAAACAACTTTTCAGATCGAGTTAACGACCCTGTCCCAATGGGCAAAAAAGTTCCTATGTTAACACCTATGGATTTTGAGTGAAAAATGGCCCGGTAGCGAAAGTGAAAAAAATTCGTATTTTAACCATTTATATGTGTAAGACTCTTAAACTTGAGCGTTTCCTTACAGATTCGTCGAAAAACAACGAAAGAAACAAAGGTTTTTCACATAGTCATTCGGGTGCCTCCACGAGGGTCTTTTCGTAAGAGTTGAGGTTGTGAAGTCTTTTCGACACGAGTAAATGTATTTTTTCTTCCATATTTTAAGCTTAGGACAATCTTTTGTGGATATGGTATCATACTAAAACGAGAAAACAACTTTTCAGATCGAGTTAACGACCCTGTCTCAATGGGCAAAAAAGTTCCTATGTTAACACCTATGGATTTTGAGTGAAAAATGGCCCGGAAATGAAAGTGAAAAAAATTCGTATTTTAACCATTTATATGTGTAAGACTCTTAAACTTGAGCGTTTCCTTACAAATTCGTCGACAAACATCGAAAGAGAACAAAGGTTTTTCACATAGTAATTCGGGTGCCTCCACGAGGGTCTTTTCGTAAGAGTTGAGGTTGTGAAGTCGCTTCGACACGAGTAAATGTATTTTTTCTTCCATATTTTAAGCTTAGGACAATCTTTTGTGGATATGGTATGATACTAAAACGAGAAAACAACTTTTCAGATCGAGTTAACGACCCTGTCTCAATGGGCAAAAAAGTTCCTATGTTAACACCTATGGATTTTGAGTGAAAAATGGCCCGGAAATTAAAGTGAAAAAAATTCGTATTTTAACCATTTATATGTGTAAGACTCTTAAACTTGAGCGTTTCCTTACAGATTCGTCGAAAAACATCGAAAGAAACAAAGGTTTTTCACATAGTAATTCGGGTGCCTCCACGAGGGTCTTTTCGTAAGAGTTGAGGTTGTGAAGTCTTTTCGACACGAGTAAATGTATTTTTTCTTCCATATTTTAAGCTTAGGACAATCTTTTGTGGATATGGTATGATACTAAAACGAGAAAACAACTTTTCAGATCGAGTTAACGACCCTGTCTCAATGGGCAAAAAAGTTCCTATGTTAACACCTATGGATTTTGAGTGAAAAATGGCCCGGTAGCGAAAGTGAAAAAAATTCGTATTTTAACCATTTATATGTGTAAGACTCTTAAACTTGAGCGTTTCCTTACAAATTCGTCGACAAACATCGAAAGAGAACAAAGGTTTTTCACATAGTAATTCGGGTGCCTCCACGAGGGTCTTTTCGTAAGAGTTGAGGTTGTGAAGTCTTTTCGACACGAGTAAATGTATTTTTTCTTCCATATTTTAAGCTTAGGACAATCTTTTGTGGATATGGTATCATACTAAAACGAGAAAACAACTTTTCAGATCGAGTTAACGACCCTGTCTCAATGGGCAAAAAAGTTCCTATGTGTTACCTATGGATTTTGAGTGAAAAATGGCCCGGAAATGAAAGTGAAAAAAATTCGTATTTTAACCATTTATATGTGTAAGACTCTTAAACTTGAGCGTTTCCTTAGAGATTCGTCGAAAAACATCGAAAGAGAACAAAGGTTTTTCACATAGTAATTCGGGTGCCTCCACGAGGGTCTTTTCGTAAGAGTTGAGGTTGTGAAGTCTTTTCGACACGAGTAAATGTATTTTTTCTTCCATATTTTAAGCTTAGGACAATCTTTTGTGGATATGGTATGATACTAAAACGAGAAAACAACTTTTCAGATCGAGTTAACGACCCTGTCCCAATGGGCAAAAAAGTTCCTATGTTAACACCTATGGATTTTGAGTGAAAAATGGCCCGGTAGCGAAAGTGAAAAAAATTTGTATTTTAACCATTTATATGTGTAAGACTCTTAAACTTGAGCGTTTCCTTACAGATTCGTCGAAAAACATCGAAAGAAACAAAGGTTTTTCACGTAGTGATTCGGGTGCCTCCACGAGGGTCTTTTCGTAAGGGTTGAGGTTGTGAAGTCTTCTCGACATGAGTAAATGTATTTTTTCTTCCATATTTTAAGCTTAGGACAATCTTTAGTGGATATGGTATGATACTAAAACGAGAAAACAACTTTTCAGATCGAGTTAACGACCCTGTCTCAAAGGGCAAAAAAGTTCCTATGTTAACACCTATGGATTTTGAGTGAAAAATGGCCCGGAAATGAAAGTGAAAAAAATTCGTATTTTAACCATTTATATGTGTAAGACTCTTAAACTTGAGCGTTTCCTTACAGATTCGTCGAAAAACATCGAAAGAAACAAAGGTTTTTCACATAGTCATTCGGGTGCCTCCACGAGGGTCTTTTCGTAAGAGTTGAGGTTGTGCAGTCTTTTCGACACGAGTAAATGTATTTTTTCTTCCATATTTTAAGCTTAGGACAATCTTTTGTGGATATGGTATGATACTAAAACGAGAAAACAACTTTTCAGATCGAGTGAACGACCCTGTCCCAATGGGCAAAAAAGTTCCTATGTTAACACCTATGGATTTTGAGTGAAAAATGGGCCGGAAGCGAAAGTGAAAAAAATTCGTATTTTAACCATTTATATGTGTAAGACTCTTAAACTTGAGCGTTTCCTTACAGATTCGTCGAAAAACATCGAAAGAGAACAAAGGTTTTTCACATAGTAATTCGGGTGCCTCCACGAGGGTCTTTTCGTAAGAGTTGAGGTTGTGAAGTCTTTTCGACACGAGTAAATGTATTTTTTCTTCCATATTTTAAGCTTAGGACAATCTTTTGTGGATATGGTATGATACTAAAACGAGAAAACAACTTTTCAGATCGAGTTAACGACCCTGTCCCAATGGGCAAAAAAGTTCCTATGTTAACACCTATGGATTTTGAGTGAAAAATGGCCCGGAAGCGAAAGTGAAAAAAATTCGTATTTTAACCATTTATATGTGTAAGACTCTTAAACTTGAGCGTTTCCTTACAGATTCGTCGAAAAACATCGAAAGAAACAAAGGTTTTTCACATAGTCATTCGGGTGCCTCCACGAGGGACATTTCGTAAGGGTCGAGGTTGTGAAGTCTTTTCGACAGGAGTAAATGTATTTTTTCTTCCATATTTTAAGCTTAGGACAATCTTTTGTGGATATGGTATGATACTAAAACGAGAAAACAACTTTTCAGATCGAGTGAACGACCCTGTCTCAATGGGCAAAAAAGTTCCTATCTTAACACCTATGGATTTTGAGTGCAAAATGGCCCGGAAGCGAAAGTGAAAAAAATTCATATTTTAACCATTTATATGTGTAAGACTCTTATACTTGAGCGTTTCCTTACAGATTCGTCGAAAAACATCGAAAGAAACAAAGGTTTTTCACATAGTGATTCGGGTGCCTCCACGAGGGTCTTTTCGTAAGAGTTGAGGTTGTGCAGTCTTTTCGACACGAGTAAATGTATTTTTTCTTCCATATTTTAAGCTTAGGACAATCTTTTGTGGATATGGTATGATACTAAAACGAGAAAACAACTTTTCAGATCGAGTGAACGACCCTGTCCCAATGGGCAAAAAAGTTCCTATGTTAACACCTATGGATTTTGAGTGAAAAATGGGCCGGAAGCGAAAGTGAAAAAAATTCGTATTTTAACCATTTATATGTGTAAGACTCTTAAACTTGAGTGTTTCCTTACAGATTCGTCGAAAAACATCGAAAGAGAACAAAGGTTTTTCACATAGTAATTCGGGTGCCTCCACGAGGGTCTTTTCGTAAAAGTTGAGGTTGTGAAGTCTTTTCGACACGAGTAAATGTATTTTTTCTTCCATATTTTAAGCTTAGGACAATCTTTTGTGGATATGGTATGATACTAAAATGAGAAAACAACTTTTCAGATCGAGTTAACGACCCTGTCTCAATGGGCAAAAAAGTTCCTATGTGAACACCTATGGATTTTGAGTGAAAAATGGCATGGAAGCGAAAGTGAAAAAAATTCGTATTTTAACCATTTATATGTGTAAGACTCTTAAACTTGAGCGTTTCCTTACAGATTCGTCGAAAAACATCGAAAGAGAACAAAGGTTTTTCACATAGTAATTCGGGTGCCTCCACGAGGGTCTTTTCGTAAAAGTTGAGGTTGTGAAGTCTTTTCGACACGAGTAAATGTATTTTTTCTTCCATATTTTAAGCTTAGGACAATCTTTTGTGGATATGGTATGATACTAAAACGAGAAAACAACTTTTCAGATCGAGTGAACGACCCTGTCCCAATGGGCAAAAAAGTTCCTATGTTAACACCTATGGATTTTGAGTGAAAAATGGGCAGGAAGCGAAAGTGAAAAAAATTCGTATTTTAACCATTTATATGTGTAAGACTCTTAAACTTGAGCGTTTCCTTACAGATTCGTCGAAAAACATCGAAAGAGAACAAAGGTTTTTCACATAGTAATTCGGGTGCCTCCACGAGGGTCTTTTCGTAAGAGTTGAGGTTGTGAAGTCTTTTCGACACGAGTAAATGTATTTTTTCTTCCATATTTTAAGCTTAGGACAATCTTTTGTGGATATGGTATGATACTAAAACGAGAAAACAACTTTTCAGATTGAGTTAACGACCCTGTCCCAATGGGCAAAAAAGTTCATCTGTTAACACCTATGGATTTTGAGTGAAAAATGGCCCAGAAGCGAAAGTGAAAAAAATTCATATTTTAAACATTTATATGTGTAAGACTCTTATACTTGAGCGTTTCCTTACAGATTCGTCGAAAAACATCGAAAGAAACAAAGGTTTTTCACATAGTGATTCGGGTGCCTCCACGAGGGTCTTTTCGTAAGAGTTGAGGTTGTGAAGTCTTTTCGACACGAGTAAATGTATTTTTTCTTCCATATTTTAAGCTTAGGACAATCTTTTGTGGATATGGTATGATACTAAAACGAGAAAACAACTTTTCAGATCGAGTTAACGACCCTGTCTCAATGGGCAAAAAAGTTCCTATGTGAACACCTATGGATTTTGAGTGAAAAATGGCATGGAAGCGAAAGTGAAAAAAATTCGTATTTTAACCATTTATATGTGTAAGACTCTTAAACTTGAGCGTTTCCTTACAGATTCGTCGAAAAACATCGAAAGAAACAAAGGTTTTTCACATAGTGATTCGGGTGCCTCCACGAGGGTCTTTTCGTAAGGGTTGAGGTTGTGAAGTCTTTTCGACACGAGTAAATGTATTTTTTCTTCCATATTTTAAGCTTAGGACAATCTTTAGTGGATATGGTATGATACTAAAACGAGAAAACAACTTTTCAGATCGAGTTAACGACCCTGTCTCAATGGGCAAAAAAGTTCCTCTCTTAATACCTATGGATTTTGAGTGAAAAATGGCCCAGAAGCGAAAGTGAAAAAAATTCATATTTTAACCATTTATATGTGTAAGACTCTTATACTTGAGCGTTTCCTTACAGATTCGTCGAAAAACATCGAAAGAAACAAAGGTTTTTCACATAGTGATTCGGGTGCCTCCACGAGGGTCTTTTCGTAAGGGTTGAGGTTGTGAAGTCTTTTCGACACGAGTAAATGTATTTTTTCTTCCATATTTTAAGCTTAGGACAATCTTTTGTGGATATGGTATGATACTAAAACGAGAAAACAACTTTTCAGATCGAGTGAACGACCCTGTCCCAATGGGCAAAAAAGTTCCTATGTTAACACCTATGGATTTTGAGTGAAAAATGGGCAGGAAGCGAAAGTGAAAAAAATTCGTATTTTAACCATTTATATGTGTAAGACTCTTAAACTTGAGCGTTTCCTTACAGATTCGTCGAAAAACATCGAAAGAGAACAAAGGTTTTTCACATAGTAATTCGGGTGCCTCCACGAGGGTCTTTTCGTAAGAGTTGAGGTTGTGAAGTCTTTTCGACACGAGTAAATGTATTTTTTCTTCCATATTTTAAGCTTAGGACAATCTTTTGTGGATATGGTATGATACTAAAACGAGAAAACAACTTTTCAGATCGAGTGAACGACCCTGTCCCAATGGGCAAAAAAGTTCCTATGTTAACACCTATGGATTTTGAGTGAAAAATGGGCCGGAAGCGAAAGTGAAAAAAATTCGTATTTTAACCATTTATATGTGTAAGACTCTTAAACTTGAGCGTTTCCTTACAGATTCGTCGAAAAACATCGAAAGAGAACAAAGGTTTTTCACATAGTAATTCGGGTGCCTCCACGAGGGTCTTTTCGTAAGAGTTGAGGTTGTGAAGTCTTTTTGACACGAGTAAATGTATTTTTTCTTCCATATTTTAAGCTTAGGACAATCTTTTGTGGATATGGTATGATACTAAAACGAGAAAACAACTTTTCAGATCGAGTGAACGACCCTGTCCCAATGGGCAAAAAAGTTCCTATGTTAACACCTATGGATTTTGAGTGAAAAATGGGCAGGAAGCGAAAGTGAAAAAAATTCGTATTTTAACCATTTATATGTGTAAGACTCTTAAACTTGAGCGTTTCCTTACAGATTCGTCGAAAAACATCGAAAGAGAACAAAGGTTTTTCACATAGTAATTCGGGTGCCTCCACGAGGGTCTTTTCGTAAGAGTTGAGGTTGTGAAGTCTTTTCGACACGAGTAAATGTATTTTTTCTTCCATATTTTAAGCTTAGGACAATCTTTTGTGGATATGGTATGATACTAAAACGAGAAAACAACTTTTCAGATCGAGTTAACGACCCTGTCCCAATGGGCAAAAAAGTTCATCTGTTAACACCTATGGATTTTGAGTGAAAAATGGCCCAGAAGCGAAAGTGAAAAAAATTCATATTTTAAACATTTATATGTGTAAGACTCTTATACTTGAGCGTTTCCTTACAGATTCGTCGAAAAACATCGAAAGAAACAAAGGTTTTTCACATAGTGATTCGGGTGCCTCCACGAGGGTCTTTTCGTAAGAGTTGAGGTTGTGAAGTCTTTTCGACACGAGTAAATGTATTTTTTCTTCCATATTTTAAGCTTAGGACAATCTTTTGTGGATATGGTATGATACTAAAACGAGAAAACAACTTTTCAGATCGAGTTAACGACCCTGTCTCAATGGGCAAAAAAGTTCCTATGTGAACACCTATGGATTTTGAGTGAAAAATGGCATGGAAGCGAAAGTGAAAAAAATTCGTATTTTAACCATTTATATGTGTAAGACTCTTAAACTTGAGCGTTTCCTTACAGATTCGTCGAAAAACATCGAAAGAAACAAAGGTTTTTCACATAGTGATTCGGGTGCCTCCACGAGGGTCTTTTCGTAAGGGTTGAGGTTGTGAAGTCTTTTCGACACGAGTAAATGTATTTTTTCTTCCATATTTTAAGCTTAGGACAATCTTTAGTGGATATGGTATGATACTAAAACGAGAAAACAACTTTTCAGATCGAGTTAACGACCCTGTCTCAATGGGCAAAAAAGTTCCTCTCTTAATACCTATGGATTTTGAGTGAAAAATGGCCCAGAAGCGAAAGTGAAAAAAATTCATATTTTAACCATTTATATGTGTAAGACTCTTATACTTGAGCGTTTCCTTACAGATTCGTCGAAAAACATCGAAAGAAACAAAGGTTTTTCACATAGTGATTCGTGTGCCTCCACGAGGGTCTTTTCGTAAGGGTTGAGGTTGTGAAGTCTTTTCGACACGAGTAAATGTATTTTTTCTTCCATATTTTAAGCTTAGGACAATCTTTTGTGGATATGGTATGATACTAAAACGAGAAAACAACTTTTCAGATCGAGTGAACGACCCTGTCCCAATGGGCAAAAAAGTTCCTATGTTAACACCTATGGATTTTGAGTGAAAAATGGGCAGGAAGCGAAAGTGAAAAAAATTCGTATTTTAACCATTTATATGTGTAAGACTCTTAAACTTGAGCGTTTCCTTACAGATTCGTCGAAAAACATCGAAAGAGAACAAAGGTTTTTCACATAGTAATTCGGGTGCCTCCACGAGGGTCTTTTCGTAAGAGTTGAGGTTGTGAAGTCTTTTCGACACGAGTAAATGTATTTTTTCTTCCATATTTTAAGCTTAGGACAATCTTTTGTGGATATGGTATGATACTAAAACGAGAAAACAACTTTTCAGATCGAGTGAACGACCCTGTCCCAATGGGCAAAAAAGTTCCTATGTTAACACCTATGGATTTTGAGTGAAAAATGGGCCGGAAGCGAAAGTGAAAAAAATTCGTATTTTAACCATTTATATGTGTAAGACTCTTAAACTTGAGCGTTTCCTTACAGATTCGTCGAAAAACATCGAAAGAGAACAAAGGTTTTTCACATAGTAATTCGGGTGCCTCCACGAGGGTCTTTTCGTAAGAGTTGAGGTTGTGAAGTCTTTTTGACACGAGTAAATGTATTTTTTCTTCCATATTTTAAGCTTAGGACAATCTTTTGTGGATATGGTATGATACTAAAACGAGAAAACAACTTTTCAGATCGAGTTAACGACCCTGTCTCAATGGGCAAAAAAGTTCCTATGTGAACACCTATGGATTTTGAGTGAAAAATGGCATGGAAGCGAAAGTGAAAAAAATTCGTATTTTAACCATTTATATGTGTAAGACTCTTAAACTTGAGCGTTTCCTTACAGATTCGTCGAAAAACATCGAAAGAAACAAAGGTTTTTCACATAGTGATTCGGGTGCCTCCACGAGGGTCTTTTCGTAAGGGTTGAGGTTGTGAAGTCTTTTCGACACGAGTAAATGTATTTTTTCTTCCATATTTTAAGCTTAGGACAATCTTTAGTGGATATGGTATGATACTAAAACGAGAAAACAACTTTTCAGATCGAGTTAACGACCCTGTCTCAATGGGCAAAAAAGTTCCTCTCTTAATACCTATGGATTTTGAGTGAAAAATGGCCCAGAAGCGAAAGTGAAAAAAATTCATATTTTAACCATTTATATGTGTAAGACTCTTATACTTGAGCGTTTCCTTACAGATTCGTCGAAAAACATCGAAAGAAACAAAGGTTTTTCACATAGTGATTCGGGTGCCTCCACGAGGGTCTTTTCGTAAGGGTTGAGGTTGTGAAGTCTTTTCGACACGAGTAAATGTATTTTTTCTTCCATATTTTAAGCTTAGGACAATCTTTTGTGGATATGGTATGATACTAAAACGAGAAAACAACTTTTCAGATCGAGTGAACGACCCTGTCCCAATGGGCAAAAAAGTTCCTATGTTAACACCTATGGATTTTGAGTGAAAAATGGGCAGGAAGCGAAAGTGAAAAAAATTCGTATTTTAACCATTTATATGTGTAAGACTCTTAAACTTGAGCGTTTCCTTACAGATTCGTCGAAAAACATCGAAAGAGAACAAAGGTTTTTCACATAGTAATTCGGGTGCCTCCACGAGGGTCTTTTCGTAAGAGTTGAGGTTGTGAAGTCTTTTCGACACGAGTAAATGTATTTTTTCTTCCATATTTTAAGCTTAGGACAATCTTTTGTGGATATGGTATGATACTAAAACGAGAAAACAACTTTTCAGATCGAGTGAACGACCCTGTCCCAATGGGCAAAAAAGTTCCTATGTTAACACCTATGGATTTTGAGTGAAAAATGGGCCGGAAGCGAAAGTGAAAAAAATTCGTATTTTAACCATTTATATGTGTAAGACTCTTAAACTTGAGCGTTTCCTTACAGATTCGTCGAAAAACATCGAAAGAGAACAAAGGTTTTTCACATAGTAATTCGGGTGCCTCCACGAGGGTCTTTTCGTAAGAGTTGAGGTTGTGAAGTCTTTTTGACACGAGTAAATGTATTTTTTCTTCCATATTTTAAGCTTAGGACAATCTTTTGTGGATATGGTATGATACTAAAACGAGAAAACAACTTTTCAGATCGAGTGAACGACCCTGTCCCAATGGGCAAAAAAGTTCCTATGTTAACACCTATGGATTTTGAGTGAAAAATGGGCAGGAAGCGAAAGTGAAAAAAATTCGTATTTTAACCATTTATATGTGTAAGACTCTTAAACTTGAGCGTTTCCTTACAGATTCGTCGAAAAACATCGAAAGAGAACAAAGGTTTTTCACATAGTAATTCGGGTGCCTCCACGAGGGTCTTTTCGTAAGAGTTGAGGTTGTGAAGTCTTTTCGACACGAGTAAATGTATTTTTTCTTCCATATTTTAAGCTTAGGACAATCTTTTGTGGATATGGTATGATACTAAAACGAGAAAACAACTTTTCAGATCGAGTTAACGACCCTGTCCCAATGGGCAAAAAAGTTCATCTGTTAACACCTATGGATTTTGAGTGAAAAATGGCCCAGAAGCGAAAGTGAAAAAAATTCATATTTTAAACATTTATATGTGTAAGACTCTTATACTTGAGCGTTTCCTTACAGATTCGTCGAAAAACATCGAAAGAAACAAAGGTTTTTCACATAGTGATTCGGGTGCCTCCACGAGGGTCTTTTCGTAAGAGTTGAGGTTGTGAAGTCTTTTCGACACGAGTAAATGTATTTTTTCTTCCATATTTTAAGCTTAGGACAATCTTTTGTGGATATGGTATGATACTAAAACGAGAAAACAACTTTTCAGATCGAGTTAACGACCCTGTCTCAATGGGCAAAAAAGTTCCTATGTGAACACCTATGGATTTTGAGTGAAAAATGGCATGGAAGCGAAAGTGAAAAAAATTCGTATTTTAACCATTTATATGTGTAAGACTCTTAAACTTGAGCGTTTCCTTACAGATTCGTCGAAAAACATCGAAAGAAACAAAGGTTTTTCACATAGTGATTCGGGTGCCTCCACGAGGGTCTTTTCGTAAGGGTTGAGGTTGTGAAGTCTTTTCGACACGAGTAAATGTATTTTTTCTTCCATATTTTAAGCTTAGGACAATCTTTAGTGGATATGGTATGATACTAAAACGAGAAAACAACTTTTCAGATCGAGTTAACGACCCTGTCTCAATGGGCAAAAAAGTTCCTCTCTTAATACCTATGGATTTTGAGTGAAAAATGGCCCAGAAGCGAAAGTGAAAAAAATTCATATTTTAACCATTTATATGTGTAAGACTCTTATACTTGAGCGTTTCCTTACAGATTCGTCGAAAAACATCGAAAGAAACAAAGGTTTTTCACATAGTGATTCGGGTGCCTCCACGAGGGTCTTTTCGTAAGGGTTGAGGTTGTGAAGTCTTTTCGACACGAGTAAATGTATTTTTTCTTCCATATTTTAAGCTTAGGACAATCTTTTGTGGATATGGTATGATACTAAAACGAGAAAACAACTTTTCAGATCGAGTGAACGACCCTGTCCCAATGGGCAAAAAAGTTCCTATGTTAACACCTATGGATTTTGAGTGAAAAATGGGCAGGAAGCGAAAGTGAAAAAAATTCGTATTTTAACCATTTATATGTGTAAGACTCTTAAACTTGAGCGTTTCCTTACAGATTCGTCGAAAAACATCGAAAGAGAACAAAGGTTTTTCACATAGTAATTCGGGTGCCTCCACGAGGGTCTTTTCGTAAGAGTTGAGGTTGTGAAGTCTTTTCGACACGAGTAAATGTATTTTTTCTTCCATATTTTAAGCTTAGGACAATCTTTTGTGGATATGGTATGATACTAAAACGAGAAAACAACTTTTCAGATCGAGTGAACGACCCTGTCCCAATGGGCAAAAAAGTTCCTATGTTAACACCTATGGATTTTGAGTGAAAAATGGGCCGGAAGCGAAAGTGAAAAAAATTCGTATTTTAACCATTTATATGTGTAAGACTC
Organism: Cucurbita pepo subsp. pepo; assembly: GCF_057944985.1. NCBI lineage: Eukaryota > Viridiplantae > Streptophyta > Magnoliopsida > Cucurbitales > Cucurbitaceae > Cucurbita > Cucurbita pepo. The sequence goes on from NC_141817.1 coordinate 12,502,198, forward strand.
TTAAACTTGAGCGTTTCCTTACAGATTCGTCGAAAAACATCGAAAGAGAACAAAGGTTTTTCACATAGTAATTCGGGTGCCTCCACGAGGGTCTTTTCGTAAGAGTTGAGGTTGTGAAGTCTTTTTGACACGAGTAAATGTATTTTTTCTTCCATATTTTAAGCTTAGGACAATCTTTTGTGGATATGGTATGATACTAAAACGAGAAAACAACTTTTCAGATCGAGTGAACGACCCTGTCCCAATGGGCAAAAAAGTTCCTATGTTAACACCTATGGATTTTGAGTGAAAAATGGGCAGGAAGCGAAAGTGAAAAAAATTCGTATTTTAACCATTTATATGTGTAAGACTCTTAAACTTGAGCGTTTCCTTACAGATTCGTCGAAAAACATCGAAAGAGAACAAAGGTTTTTCACATAGTAATTCGGGTGCCTCCACGAGGGTCTTTTCGTAAGAGTTGAGGTTGTGAAGTCTTTTCGACACGAGTAAATGTATTTTTTCTTCCATATTTTAAGCTTAGGACAATCTTTTGTGGATATGGTATGATACTAAAACGAGAAAACAACTTTTCAGATCGAGTTAACGACCCTGTCCCAATGGGCAAAAAAGTTCATCTGTTAACACCTATGGATTTTGAGTGAAAAATGGCCCAGAAGCGAAAGTGAAAAAAATTCATATTTTAAACATTTATATGTGTAAGACTCTTATACTTGAGCGTTTCCTTACAGATTCGTCGAAAAACATCGAAAGAAACAAAGGTTTTTCACATAGTGATTCGGGTGCCTCCACGAGGGTCTTTTCGTAAGAGTTGAGGTTGTGAAGTCTTTTCGACACGAGTAAATGTATTTTTTCTTCCATATTTTAAGCTTAGGACAATCTTTTGTGGATATGGTATGATACTAAAACGAGAAAACAACTTTTCAGATCGAGTTAACGACCCTGTCTCAATGGGCAAAAAAGTTCCTATGTGAACACCTATGGATTTTGAGTGAAAAATGGCATGGAAGCGAAAGTGAAAAAAATTCGTATTTTAACCATTTATATGTGTAAGACTCTTAAACTTGAGCGTTTCCTTACAGATTCGTCGAAAAACATCGAAAGAAACAAAGGTTTTTCACATAGTGATTCGGGTGCCTCCACGAGGGTCTTTTCGTAAGGGTTGAGGTTGTGAAGTCTTTTCGACACGAGTAAATGTATTTTTTCTTCCATATTTTAAGCTTAGGACAATCTTTAGTGGATATGGTATGATACTAAAACGAGAAAACAACTTTTCAGATCGAGTTAACGACCCTGTCTCAATGGGCAAAAAAGTTCCTATGTTAACACCTATGGATTTTGAGTGAAAAATGGCCCAGAAGCGAAAGTGAAAAAAATTCATATTTTAACCATTTATATGTGTAAGACTCTTATACTTGAGCGTTTCCTTACAGATTCGTCGAAAAACATCGAAAGAAACAAAGGTTTTTCACATAGTGATTCGGGTGCCTCCACGAGGGTCTTTTCGTAAGGGTTGAGGTTGTGAAGTCTTTTCGACACGAGTAAATGTATTTTTTCTTCCATATTTTAAGCTTAGGACAATCTTTTGTGGATATGGTATGATACTAAAACGAGAAAACAACTTTTCAGATCGAGTGAACGACCCTGTCCCAATGGGCAAAAAAGTTCCTATGTTAACACCTATGGATTTTGAGTGAAAAATGGGCAGGAAGCGAAAGTGAAAAAAATTCGTATTTTAACCATTTATATGTGTAAGACTCTTAAACTTGAGCGTTTCCTTACAGATTCGTCGAAAAACATCGAAAGAGAACAAAGGTTTTTCACATAGTAATTCGGGTGCCTCCACGAGGGTCTTTTCGTAAGAGTTGAGGTTGTGAAGTCTTTTCGACACGAGTAAATGTATTTTTTCTTCCATATTTTAAGCTTAGGACAATCTTTTGTGGATATGGTATGATACTAAAACGAGAAAACAACTTTTCAGATCGAGTGAACGACCCTGTCCCAATGGGCAAAAAAGTTCCTATGTTAACACCTATGGATTTTGAGTGAAAAATGGGCAGGAAGCGAAAGTGAAAAAAATTCGTATTTTAACCATTTATATGTGTAAGACTCTTAAACTTGAGCGTTTCCTTACAGATTCGTCGAAAAACATCGAAAGAGAACAAAGGTTTTTCACATAGTAATTCGGGTGCCTCCACGAGGGTCTTTTCGTAAGAGTTGAGGTTGTGAAGTCTTTTCGACACGAGTAAATGTATTTTTTCTTCCATATTTTAAGCTTAGGACAATCTTTTGTGGATATGGTATGATACTAAAACGAGAAAACAACTTTTCAGATCGAGTTAACGACCCTGTCCCAATGGGCAAAAAAGTTCATCTGTTAACACCTATGGATTTTGAGTGAAAAATGGCCCAGAAGCGAAAGTGAAAAAAATTCATATTTTAAACATTTATATGTGTAAGACTCTTATACTTGAGCGTTTCCTTACAGATTCGTCGAAAAACATCGAAAGAAACAAAGGTTTTTCACATAGTGATTCGGGTGCCTCCACGAGGGTCTTTTCGTAAGAGTTGAGGTTGTGAAGTCTTTTCGACACGAGTAAATGTATTTTTTCTTCCATATTTTAAGCTTAGGACAATCTTTTGTGGATATGGTATGATACTAAAACGAGAAAACAACTTTTCAGATCGAGTTAACGACCCTGTCTCAATGGGCAAAAAAGTTCCTATGTGAACACCTATGGATTTTGAGTGAAAAATGGCATGGAAGCGAAAGTGAAAAAAATTCGTATTTTAACCATTTATATGTGTAAGACTCTTAAACTTGAGCGTTTCCTTACAGATTCGTCGAAAAACATCGAAAGAAACAAAGGTTTTTCACATAGTGATTCGGGTGCCTCCACGAGGGTCTTTTCGTAAGGGTTGAGGTTGTGAAGTCTTTTCGACACGAGTAAATGTATTTTTTCTTCCATATTTTAAGCTTAGGACAATCTTTAGTGGATATGGTATGATACTAAAACGAGAAAACAACTTTTCAGATCGAGTGAACGACCCTGTCCCAATGGGCAAAAAAGTTCCTATGTTAACACCTATGGATTTTGAGTGAAAAATGGGCCGGAAGCGAAAGTGAAAAAAATTCATATTTTAACCATTTATATGTGTAAGACTCTTATACTTGAGCGTTTCCTTACAGATTCGTCGAAAAACATCGAAAGAAACAAAGGTTTTTCACATAGTGATTCGGGTGCCTCCACGAGGGTCTTTTCGTAAGAGTTGAGGTTGTGAAGTCTTTTCGACACGAGTAAATGTATTTTTTCTTCCATATTTTAAGCTTAGGACAATCTTTTGTGGATATGGTATGATACTAAAACGAGAAAACAACTTATCAGATCGAGTGAACGACCCTGTCCTAATGGGCAAAAAAGTTCCTATGTTAACACCTATGGATTTTGAGTGAAAAATGGACCGGAAGCGAAAGTGAAAAAAATTCGTATTTTAACCATTTATATGTGTAAGACTCTTAAACTTGAGCGTTTCCTTACAGATTCGTCGAAAAACATCGAAAGAGAACAAAGGTTTTTCACATAGTAATTCGGGTGCCTCCACGAGGGTCTTTTCGTAAGAGTTGAGGTTGTGAAGTCTTTTTGACACGAGTAAATGTATTTTTTCTTCCATATTTTAAGCTTAGGACAATCTTTTGTGGATATGGTATGATACTAAAACGAGAAAACAACTTTTCAGATCGAGTGAACGACCCTGTCCCAATGGGCAAAAAAGTTCCTATGTTAACACCTATGGATTTTGAGTGAAAAATGGGCAGGAAGCGAAAGTGAAAAAAATTCGTATTTTAACCATTTATATGTGTAAGACTCTTAAACTTGAGCGTTTCCTTACAGATTCGTCGAAAAACATCGAAAGAGAACAAAGGTTTTTCACATAGTAATTCGGGTGCCTCCACGAGGGTCTTTTCGTAAGAGTTGAGGTTGTGAAGTCTTTTCGACACGAGTAAATGTATTTTTTCTTCCATATTTTAAGCTTAGGACAATCTTTTGTGGATATGGTATGATACTAAAACGAGAAAACAACTTTTCAGATCGAGTGAACGACCCTGTCCCAATGGGCAAAAAAGTTCCTATGTTAACACCTATGGATTTTGAGTGAAAAATGGGCCGGAAGCGAAAGTGAAAAAAATTCGTATTTTAACCATTTATATGTGTAAGACTCTTAAACTTGAGCGTTTCCTTACAGATTCGTCGAAAAACATCGAAAGAGAACAAAGGTTTTTCACATAGTAATTCGGGTGCCTCCACGAGGGTCTTTTCGTAAGAGTTGAGGTTGTGAAGTCTTTTTGACACGAGTAAATGTATTTTTTCTTCCATATTTTAAGCTTAGGACAATCTTTTGTGGATATGGTATGATACTAAAACGAGAAAACAACTTTTCAGATCGAGTGAACGACCCTGTCCCAATGGGCAAAAAAGTTCCTATGTTAACACCTATGGATTTTGAGTGAAAAATGGGCAGGAAGCGAAAGTGAAAAAAATTCGTATTTTAACCATTTATATGTGTAAGACTCTTAAACTTGAGCGTTTCCTTACAGATTCGTCGAAAAACATCGAAAGAGAACAAAGGTTTTTCACATAGTAATTCGGGTGCCTCCACGAGGGTCTTTTCGTAAGAGTTGAGGTTGTGAAGTCTTTTCGACACGAGTAAATGTATTTTTTCTTCCATATTTTAAGCTTAGGACAATCTTTTGTGGATATGGTATGATACTAAAACGAGAAAACAACTTTTCAGATCGAGTTAACGACCCTGTCCCAATGGGCAAAAAAGTTCATCTGTTAACACCTATGGATTTTGAGTGAAAAATGGCCCAGAAGCGAAAGTGAAAAAAATTCATATTTTAAACATTTATATGTGTAAGACTCTTATACTTGAGCGTTTCCTTACAGATTCGTCGAAAAACATCGAAAGAAACAAAGGTTTTTCACATAGTGATTCGGGTGCCTCCACGAGGGTCTTTTCGTAAGAGTTGAGGTTGTGAAGTCTTTTCGACACGAGTAAATGTATTTTTTCTTCCATATTTTAAGCTTAGGACAATCTTTTGTGGATATGGTATGATACTAAAACGAGAAAACAACTTTTCAGATCGAGTTAACGACCCTGTCTCAATGGGCAAAAAAGTTCCTATGTGAACACCTATGGATTTTGAGTGAAAAATGGCATGGAAGCGAAAGTGAAAAAAATTCGTATTTTAACCATTTATATGTGTAAGACTCTTAAACTTGAGCGTTTCCTTACAGATTCGTCGAAAAACATCGAAAGAAACAAAGGTTTTTCACATAGTGATTCGGGTGCCTCCACGAGGGTCTTTTCGTAAGGGTTGAGGTTGTGAAGTCTTTTCGACACGAGTAAATGTATTTTTTCTTCCATATTTTAAGCTTAGGACAATCTTTAGTGGATATGGTATGATACTAAAACGAGAAAACAACTTTTCAGATCGAGTTAACGACCCTGTCTCAATGGGCAAAAAAGTTCCTCTCTTAATACCTATGGATTTTGAGTGAAAAATGGCCCAGAAGCGAAAGTGAAAAAAATTCATATTTTAACCATTTATATGTGTAAGACTCTTATACTTGAGCGTTTCCTTACAGATTCGTCGAAAAACATCGAAAGAAACAAAGGTTTTTCACATAGTGATTCGGGTGCCTCCACGAGGGTCTTTTCGTAAGGGTTGAGGTTGTGAAGTCTTTTCGACACGAGTAAATGTATTTTTTCTTCCATATTTTAAGCTTAGGACAATCTTTTGTGGATATGGTATGATACTAAAACGAGAAAACAACTTTTCAGATCGAGTGAACGACCCTGTCCCAATGGGCAAAAAAGTTCCTATGTTAACACCTATGGATTTTGAGTGAAAAATGGGCAGGAAGCGAAAGTGAAAAAAATTCGTATTTTAACCATTTATATGTGTAAGACTCTTAAACTTGAGCGTTTCCTTACAGATTCGTCGAAAAACATCGAAAGAGAACAAAGGTTTTTCACATAGTAATTCGGGTGCCTCCACGAGGGTCTTTTCGTAAGAGTTGAGGTTGTGAAGTCTTTTCGACACGAGTAAATGTATTTTTTCTTCCATATTTTAAGCTTAGGACAATCTTTTGTGGATATGGTATGATACTAAAACGAGAAAACAACTTTTCAGATCGAGTGAACGACCCTGTCCCAATGGGCAAAAAAGTTCCTATGTTAACACCTATGGATTTTGAGTGAAAAATGGGCCGGAAGCGAAAGTGAAAAAAATTCGTATTTTAACCATTTATATGTGTAAGACTCTTAAACTTGAGCGTTTCCTTACAGATTCGTCGAAAAACATCGAAAGAGAACAAAGGTTTTTCACATAGTAATTCGGGTGCCTCCACGAGGGTCTTTTCGTAAGAGTTGAGGTTGTGAAGTCTTTTTGACACGAGTAAATGTATTTTTTCTTCCATATTTTAAGCTTAGGACAATCTTTTGTGGATATGGTATGATACTAAAACGAGAAAACAACTTTTCAGATCGAGTGAACGACCCTGTCCCAATGGGCAAAAAAGTTCCTATGTTAACACCTATGGATTTTGAGTGAAAAATGGGCAGGAAGCGAAAGTGAAAAAAATTCGTATTTTAACCATTTATATGTGTAAGACTCTTAAACTTGAGCGTTTCCTTACAGATTCGTCGAAAAACATCGAAAGAGAACAAAGGTTTTTCACATAGTAATTCGGGTGCCTCCACGAGGGTCTTTTCGTAAGAGTTGAGGTTGTGAAGTCTTTTCGACACGAGTAAATGTATTTTTTCTTCCATATTTTAAGCTTAGGACAATCTTTTGTGGATATGGTATGATACTAAAACGAGAAAACAACTTTTCAGATCGAGTGAACGACCCTGTCCCAATGGGCAAAAAAGTTCCTATGTTAACACCTATGGATTTTGAGTGAAAAATGGGCCGGAAGCGAAAGTGAAAAAAATTCGTATTTTAACCATTTATATGTGTAAGACTCTTAAACTTGAGCGTTTCCTTACAGATTCGTCGAAAAACATCGAAAGAGAACAAAGGTTTTTCACATAGTAATTCGGGTGCCTCCACGAGGGTCTTTTCGTAAGAGTTGAGGTTGTGAAGTCTTTTTGACACGAGTAAATGTATTTTTTCTTCCATATTTTAAGCTTAGGACAATCTTTTGTGGATATGGTATGATACTAAAACGAGAAAACAACTTTTCAGATCGAGTTAACGACCCTGTCCCAATGGGCAAAAAAGTTCCTCTGTTAACACCTATGGATTTTGAGTGAAAAATGGCCCAGAAGCGAAAGTGAAAAAAATTCATATTTTAAACATTTATATGTGTAAGACTCTTATACTTGAGCGTTTCCTTACAGATTCGTCGAAAAACATCGAAAGAAACAAAGGTTTTTCACATAGTGATTCGGGTGCCTCCACGAGGGTCTTTTCGTAAGAGTTGAGGTTGTGAAGTCTTTTCGACACGAGTAAATGTATTTTTTCTTCCATATTTTAAGCTTAGGACAATCTTTTGTGGATATGGTATGATACTAAAACGAGAAAACAACTTTTCAGATCGAGTTAACGACCCTGTCTCAATGGGCAAAAAAGTTCCTATGTGAACACCTATGGATTTTGAGTGAAAAATGGCATGGAAGCGAAAGTGAAAAAAATTCGTATTTTAACCATTTATATGTGTAAGACTCTTAAACTTGAGCGTTTCCTTACAGATTCGTCGAAAAACATCGAAAGAAACAAAGGTTTTTCACATAGTGATTCGGGTGCCTCCACGAGGGTCTTTTCGTAAGGGTTGAGGTTGTGAAGTCTTTTCGACACGAGTAAATGTATTTTTTCTTCCATATTTTAAGCTTAGGACAATCTTTAGTGGATATGGTATGATACTAAAACGAGAAAACAACTTTTCAGATCGAGTTAACGACCCTGTCTCAATGGGCAAAAAAGTTCCTCTCTTAATACCTATGGATTTTGAGTGAAAAATGGCCCAGAAGCGAAAGTGAAAAAAATTCATATTTTAACCATTTATATGTGTAAGACTCTTATACTTGAGCGTTTCCTTACAGATTCGTCGAAAAACATCGAAAGAAACAAAGGTTTTTCACATAGTGATTCGGGTGCCTCCACGAGGGTCTTTTCGTAAGGGTTGAGGTTGTGAAGTCTTTTCGACACGAGTAAATGTATTTTTTCTTCCATATTTTAAGCTTAGGACAATCTTTTGTGGATATGGTATGATACTAAAACGAGAAAACAACTTTTCAGATCGAGTGAACGACCCTGTCCCAATGGGCAAAAAAGTTCCTATGTTAACACCTATGGATTTTGAGTGAAAAATGGGCAGGAAGCGAAAGTGAAAAAAATTCGTATTTTAACCATTTATATGTGTAAGACTCTTAAACTTGAGCGTTTCCTTACAGATTCGTCGAAAAACATCGAAAGAGAACAAAGGTTTTTCACATAGTAATTCGGGTGCCTCCACGAGGGTCTTTTCGTAAGAGTTGAGGTTGTGAAGTCTTTTCGACACGAGTAAATGTATTTTTTCTTCCATATTTTAAGCTTAGGACAATCTTTTGTGGATATGGTATGATACTAAAACGAGAAAACAACTTTTCAGATCGAGTGAACGACCCTGTCCCAATGGGCAAAAAAGTTCCTCTGTTAACACCTATGGATTTTGAGTGAAAAATGGCCCAGAAGCGAAAGTGAAAAAAATTCATATTTTAAACATTTATATGTGTAAGACTCTTATACTTGAGCGTTTCCTTACAGATTCGTCGAAAAACATCGAAAGAAACAAAGGTTTTTCACATAGTGATTCGGGTGCCTCCACGAGGGTCTTTTCGTAAGAGTTGAGGTTGTGAAGTCTTTTCGACACGAGTAAATGTATTTTTTCTTCCATATTTTAAGCTTAGGACAATCTTTTGTGGATATGGTATGATACTAAAACGAGAAAACAACTTTTCAGATCGAGTGAACGACCCTGTCCCAATGGGCAAAAAAGTTCCTATGTTAACACCTATGGATTTTGAGTGAAAAATGGGCCGGAAGCGAAAGTGAAAAAAATTCGTATTTTAACCATTTATATGTGTAAGACTCTTAAACTTGAGCGTTTCCTTACAGATTCGTCGAAAAACATCGAAAGAGAACAAAGGTTTTTCACATAGTAATTCGGGTGCCTCCACGAGGGTCTTTTCGTAAGAGTTGAGGTTGTGAAGTCTTTTCGACACGAGTAAATGTATTTTTTCTTCCATATTTTAAGCTTAGGACAATCTTTTGTGGATATGGTATGATACTAAAACGAGAAAACAACTTTTCAGATCGAGTGAACGACCCTGTCCCAATGGGCAAAAAAGTTCCTCTGTTAACACCTATGGATTTTGAGTGAAAAATGGCCCAGAAGCGAAAGTGAAAAAAATTCATATTTTAAACATTTATATGTGTAAGACTCTTATACTTGAGCGTTTCCTTACAGATTCGTCGAAAAACATCGAAAGAAACAAAGGTTTTTCACATAGTGATTCGGGTGCCTCCACGAGGGTCTTTTCGTAAGAGTTGAGGTTGTGAAGTCTTTTCGACACGAGTAAATGTATTTTTTCTTCCATATTTTAAGCTTAGGACAATCTTTTGTGGATATGGTATGATACTAAAACGAGAAAACAACTTTTCAGATCGAGTGAACGACCCTGTCCCAATGGGCAAAAAAGTTCCTATGTTAACACCTATGGATTTTGAGTGAAAAATGGGCCGGAAGCGAAAGTGAAAAAAATTCGTATTTTAACCATTTATATGTGTAAGACTCTTAAACTTGAGCGTTTCCTTACAGATTCGTCGAAAAACATCGAAAGAGAACAAAGGTTTTTCACATAGTAATTCGGGTGCCTCCACGAGGGTCTTTTCGTAAGAGTTGAGGTTGTGAAGTCTTTTCGACACGAGTAAATGTATTTTTTCTTCCATATTTTAAGCTTAGGACAATCTTTTGTGGATATGGTATGATACTAAAACGAGAAAACAACTTTTCAGATCGAGTTAACGACCCTGTCCCAATGGGCAAAAAAGTTCCTCTGTTAACACCTATGGATTTTGAGTGAAAAATGGCCCAGAAGCGAAAGTGAAAAAAATTCATATTTTAAACATTTATATGTGTAAGACTCTTATACTTGAGCGTTTCCTTACAGATTCGTCGAAAAACATCGAAAGAAACAAAGGTTTTTCACATAGTGATTCGGGTGCCTCCACGAGGGTCTTTTCGTAAGAGTTGAGGTTGTGAAGTCTTTTCGACACGAGTAAATGTATTTTTTCTTCCATATTTTAAGCTTAGGACAATCTTTTGTGGATATGGTATGATACTAAAACGAGAAAACAACTTTTCAGATCGAGTTAACGACCCTGTCTCAATGGGCAAAAAAGTTCCTATGTGAACACCTATGGATTTTGAGTGAAAAATGGCCCGGAAATGAAAGTGAAAAAAATTCGTATTTTAACCATTTATATGTGTAAGACTCTTAAACTTGAGCGTTTCCTTACAGATTCGTCGAAAAACATCGAAAGAGAACAAAGGTTTTTCACATAGTAATTCGGGTGCCTCCACGAGGGTCTTTTCGTAAGAGTTGAGGTTGTGAAGTCTTTTCGACACGAGTAAATGTATTTTTTCTTCCATATTTTAAGCTTAGGACAATCTTTTGTGGATATGGTATGATACTAAAACGAGAAAACAACTTTTCAGATCGAGTTAACGACCCTGTCCCAATGGGCAAAAAAGTTCCTCTGTTAACACCTATGGATTTTGAGTGAAAAATGGCCCAGAAGCGAAAGTGAAAAAAATTCATATTTTAAACATTTATATGTGTAAGACTCTTATACTTGAGCGTTTCCTTACAGATTCGTCGAAAAACATCGAAAGAAACAAAGGTTTTTCACATAGTGATTCGGGTGCCTCCACGAGGGTCTTTTCGTAAGAGTTGAGGTTGTGAAGTCTTTTCGACACGAGTAAATGTATTTTTTCTTCCATATTTTAAGCTTAGGACAATCTTTTGTGGATATGGTATGATACTAAAACGAGAAAACAACTTTTCAGATCGAGTTAACGACCCTGTCTCAATGGGCAAAAAAGTTCCTATGTGAACACCTATGGATTTTGAGTGAAAAATGGCATGGAAGCGAAAGTGAAAAAAATTCGTATTTTAACCATTTATATGTGTAAGACTCTTAAACTTGAGCGTTTCCTTACAGATTCGTCGAAAAACATCGAAAGAAACAAAGGTTTTTCACATAGTGATTCGGGTGCCTCCACGAGGGTCTTTTCGTAAGGGTTGAGGTTGTGAAGTCTTTTCGACACGAGTAAATGTATTTTTTCTTCCATATTTTAAGCTTAGGACAATCTTTAGTGGATATGGTATGATACTAAAACGAGAAAACAACTTTTCAGATCGAGTTAACGACCCTGTCTCAATGGGCAAAAAAGTTCCTCTCTTAATACCTATGGATTTTGAGTGAAAAATGGCCCAGAAGCGAAAGTGAAAAAAATTCATATTTTAACCATTTATATGTGTAAGACTCTTATACTTGAGCGTTTCCTTACAGATTCGTCGAAAAACATCGAAAGAAACAAAGGTTTTTCACATAGTGATTCGGGTGCCTCCACGAGGGTCTTTTCGTAAGAGTTGAGATTGTGAAGTCTTTTCGACACGAGTAAATGTATTTTTTCTTCCATATTTTAAGCTTAAGACAATCTTTTGTGGATATGGTATGATACTAAAACGAGAAAACAACTTTTCAGATCGAGTTAACGACCCTGTCTCAATGGGCAAAAAAGTTCCTATGTTAACACCTATGGATTTTGAGTGAAAAATGGCATGGAAGCGAAAGTGAAAAAAATTCGTATTTTAACCATTTATATGTGTAAGACTCTTAAACTTGAGCGTTTCCTTACAGATTCGTCGAAAAACATCGAAAGAAACAAAGGTTTTTCACATAGTGATTCGGGTGCCTCCACGAGGGTCTTTTCGTAAGGGTTGAGGTTGTGAAGTCTTTTCGACACGAGTAAATGTATTTTTTCTTCCATATTTTAAGCTTAGGACAATCTTTAGTGGATATGGTATGATACTAAAACGAGAAAACAACTTTTCAGATCGAGTTAACGACCCTGTCTCAATGGGCAAAAAAGTTCCTCTCTTAATACCTATGGATTTTGAGTGAAAAATGGCCCAGAAGCGAAAGTGAAAAAAATTCATATTTTAACCATTTATATGTGTAAGACTCTTATACTTGAGCGTTTCCTTACAGATTCGTCGAAAAACATCGAAAGAAACAAAGGTTTTTCACATAGTGATTCGGGTGCCTCCACGAGGGTCTTTTCGTAAGAGTTGAGATTGTGAAGTCTTTTCGACACGAGTAAATGTATTTTTTCTTCCATATTTTAAGCTTAAGACAATCTTTTGTGGATATGGTATGATACTAAAACGAGAAAACAACTTTTCAGATCGAGTTAACGACCCTGTCTCAATGGGCAAAAAAGTTCCTATGTTAACACCTATGGATTTTGAGTGAAAAATGGCCCAGAAGCGAAAGTGAAAAAAATTCGTATTTTAACCATTTATATGTGTAAGACTCTTAAACTTGAGCGTTTCCTTACAGATTCGTCGAAAAACATCGAAAGAAACAAAGGTTTTTCACATAGTAATTCGGGTGCCTCCACGAGGGTCTTTTCGTAAGGGTTGAGGTTGTGAAGTCTTTTCGACACGAGTAAATGTATTTTTTCTTCCATATTTTAAGCTTAGGACAATCTTTAGTGGATATGGTATGATACTAAAACGAGAAAACAACTTTTCAGATCGAGTTAACGACCCTGTCTCAATGGGCAAAAAAGTTCCTCTCTTAATACCTATGGATTTTGAGTGAAAAATGGCCCAGAAGCGAAAGTGAAAAAAATTCATATTTTAACCATTTATATGTGTAAGACTCTTAAACATGAGCGTTTCCTTACAGATTCGTCGAAAAACATCGAAAGAAACAAAGGTTTTTCACATAGTCATTCGGGTGCCTCCACGAGGGTCTTTTCGTAAGAGTTGAGGTTGTGAAGTCTTTTCGACACGAGTAAATGTATTTTTTCTTCCATATTTTAAGCTTAGGACAATCTTTTGTGGATATGGTATGATACTAAAACGAGAAAACAACTTTTCAGATCGAGTGAACAACCCTGTCTCAATGGGCAAAAAAGTTCCTATGTTAACACCTATGGATTTTGAGTGAAAAATGGCCCGGTAGCGAAAGTGAAAAAAATTCGTATTTTAACCATTTATATGTGTAAGACTCTTAAACTTGAGCGTTTCCTTACAGATTCGTCGAAAAACATCGAAAGAGAACAAAGGTTTTTCACATAGTAATTCGGGTGCCTCCACGAGGGTCTTTTCGTAAGAGTTGAGGTTGTGAAGTCTTTTCGACACGAGTAAATGTATTTTTTCTTCCATATTTTAAGCTTAGGACAATCTTTTGTGGATATGGTATGATACTAAAACGAGAAAACAACTTTTCAGATCGAGTTAACGACCCTGTCCCAATGGGCAAAAAAGTTCCTATGTTAACACCTATGGATTTTGAGTGAAAAATGGCCCGGAAGCGAGAGTGAAAAAAATTCATATTTTAACCATTTATATGTGTAAGACTCTTAAACTTGAGCGTTTCCTTACAAATTCGTCGACAAACATCGAAAGAGAACAAAGGTTTTTCACATAGTAATTCGGGTGCCTCCACGAGGGTCTTTTCGTAAGAGTTGAGGTTGTGAAGTCTTTTCGACACGAGTAAATGTATTTTTTCTTCCATATTTTAAGCTTAGGACAATCTTTTGTGGATATGGTATGATACTAAAACGAGAAAACAACTTTTCAGATCGAGTTAACGACCCTGTCTCAATGGGCAAAAAAGTTCCTATGTTAACACCTATGGATTTTGAGTGAAAAATGGCCCGGTAGCGAAAGTCAAAAAAAATTCGTATTTTAACCATTTATATGTGTAAGACTCTTAAACTTGAGCGTTTCCTTACAAATTCGTCGACAAACATCGAAAGAGAACAAAGGTTTTTCACATAGTAATTCGGGTGCCTCCACGAGGGTCTTTTCGTAAGGGTTGAGGTTGTGAAGTCTTTTCGACACGAGTAAATGTATTTTTTCTTCCATATTTTAAGCTTAGGACAATCTTTTGTGGATATGGTATGATACTAAAACGAGAAAACAACTTTTCAGATCGAGTTAACGACCCTGTCCCAATGGGCAAAAAAGTTCCTATGTTAACACCTATGGATTTTGAGTGAAAAATGGCCCGGTAGCGAAAGTGAAAAAAATTCGTATTTTAACCATTTATATGTGTAAGACTCTTAAACTTGAGCGTTTCCTTACAGATTCGTCGAAAAACAACGAAAGAAACAAAGGTTTTTCACATAGTCATTCGGGTGCCTCCACGAGGGTCTTTTCGTAAGAGTTGAGGTTGTGAAGTCTTTTCGACACGAGTAAATGTATTTTTTCTTCCATATTTTAAGCTTAGGACAATCTTTTGTGGATATGGTATCATACTAAAACGAGAAAACAACTTTTCAGATCGAGTTAACGACCCTGTCTCAATGGGCAAAAAAGTTCCTATGTTAACACCTATGGATTTTGAGTGAAAAATGGCCCGGAAATGAAAGTGAAAAAAATTCGTATTTTAACCATTTATATGTGTAAGACTCTTAAACTTGAGCGTTTCCTTACAAATTCGTCGACAAACATCGAAAGAGAACAAAGGTTTTTCACATAGTAATTCGGGTGCCTCCACGAGGGTCTTTTCGTAAGAGTTGAGGTTGTGAAGTCGCTTCGACACGAGTAAATGTATTTTTTCTTCCATATTTTAAGCTTAGGACAATCTTTTGTGGATATGGTATGATACTAAAACGAGAAAACAACTTTTCAGATCGAGTTAACGACCCTGTCTCAATGGGCAAAAAAGTTCCTATGTTAACACCTATGGATTTTGAGTGAAAAATGGCCCGGAAATTAAAGTGAAAAAAATTCGTATTTTAACCATTTATATGTGTAAGACTCTTAAACTTGAGCGTTTCCTTACAGATTCGTCGAAAAACATCGAAAGAAACAAAGGTTTTTCACATAGTAATTCGGGTGCC
Source organism: Cucurbita pepo subsp. pepo (assembly GCF_057944985.1). Taxonomy (NCBI): domain Eukaryota; kingdom Viridiplantae; phylum Streptophyta; class Magnoliopsida; order Cucurbitales; family Cucurbitaceae; genus Cucurbita; species Cucurbita pepo. Next base: position 12,517,392 of record NC_141817.1, read on the forward strand.
TCCACGAGGGTCTTTTCGTAAGAGTTGAGGTTGTGAAGTCTTTTCGACACGAGTAAATGTATTTTTTCTTCCATATTTTAAGCTTAGGACAATCTTTTGTGGATATGGTATGATACTAAAACGAGAAAACAACTTTTCAGATCGAGTTAACGACCCTGTCTCAATGGGCAAAAAAGTTCCTATGTTAACACCTATGGATTTTGAGTGAAAAATGGCCCGGTAGCGAAAGTGAAAAAAATTCGTATTTTAACCATTTATATGTGTAAGACTCTTAAACTTGAGCGTTTCCTTACAAATTCGTCGACAAACATCGAAAGAGAACAAAGGTTTTTCACATAGTAATTCGGGTGCCTCCACGAGGGTCTTTTCGTAAGAGTTGAGGTTGTGAAGTCTTTTCGACACGAGTAAATGTATTTTTTCTTCCATATTTTAAGCTTAGGACAATCTTTTGTGGATATGGTATCATACTAAAACGAGAAAACAACTTTTCAGATCGAGTTAACGACCCTGTCTCAATGGGCAAAAAAGTTCCTATGTGTTACCTATGGATTTTGAGTGAAAAATGGCCCGGAACACAAAGTGAAAAAAATTCGTATTTTAACCATTTATATGTGTAAGACTCTTAAACTTGAGCGTTTCCTTAGAGATTCGTCGAAAAACATCGAAAGAGAACAAAGGTTTTTCACATAGTAATTCGGGTGCCTCCACGAGGGTCTTTTCGTAAGAGTTGAGGTTGTGAAGTCTTTTCGACACGAGTAAATGTATTTTTTCTTCCATATTTTAAGCTTAGGACAATCTTTTGTGGATATGGTATGATACTAAAACGAGAAAACAACTTTTCAGATCGAGTTAACGACCCTGTCCCAATGGGCAAAAAAGTTCCTATGTTAACACCTATGGATTTTGAGTGAAAAATGGCCCGGTAGCGAAAGTGAAAAAAATTTGTATTTTAACCATTTATATGTGTAAGACTCTTAAACTTGAGCGTTTCCTTACAGATTCGTCGAAAAACATCGAAAGAAACAAAGGTTTTTCACGTAGTGATTCGGGTGCCTCCACGAGGGTCTTTTCGTAAGGGTTGAGGTTGTGAAGTCTTCTCGACATGAGTAAATGTATTTTTTCTTCCATATTTTAAGCTTAGGACAATCTTTAGTGGATATGGTATGATACTAAAACGAGAAAACAACTTTTCAGATCGAGTTAACGACCCTGTCTCAAAGGGCAAAAAAGTTCCTATGTTAACACCTATGGATTTTGAGTGAAAAATGGCCCGGAAATGAAAGTGAAAAAAATTCGTATTTTAACCATTTATATGTGTAAGACTCTTAAACTTGAGCGTTTCCTTACAGATTCGTCGAAAAACATCGAAAGAAACAAAGGTTTTTCACATAGTCATTCGGGTGCCTCCACGAGGGTCTTTTCGTAAGAGTTGAGGTTGTGCAGTCTTTTCGACACGAGTAAATGTATTTTTTCTTCCATATTTTAAGCTTAGGACAATCTTTTGTGGATATGGTATGATACTAAAACGAGAAAACAACTTTTCAGATCGAGTGAACGACCCTGTCCCAATGGGCAAAAAAGTTCCTATGTTAACACCTATGGATTTTGAGTGAAAAATGGGCCGGAAGCGAAAGTGAAAAAAATTCGTATTTTAACCATTTATATGTGTAAGACTCTTAAACTTGAGCGTTTCCTTACAGATTCGTCGAAAAACATCGAAAGAGAACAAAGGTTTTTCACATAGTAATTCGGGTGCCTCCACGAGGGTCTTTTCGTAAGAGTTGAGGTTGTGAAGTCTTTTCGACACGAGTAAATGTATTTTTTCTTCCATATTTTAAGCTTAGGACAATCTTTTGTGGATATGGTATGATACTAAAACGAGAAAACAACTTTTCAGATCGAGTTAACGACCCTGTCCCAATGGGCAAAAAAGTTCCTATGTTAACACCTATGGATTTTGAGTGAAAAATGGCCCGGAAGCGAAAGTGAAAAAAATTCGTATTTTAACCATTTATATGTGTAAGACTCTTAAACTTGAGCGTTTCCTTACAGATTCGTCGAAAAACATCGAAAGAAACAAAGGTTTTTCACATAGTCATTCGGGTGCCTCCACGAGGGACATTTCGTAAGGGTCGAGGTTGTGAAGTCTTTTCGACAGGAGTAAATGTATTTTTTCTTCCATATTTTAAGCTTAGGACAATCTTTTGTGGATATGGTATGATACTAAAACGAGAAAACAACTTTTCAGATCGAGTGAACGACCCTGTCTCAATGGGCAAAAAAGTTCCTATCTTAACACCTATGGATTTTGAGTGCAAAATGGCCCGGAAGCGAAAGTGAAAAAAATTCATATTTTAACCATTTATATGTGTAAGACTCTTATACTTGAGCGTTTCCTTACAGATTCGTCGAAAAACATCGAAAGAAACAAAGGTTTTTCACATAGTGATTCGGGTGCCTCCACGAGGGTCTTTTCGTAAGAGTTGAGGTTGTGCAGTCTTTTCGACACGAGTAAATGTATTTTTTCTTCCATATTTTAAGCTTAGGACAATCTTTTGTGGATATGGTATGATACTAAAACGAGAAAACAACTTTTCAGATCGAGTGAACGACCCTGTCCCAATGGGCAAAAAAGTTCCTATGTTAACACCTATGGATTTTGAGTGAAAAATGGGCCGGAAGCGAAAGTGAAAAAAATTCGTATTTTAACCATTTATATGTGTAAGACTCTTAAACTTGAGTGTTTCCTTACAGATTCGTCGAAAAACATCGAAAGAGAACAAAGGTTTTTCACATAGTAATTCGGGTGCCTCCACGAGGGTCTTTTCGTAAAAGTTGAGGTTGTGAAGTCTTTTCGACACGAGTAAATGTATTTTTTCTTCCATATTTTAAGCTTAGGACAATCTTTTGTGGATATGGTATGATACTAAAATGAGAAAACAACTTTTCAGATCGAGTTAACGACCCTGTCTCAATGGGCAAAAAAGTTCCTATGTGAACACCTATGGATTTTGAGTGAAAAATGGCATGGAAGCGAAAGTGAAAAAAATTCGTATTTTAACCATTTATATGTGTAAGACTCTTAAACTTGAGCGTTTCCTTACAGATTCGTCGAAAAACATCGAAAGAGAACAAAGGTTTTTCACATAGTAATTCGGGTGCCTCCACGAGGGTCTTTTCGTAAAAGTTGAGGTTGTGAAGTCTTTTCGACACGAGTAAATGTATTTTTTCTTCCATATTTTAAGCTTAGGACAATCTTTTGTGGATATGGTATGATACTAAAACGAGAAAACAACTTTTCAGATCGAGTGAACGACCCTGTCCCAATGGGCAAAAAAGTTCCTATGTTAACACCTATGGATTTTGAGTGAAAAATGGGCAGGAAGCGAAAGTGAAAAAAATTCGTATTTTAACCATTTATATGTGTAAGACTCTTAAACTTGAGCGTTTCCTTACAGATTCGTCGAAAAACATCGAAAGAGAACAAAGGTTTTTCACATAGTAATTCGGGTGCCTCCACGAGGGTCTTTTCGTAAGAGTTGAGGTTGTGAAGTCTTTTCGACACGAGTAAATGTATTTTTTCTTCCATATTTTAAGCTTAGGACAATCTTTTGTGGATATGGTATGATACTAAAACGAGAAAACAACTTTTCAGATTGAGTTAACGACCCTGTCCCAATGGGCAAAAAAGTTCATCTGTTAACACCTATGGATTTTGAGTGAAAAATGGCCCAGAAGCGAAAGTGAAAAAAATTCATATTTTAAACATTTATATGTGTAAGACTCTTATACTTGAGCGTTTCCTTACAGATTCGTCGAAAAACATCGAAAGAAACAAAGGTTTTTCACATAGTGATTCGGGTGCCTCCACGAGGGTCTTTTCGTAAGAGTTGAGGTTGTGAAGTCTTTTCGACACGAGTAAATGTATTTTTTCTTCCATATTTTAAGCTTAGGACAATCTTTTGTGGATATGGTATGATACTAAAACGAGAAAACAACTTTTCAGATCGAGTTAACGACCCTGTCTCAATGGGCAAAAAAGTTCCTATGTGAACACCTATGGATTTTGAGTGAAAAATGGCATGGAAGCGAAAGTGAAAAAAATTCGTATTTTAACCATTTATATGTGTAAGACTCTTAAACTTGAGCGTTTCCTTACAGATTCGTCGAAAAACATCGAAAGAAACAAAGGTTTTTCACATAGTGATTCGGGTGCCTCCACGAGGGTCTTTTCGTAAGGGTTGAGGTTGTGAAGTCTTTTCGACACGAGTAAATGTATTTTTTCTTCCATATTTTAAGCTTAGGACAATCTTTAGTGGATATGGTATGATACTAAAACGAGAAAACAACTTTTCAGATCGAGTTAACGACCCTGTCTCAATGGGCAAAAAAGTTCCTCTCTTAATACCTATGGATTTTGAGTGAAAAATGGCCCAGAAGCGAAAGTGAAAAAAATTCATATTTTAACCATTTATATGTGTAAGACTCTTATACTTGAGCGTTTCCTTACAGATTCGTCGAAAAACATCGAAAGAAACAAAGGTTTTTCACATAGTGATTCGGGTGCCTCCACGAGGGTCTTTTCGTAAGGGTTGAGGTTGTGAAGTCTTTTCGACACGAGTAAATGTATTTTTTCTTCCATATTTTAAGCTTAGGACAATCTTTTGTGGATATGGTATGATACTAAAACGAGAAAACAACTTTTCAGATCGAGTGAACGACCCTGTCCCAATGGGCAAAAAAGTTCCTATGTTAACACCTATGGATTTTGAGTGAAAAATGGGCAGGAAGCGAAAGTGAAAAAAATTCGTATTTTAACCATTTATATGTGTAAGACTCTTAAACTTGAGCGTTTCCTTACAGATTCGTCGAAAAACATCGAAAGAGAACAAAGGTTTTTCACATAGTAATTCGGGTGCCTCCACGAGGGTCTTTTCGTAAGAGTTGAGGTTGTGAAGTCTTTTCGACACGAGTAAATGTATTTTTTCTTCCATATTTTAAGCTTAGGACAATCTTTTGTGGATATGGTATGATACTAAAACGAGAAAACAACTTTTCAGATCGAGTGAACGACCCTGTCCCAATGGGCAAAAAAGTTCCTATGTTAACACCTATGGATTTTGAGTGAAAAATGGGCCGGAAGCGAAAGTGAAAAAAATTCGTATTTTAACCATTTATATGTGTAAGACTCTTAAACTTGAGCGTTTCCTTACAGATTCGTCGAAAAACATCGAAAGAGAACAAAGGTTTTTCACATAGTAATTCGGGTGCCTCCACGAGGGTCTTTTCGTAAGAGTTGAGGTTGTGAAGTCTTTTTGACACGAGTAAATGTATTTTTTCTTCCATATTTTAAGCTTAGGACAATCTTTTGTGGATATGGTATGATACTAAAACGAGAAAACAACTTTTCAGATCGAGTGAACGACCCTGTCCCAATGGGCAAAAAAGTTCCTATGTTAACACCTATGGATTTTGAGTGAAAAATGGGCAGGAAGCGAAAGTGAAAAAAATTCGTATTTTAACCATTTATATGTGTAAGACTCTTAAACTTGAGCGTTTCCTTACAGATTCGTCGAAAAACATCGAAAGAGAACAAAGGTTTTTCACATAGTAATTCGGGTGCCTCCACGAGGGTCTTTTCGTAAGAGTTGAGGTTGTGAAGTCTTTTCGACACGAGTAAATGTATTTTTTCTTCCATATTTTAAGCTTAGGACAATCTTTTGTGGATATGGTATGATACTAAAACGAGAAAACAACTTTTCAGATCGAGTTAACGACCCTGTCCCAATGGGCAAAAAAGTTCATCTGTTAACACCTATGGATTTTGAGTGAAAAATGGCCCAGAAGCGAAAGTGAAAAAAATTCATATTTTAAACATTTATATGTGTAAGACTCTTATACTTGAGCGTTTCCTTACAGATTCGTCGAAAAACATCGAAAGAAACAAAGGTTTTTCACATAGTGATTCGGGTGCCTCCACGAGGGTCTTTTCGTAAGAGTTGAGGTTGTGAAGTCTTTTCGACACGAGTAAATGTATTTTTTCTTCCATATTTTAAGCTTAGGACAATCTTTTGTGGATATGGTATGATACTAAAACGAGAAAACAACTTTTCAGATCGAGTTAACGACCCTGTCTCAATGGGCAAAAAAGTTCCTATGTGAACACCTATGGATTTTGAGTGAAAAATGGCATGGAAGCGAAAGTGAAAAAAATTCGTATTTTAACCATTTATATGTGTAAGACTCTTAAACTTGAGCGTTTCCTTACAGATTCGTCGAAAAACATCGAAAGAAACAAAGGTTTTTCACATAGTGATTCGGGTGCCTCCACGAGGGTCTTTTCGTAAGGGTTGAGGTTGTGAAGTCTTTTCGACACGAGTAAATGTATTTTTTCTTCCATATTTTAAGCTTAGGACAATCTTTAGTGGATATGGTATGATACTAAAACGAGAAAACAACTTTTCAGATCGAGTTAACGACCCTGTCTCAATGGGCAAAAAAGTTCCTCTCTTAATACCTATGGATTTTGAGTGAAAAATGGCCCAGAAGCGAAAGTGAAAAAAATTCATATTTTAACCATTTATATGTGTAAGACTCTTATACTTGAGCGTTTCCTTACAGATTCGTCGAAAAACATCGAAAGAAACAAAGGTTTTTCACATAGTGATTCGTGTGCCTCCACGAGGGTCTTTTCGTAAGGGTTGAGGTTGTGAAGTCTTTTCGACACGAGTAAATGTATTTTTTCTTCCATATTTTAAGCTTAGGACAATCTTTTGTGGATATGGTATGATACTAAAACGAGAAAACAACTTTTCAGATCGAGTGAACGACCCTGTCCCAATGGGCAAAAAAGTTCCTATGTTAACACCTATGGATTTTGAGTGAAAAATGGGCAGGAAGCGAAAGTGAAAAAAATTCGTATTTTAACCATTTATATGTGTAAGACTCTTAAACTTGAGCGTTTCCTTACAGATTCGTCGAAAAACATCGAAAGAGAACAAAGGTTTTTCACATAGTAATTCGGGTGCCTCCACGAGGGTCTTTTCGTAAGAGTTGAGGTTGTGAAGTCTTTTCGACACGAGTAAATGTATTTTTTCTTCCATATTTTAAGCTTAGGACAATCTTTTGTGGATATGGTATGATACTAAAACGAGAAAACAACTTTTCAGATCGAGTGAACGACCCTGTCCCAATGGGCAAAAAAGTTCCTATGTTAACACCTATGGATTTTGAGTGAAAAATGGGCCGGAAGCGAAAGTGAAAAAAATTCGTATTTTAACCATTTATATGTGTAAGACTCTTAAACTTGAGCGTTTCCTTACAGATTCGTCGAAAAACATCGAAAGAGAACAAAGGTTTTTCACATAGTAATTCGGGTGCCTCCACGAGGGTCTTTTCGTAAGAGTTGAGGTTGTGAAGTCTTTTTGACACGAGTAAATGTATTTTTTCTTCCATATTTTAAGCTTAGGACAATCTTTTGTGGATATGGTATGATACTAAAACGAGAAAACAACTTTTCAGATCGAGTTAACGACCCTGTCTCAATGGGCAAAAAAGTTCCTATGTGAACACCTATGGATTTTGAGTGAAAAATGGCATGGAAGCGAAAGTGAAAAAAATTCGTATTTTAACCATTTATATGTGTAAGACTCTTAAACTTGAGCGTTTCCTTACAGATTCGTCGAAAAACATCGAAAGAAACAAAGGTTTTTCACATAGTGATTCGGGTGCCTCCACGAGGGTCTTTTCGTAAGGGTTGAGGTTGTGAAGTCTTTTCGACACGAGTAAATGTATTTTTTCTTCCATATTTTAAGCTTAGGACAATCTTTAGTGGATATGGTATGATACTAAAACGAGAAAACAACTTTTCAGATCGAGTTAACGACCCTGTCTCAATGGGCAAAAAAGTTCCTCTCTTAATACCTATGGATTTTGAGTGAAAAATGGCCCAGAAGCGAAAGTGAAAAAAATTCATATTTTAACCATTTATATGTGTAAGACTCTTATACTTGAGCGTTTCCTTACAGATTCGTCGAAAAACATCGAAAGAAACAAAGGTTTTTCACATAGTGATTCGGGTGCCTCCACGAGGGTCTTTTCGTAAGGGTTGAGGTTGTGAAGTCTTTTCGACACGAGTAAATGTATTTTTTCTTCCATATTTTAAGCTTAGGACAATCTTTTGTGGATATGGTATGATACTAAAACGAGAAAACAACTTTTCAGATCGAGTGAACGACCCTGTCCCAATGGGCAAAAAAGTTCCTATGTTAACACCTATGGATTTTGAGTGAAAAATGGGCAGGAAGCGAAAGTGAAAAAAATTCGTATTTTAACCATTTATATGTGTAAGACTCTTAAACTTGAGCGTTTCCTTACAGATTCGTCGAAAAACATCGAAAGAGAACAAAGGTTTTTCACATAGTAATTCGGGTGCCTCCACGAGGGTCTTTTCGTAAGAGTTGAGGTTGTGAAGTCTTTTCGACACGAGTAAATGTATTTTTTCTTCCATATTTTAAGCTTAGGACAATCTTTTGTGGATATGGTATGATACTAAAACGAGAAAACAACTTTTCAGATCGAGTTAACGACCCTGTCCCAATGGGCAAAAAAGTTCATCTGTTAACACCTATGGATTTTGAGTGAAAAATGGCCCAGAAGCGAAAGTGAAAAAAATTCATATTTTAAACATTTATATGTGTAAGACTCTTATACTTGAGCGTTTCCTTACAGATTCGTCGAAAAACATCGAAAGAAACAAAGGTTTTTCACATAGTGATTCGGGTGCCTCCACGAGGGTCTTTTCGTAAGAGTTGAGGTTGTGAAGTCTTTTCGACACGAGTAAATGTATTTTTTCTTCCATATTTTAAGCTTAGGACAATCTTTTGTGGATATGGTATGATACTAAAACGAGAAAACAACTTTTCAGATCGAGTTAACGACCCTGTCTCAATGGGCAAAAAAGTTCCTATGTGAACACCTATGGATTTTGAGTGAAAAATGGCATGGAAGCGAAAGTGAAAAAAATTCGTATTTTAACCATTTATATGTGTAAGACTCTTAAACTTGAGCGTTTCCTTACAGATTCGTCGAAAAACATCGAAAGAAACAAAGGTTTTTCACATAGTGATTCGGGTGCCTCCACGAGGGTCTTTTCGTAAGGGTTGAGGTTGTGAAGTCTTTTCGACACGAGTAAATGTATTTTTTCTTCCATATTTTAAGCTTAGGACAATCTTTAGTGGATATGGTATGATACTAAAACGAGAAAACAACTTTTCAGATCGAGTGAACGACCCTGTCCCAATGGGCAAAAAAGTTCCTATGTTAACACCTATGGATTTTGAGTGAAAAATGGGCCGGAAGCGAAAGTGAAAAAAATTCATATTTTAACCATTTATATGTGTAAGACTCTTATACTTGAGCGTTTCCTTACAGATTCGTCGAAAAACATCGAAAGAAACAAAGGTTTTTCACATAGTGATTCGGGTGCCTCCACGAGGGTCTTTTCGTAAGAGTTGAGGTTGTGAAGTCTTTTCGACACGAGTAAATGTATTTTTTCTTCCATATTTTAAGCTTAGGACAATCTTTTGTGGATATGGTATGATACTAAAACGAGAAAACAACTTATCAGATCGAGTGAACGACCCTGTCCTAATGGGCAAAAAAGTTCCTATGTTAACACCTATGGATTTTGAGTGAAAAATGGACCGGAAGCGAAAGTGAAAAAAATTCGTATTTTAACCATTTATATGTGTAAGACTCTTAAACTTGAGCGTTTCCTTACAGATTCGTCGAAAAACATCGAAAGAGAACAAAGGTTTTTCACATAGTAATTCGGGTGCCTCCACGAGGGTCTTTTCGTAAGAGTTGAGGTTGTGAAGTCTTTTTGACACGAGTAAATGTATTTTTTCTTCCATATTTTAAGCTTAGGACAATCTTTTGTGGATATGGTATGATACTAAAACGAGAAAACAACTTTTCAGATCGAGTGAACGACCCTGTCCCAATGGGCAAAAAAGTTCCTATGTTAACACCTATGGATTTTGAGTGAAAAATGGGCAGGAAGCGAAAGTGAAAAAAATTCGTATTTTAACCATTTATATGTGTAAGACTCTTAAACTTGAGCGTTTCCTTACAGATTCGTCGAAAAACATCGAAAGAGAACAAAGGTTTTTCACATAGTAATTCGGGTGCCTCCACGAGGGTCTTTTCGTAAGAGTTGAGGTTGTGAAGTCTTTTCGACACGAGTAAATGTATTTTTTCTTCCATATTTTAAGCTTAGGACAATCTTTTGTGGATATGGTATGATACTAAAACGAGAAAACAACTTTTCAGATCGAGTGAACGACCCTGTCCCAATGGGCAAAAAAGTTCCTATGTTAACACCTATGGATTTTGAGTGAAAAATGGGCCGGAAGCGAAAGTGAAAAAAATTCGTATTTTAACCATTTATATGTGTAAGACTCTTAAACTTGAGCGTTTCCTTACAGATTCGTCGAAAAACATCGAAAGAGAACAAAGGTTTTTCACATAGTAATTCGGGTGCCTCCACGAGGGTCTTTTCGTAAGAGTTGAGGTTGTGAAGTCTTTTTGACACGAGTAAATGTATTTTTTCTTCCATATTTTAAGCTTAGGACAATCTTTTGTGGATATGGTATGATACTAAAACGAGAAAACAACTTTTCAGATCGAGTGAACGACCCTGTCCCAATGGGCAAAAAAGTTCCTATGTTAACACCTATGGATTTTGAGTGAAAAATGGGCAGGAAGCGAAAGTGAAAAAAATTCGTATTTTAACCATTTATATGTGTAAGACTCTTAAACTTGAGCGTTTCCTTACAGATTCGTCGAAAAACATCGAAAGAGAACAAAGGTTTTTCACATAGTAATTCGGGTGCCTCCACGAGGGTCTTTTCGTAAGAGTTGAGGTTGTGAAGTCTTTTCGACACGAGTAAATGTATTTTTTCTTCCATATTTTAAGCTTAGGACAATCTTTTGTGGATATGGTATGATACTAAAACGAGAAAACAACTTTTCAGATCGAGTTAACGACCCTGTCCCAATGGGCAAAAAAGTTCATCTGTTAACACCTATGGATTTTGAGTGAAAAATGGCCCAGAAGCGAAAGTGAAAAAAATTCATATTTTAAACATTTATATGTGTAAGACTCTTATACTTGAGCGTTTCCTTACAGATTCGTCGAAAAACATCGAAAGAAACAAAGGTTTTTCACATAGTGATTCGGGTGCCTCCACGAGGGTCTTTTCGTAAGAGTTGAGGTTGTGAAGTCTTTTCGACACGAGTAAATGTATTTTTTCTTCCATATTTTAAGCTTAGGACAATCTTTTGTGGATATGGTATGATACTAAAACGAGAAAACAACTTTTCAGATCGAGTTAACGACCCTGTCTCAATGGGCAAAAAAGTTCCTATGTGAACACCTATGGATTTTGAGTGAAAAATGGCATGGAAGCGAAAGTGAAAAAAATTCGTATTTTAACCATTTATATGTGTAAGACTCTTAAACTTGAGCGTTTCCTTACAGATTCGTCGAAAAACATCGAAAGAAACAAAGGTTTTTCACATAGTGATTCGGGTGCCTCCACGAGGGTCTTTTCGTAAGGGTTGAGGTTGTGAAGTCTTTTCGACACGAGTAAATGTATTTTTTCTTCCATATTTTAAGCTTAGGACAATCTTTAGTGGATATGGTATGATACTAAAACGAGAAAACAACTTTTCAGATCGAGTGAACGACCCTGTCCCAATGGGCAAAAAAGTTCCTATGTTAACACCTATGGATTTTGAGTGAAAAATGGGCCGGAAGCGAAAGTGAAAAAAATTCATATTTTAACCATTTATATGTGTAAGACTCTTATACTTGAGCGTTTCCTTACAGATTCGTCGAAAAACATCGAAAGAAACAAAGGTTTTTCACATAGTGATTCGGGTGCCTCCACGAGGGTCTTTTCGTAAGAGTTGAGGTTGTGAAGTCTTTTCGACACGAGTAAATGTATTTTTTCTTCCATATTTTAAGCTTAGGACAATCTTTTGTGGATATGGTATGATACTAAAACGAGAAAACAACTTTTCAGATCGAGTTAACGACCCTGTCTCAATGGGCAAAAAAGTTCCTATGTGAACACCTATGGATTTTGAGTGAAAAATGGCATGGAAGCGAAAGTGAAAAAAATTCGTATTTTAACCATTTATATGTGTAAGACTCTTAAACTTGAGCGTTTCCTTACAGATTCGTCGAAAAACATCGAAAGAAACAAAGGTTTTTCACATAGTGATTCGGGTGCCTCCACGAGGGTCTTTTCGTAAGGGTTGAGGTTGTGAAGTCTTTTCGACACGAGTAAATGTATTTTTTCTTCCATATTTTAAGCTTAGGACAATCTTTAGTGGATATGGTATGATACTAAAACGAGAAAACAACTTTTCAGATCGAGTGAACGACCCTGTCCCAATGGGCAAAAAAGTTCCTATGTTAACACCTATGGATTTTGAGTGAAAAATGGGCCGGAAGCGAAAGTGAAAAAAATTCATATTTTAACCATTTATATGTGTAAGACTCTTATACTTGAGCGTTTCCTTACAGATTCGTCGAAAAACATCGAAAGAAACAAAGGTTTTTCACATAGTGATTCGGGTGCCTCCACGAGGGTCTTTTCGTAAGAGTTGAGGTTGTGAAGTCTTTTCGACACGAGTAAATGTATTTTTTCTTCCATATTTTAAGCTTAGGACAATCTTTTGTGGATATGGTATGATACTAAAACGAGAAAACAACTTATCAGATCGAGTGAACGACCCTGTCCTAATGGGCAAAAAAGTTCCTATGTTAACACCTATGGATTTTGAGTGAAAAATGGACCGGAAGCGAAAGTGAAAAAAATTCGTATTTTAACCATTTATATGTGTAAGACTCTTAAACTTGAGCGTTTCCTTACAGATTCGTCGAAAAACATCGAAAGAGAACAAAGGTTTTTCACATAGTAATTCGGGTGCCTCCACGAGGGTCTTTTCGTAAGAGTTGAGGTTGTGAAGTCTTTTCGACACGAGTAAATGTATTTTTTCTTCCATATTTTAAGCTTAGGACAATCTTTTGTGGATATGGTATGATACTAAAACGAGAAAACAACTTTTCAGATCGAGTTAACGACCCTGTCCCAATGGGCAAAAAAGTTCATCTGTTAACACCTATGGATTTTGAGTGAAAAATGGCCCAGAAGCGAAAGTGAAAAAAATTCATATTTTAAACATTTATATGTGTAAGACTCTTATACTTGAGCGTTTCCTTACAGATTCGTCGAAAAACATCGAAAGAAACAAAGGTTTTTCACATAGTGATTCGGGTGCCTCCACGAGGGTCTTTTCGTAAGAGTTGAGGTTGTGAAGTCTTTTCGACACGAGTAAATGTATTTTTTCTTCCATATTTTAAGCTTAGGACAATCTTTTGTGGATATGGTATGATACTAAAACGAGAAAACAACTTTTCAGATCGAGTTAACGACCCTGTCTCAATGGGCAAAAAAGTTCCTATGTGAACACCTATGGATTTTGAGTGAAAAATGGCATGGAAGCGAAAGTGAAAAAAATTCGTATTTTAACCATTTATATGTGTAAGACTCTTAAACTTGAGCGTTTCCTTACAGATTCGTCGAAAAACATCGAAAGAAACAAAGGTTTTTCACATAGTGATTCGGGTGCCTCCACGAGGGTCTTTTCGTAAGGGTTGAGGTTGTGAAGTCTTTTCGACACGAGTAAATGTATTTTTTCTTCCATATTTTAAGCTTAGGACAATCTTTAGTGGATATGGTATGATACTAAAACGAGAAAACAACTTTTCAGATCGAGTTAACGACCCTGTCTCAATGGGCAAAAAAGTTCCTATGTTAACACCTATGGATTTTGAGTGAAAAATGGCCCAGAAGCGAAAGTGAAAAAAATTCATATTTTAACCATTTATATGTGTAAGACTCTTATACTTGAGCGTTTCCTTACAGATTCGTCGAAAAACATCGAAAGAAACAAAGGTTTTTCACATAGTGATTCGGGTGCCTCCACGAGGGTCTTTTCGTAAGGGTTGAGGTTGTGAAGTCTTTTCGACACGAGTAAATGTATTTTTTCTTCCATATTTTAAGCTTAGGACAATCTTTTGTGGATATGGTATGATACTAAAACGAGAAAACAACTTTTCAGATCGAGTGAACGACCCTGTCCCAATGGGCAAAAAAGTTCCTATGTTAACACCTATGGATTTTGAGTGAAAAATGGGCAGGAAGCGAAAGTGAAAAAAATTCGTATTTTAACCATTTATATGTGTAAGACTCTTAAACTTGAGCGTTTCCTTACAGATTCGTCGAAAAACATCGAAAGAGAACAAAGGTTTTTCACATAGTAATTCGGGTGCCTCCACGAGGGTCTTTTCGTAAGAGTTGAGGTTGTGAAGTCTTTTCGACACGAGTAAATGTATTTTTTCTTCCATATTTTAAGCTTAGGACAATCTTTTGTGGATATGGTATGATACTAAAACGAGAAAACAACTTTTCAGATCGAGTGAACGACCCTGTCCCAATGGGCAAAAAAGTTCCTATGTTAACACCTATGGATTTTGAGTGAAAAATGGGCAGGAAGCGAAAGTGAAAAAAATTCGTATTTTAACCATTTATATGTGTAAGACTCTTAAACTTGAGCGTTTCCTTACAGATTCGTCGAAAAACATCGAAAGAGAACAAAGGTTTTTCACATAGTAATTCGGGTGCCTCCACGAGGGTCTTTTCGTAAGAGTTGAGGTTGTGAAGTCTTTTCGACACGAGTAAATGTATTTTTTCTTCCATATTTTAAGCTTAGGACAATCTTTTGTGGATATGGTATGATACTAAAACGAGAAAACAACTTTTCAGATCGAGTTAACGACCCTGTCCCAATGGGCAAAAAAGTTCATCTGTTAACACCTATGGATTTTGAGTGAAAAATGGCCCAGAAGCGAAAGTGAAAAAAATTCATATTTTAAACATTTATATGTGTAAGACTCTTATACTTGAGCGTTTCCTTACAGATTCGTCGAAAAACATCGAAAGAAACAAAGGTTTTTCACATAGTGATTCGGGTGCCTCCACGAGGGTCTTTTCGTAAGAGTTGAGGTTGTGAAGTCTTTTCGACACGAGTAAATGTATTTTTTCTTCCATATTTTAAGCTTAGGACAATCTTTTGTGGATATGGTATGATACTAAAACGAGAAAACAACTTTTCAGATCGAGTTAACGACCCTGTCTCAATGGGCAAAAAAGTTCCTATGTGAACACCTATGGATTTTGAGTGAAAAATGGCATGGAAGCGAAAGTGAAAAAAATTCGTATTTTAACCATTTATATGTGTAAGACTCTTAAACTTGAGCGTTTCCTTACAGATTCGTCGAAAAACATCGAAAGAAACAAAGGTTTTTCACATAGTGATTCGGGTGCCTCCACGAGGGTCTTTTCGTAAGGGTTGAGGTTGTGAAGTCTTTTCGACACGAGTAAATGTATTTTTTCTTCCATATTTTAAGCTTAGGACAATCTTTAGTGGATATGGTATGATACTAAAACGAGAAAACAACTTTTCAGATCGAGTGAACGACCCTGTCCCAATGGGCAAAAAAGTTCCTATGTTAACACCTATGGATTTTGAGTGAAAAATGGGCCGGAAGCGAAAGTGAAAAAAATTCGTATTTTAACCATTTATATGTGTAAGACTCTTAAACTTGAGCGTTTCCTTACAGATTCGTCGAAAAACATCGAAAGAAACAAAGGTTTTTCACATAGTGATTCGGGTGCCTCCACGAGGGTCTTTTCGTAAGAGTTGAGGTTGTGAAGTCTTTTCGACACGAGTAAATGTATTTTTTCTTCCATATTTTAAGCTTAGGACAATCTTTTGTGGATATGGTATGATACTAAAACGAGAAAACAACTTATCAGATCGAGTGAACGACCCTGTCCTAATGGGCAAAAAAGTTCCTATGTTAACACCTATGGATTTTGAGTGAAAAATGGACCGGAAGCGAAAGTGAAAAAAATTCGTATTTTAACCATTTATATGTGTAAGACTCTTAAACTTGAGCGTTTCCTTACAGATTCGTCGAAAAACATCGAAAGAGAACAAAGGTTTTTCACATAGTAATTCGGGTGCCTCCACGAGGGTCTTTTCGTAAGAGTTGAGGTTGTGAAGTCTTTTTGACACGAGTAAATGTATTTTTTCTTCCATATTTTAAGCTTAGGACAATCTTTTGTGGATATGGTATGATACTAAAACGAGAAAACAACTTTTCAGATCGAGTGAACGACCCTGTCCCAATGGGCAAAAAAGTTCCTATGTTAACACCTATGGATTTTGAGTGAAAAATGGGCAGGAAGCGAAAGTGAAAAAAATTCGTATTTTAACCATTTATATGTGTAAGACTCTTAAACTTGAGCGTTTCCTTACAGATTCGTCGAAAAACATCGAAAGAGAACAAAGGTTTTTCACATAGTAATTCGGGTGCCTCCACGAGGGTCTTTTCGTAAGAGTTGAGGTTGTGAAGTCTTTTCGACACGAGTAAATGTATTTTTTCTTCCATATTTTAAGCTTAGGACAATCTTTTGTGGATATGGTATGATACTAAAACGAGAAAACAACTTTTCAGATCGAGTGAACGACCCTGTCCCAATGGGCAAAAAAGTTCCTATGTTAACACCTATGGATTTTGAGTGAAAAATGGGCCGGAAGCGAAAGTGAAAAAAATTCGTATTTTAACCATTTATATGTGTAAGACTCTTAAACTTGAGCGTTTCCTTACAGATTCGTCGAAAAACATCGAAAGAGAACAAAGGTTTTTCACATAGTAATTCGGGTGCCTCCACGAGGGTCTTTTCGTAAGAGTTGAGGTTGTGAAGTCTTTTTGACACGAGTAAATGTATTTTTTCTTCCATATTTTAAGCTTAGGACAATCTTTTGTGGATATGGTATGATACTAAAACGAGAAAACAACTTTTCAGATCGAGTGAACGACCCTGTCCCAATGGGCAAAAAAGTTCCTATGTTAACACCTATGGATTTTGAGTGAAAAATGGGCAGGAAGCGAAAGTGAAAAAAATTCGTATTTTAACCATTTATATGTGTAAGACTCTTAAACTTGAGCGTTTCCTTACAGATTCGTCGAAAAACATCGAAAGAGAACAAAGGTTTTTCACATAGTAATTCGGGTGCCTCCACGAGGGTCTTTTCGTAAGAGTTGAGGTTGTGAAGTCTTTTCGACACGAGTAAATGTATTTTTTCTTCCATATTTTAAGCTTAGGACAATCTTTTGTGGATATGGTATGATACTAAAACGAGAAAACAACTTTTCAGATCGAGTTAACGACCCTGTCCCAATGGGCAAAAAAGTTCATCTGTTAACACCTATGGATTTTGAGTGAAAAATGGCCCAGAAGCGAAAGTGAAAAAAATTCATATTTTAAACATTTATATGTGTAAGACTCTTATACTTGAGCGTTTCCTTACAGATTCGTCGAAAAACATCGAAAGAAACAAAGGTTTTTCACATAGTGATTCGGGTGCCTCCACGAGGGTCTTTTCGTAAGAGTTGAGGTTGTGAAGTCTTTTCGACACGAGTAAATGTATTTTTTCTTCCATATTTTAAGCTTAGGACAATCTTTTGTGGATATGGTATGATACTAAAACGAGAAAACAACTTTTCAGATCGAGTTAACGACCCTGTCTCAATGGGCAAAAAAGTTCCTATGTGAACACCTATGGATTTTGAGTGAAAAATGGCATGGAAGCGAAAGTGAAAAAAATTCGTATTTTAACCATTTATATGTGTAAGACTCTTAAACTTGAGCGTTTCCTTACAGATTCGTCGAAAAACATCGAAAGAAACAAAGGTTTTTCACATAGTGATTCGGGTGCCTCCACGAGGGTCTTTTCGTAAGGGTTGAGGTTGTGAAGTCTTTTCGACACGAGTAAATGTATTTTTTCTTCCATATTTTAAGCTTAGGACAATCTTTAGTGGATATGGTATGATACTAAAACGAGAAAACAACTTTTCAGATCGAGTTAACGACCCTGTCTCAATGGGCAAAAAAGTTCCTCTCTTAATACCTATGGATTTTGAGTGAAAAATGGCCCAGAAGCGAAAGTGAAAAAAATTCATATTTTAACCATTTATATGTGTAAGACTCTTATACTTGAGCGTTTCCTTACAGATTCGTCGAAAAACATCGAAAGAAACAAAGGTTTTTCACATAGTGATTCGGGTGCCTCCACGAGGGTCTTTTCGTAAGGGTTGAGGTTGTGAAGTCTTTTCGACACGAGTAAATGTATTTTTTCTTCCATATTTTAAGCTTAGGACAATCTTTTGTGGATATGGTATGATACTAAAACGAGAAAACAACTTTTCAGATCGAGTGAACGACCCTGTCCCAATGGGCAAAAAAGTTCCTATGTTAACACCTATGGATTTTGAGTGAAAAATGGGCAGGAAGCGAAAGTGAAAAAAATTCGTATTTTAACCATTTATATGTGTAAGACTCTTAAACTTGAGCGTTTCCTTACAGATTCGTCGAAAAACATCGAAAGAGAACAAAGGTTTTTCACATAGTAATTCGGGTGCCTCCACGAGGGTCTTTTCGTAAGAGTTGAGGTTGTGAAGTCTTTTCGACACGAGTAAATGTATTTTTTCTTCCATATTTTAAGCTTAGGACAATCTTTTGTGGATATGGTATGATACTAAAACGAGAAAACAACTTTTCAGATCGAGTGAACGACCCTGTCCCAATGGGCAAAAAAGTTCCTATGTTAACACCTATGGATTTTGAGTGAAAAATGGGCCGGAAGCGAAAGTGAAAAAAATTCGTATTTTAACCATTTATATGTGTAAGACTCTTAAACTTGAGCGTTTCCTTACAGATTCGTCGAAAAACATCGAAAGAGAACAAAGGTTTTTCACATAGTAATTCGGGTGCCTCCACGAGGGTCTTTTCGTAAGAGTTGAGGTTGTGAAGTCTTTTTGACACGAGTAAATGTATTTTTTCTTCCATATTTTAAGCTTAGGACAATCTTTTGTGGATATGGTATGATACTAAAACGAGAAAACAACTTTTCAGATCGAGTGAACGACCCTGTCCCAATGGGCAAAAAAGTTCCTATGTTAACACCTATGGATTTTGAGTGAAAAATGGGCAGGAAGCGAAAGTGAAAAAAATTCGTATTTTAACCATTTATATGTGTAAGACTCTTAAACTTGAGCGTTTCCTTACAGATTCGTCGAAAAACATCGAAAGAGAACAAAGGTTTTTCACATAGTAATTCGGGTGCCTCCACGAGGGTCTTTTCGTAAGAGTTGAGGTTGTGAAGTCTTTTCGACACGAGTAAATGTATTTTTTCTTCCATATTTTAAGCTTAGGACAATCTTTTGTGGATATGGTATGATACTAAAACGAGAAAACAACTTTTCAGATCGAGTGAACGACCCTGTCCCAATGGGCAAAAAAGTTCCTATGTTAACACCTATGGATTTTGAGTGAAAAATGGGCCGGAAGCGAAAGTGAAAAAAATTCGTATTTTAACCATTTATATGTGTAAGACTCTTAAACTTGAGCGTTTCCTTACAGATTCGTCGAAAAACATCGAAAGAGAACAAAGGTTTTTCACATAGTAATTCGGGTGCCTCCACGAGGGTCTTTTCGTAAGAGTTGAGGTTGTGAAGTCTTTTTGACACGAGTAAATGTATTTTTTCTTCCATATTTTAAGCTTAGGACAATCTTTTGTGGATATGGTATGATACTAAAACGAGAAAACAACTTTTCAGATCGAGTTAACGACCCTGTCCCAATGGGCAAAAAAGTTCCTCTGTTAACACCTATGGATTTTGAGTGAAAAATGGCCCAGAAGCGAAAGTGAAAAAAATTCATATTTTAAACATTTATATGTGTAAGACTCTTATACTTGAGCGTTTCCTTACAGATTCGTCGAAAAACATCGAAAGAAACAAAGGTTTTTCACATAGTGATTCGGGTGCCTCCACGAGGGTCTTTTCGTAAGAGTTGAGGTTGTGAAGTCTTTTCGACACGAGTAAATGTATTTTTTCTTCCATATTTTAAGCTTAGGACAATCTTTTGTGGATATGGTATGATACTAAAACGAGAAAACAACTTTTCAGATCGAGTTAACGACCCTGTCTCAATGGGCAAAAAAGTTCCTATGTGAACACCTATGGATTTTGAGTGAAAAATGGCATGGAAGCGAAAGTGAAAAAAATTCGTATTTTAACCATTTATATGTGTAAGACTCTTAAACTTGAGCGTTTCCTTACAGATTCGTCGAAAAACATCGAAAGAAACAAAGGTTTTTCACATAGTGATTCGGGTGCCTCCACGAGGGTCTTTTCGTAAGGGTTGAGGTTGTGAAGTCTTTTCGACACGAGTAAATGTATTTTTTCTTCCATATTTTAAGCTTAGGACAATCTTTAGTGGATATGGTATGATACTAAAACGAGAAAACAACTTTTCAGATCGAGTTAACGACCCTGTCTCAATGGGCAAAAAAGTTCCTCTCTTAATACCTATGGATTTTGAGTGAAAAATGGCCCAGAAGCGAAAGTGAAAAAAATTCATATTTTAACCATTTATATGTGTAAGACTCTTATACTTGAGCGTTTCCTTACAGATTCGTCGAAAAACATCGAAAGAAACAAAGGTTTTTCACATAGTGATTCGGGTGCCTCCACGAGGGTCTTTTCGTAAGGGTTGAGGTTGTGAAGTCTTTTCGACACGAGTAAATGTATTTTTTCTTCCATATTTTAAGCTTAGGACAATCTTTTGTGGATATGGTATGATACTAAAACGAGAAAACAACTTTTCAGATCGAGTGAACGACCCTGTCCCAATGGGCAAAAAAGTTCCTATGTTAACACCTATGGATTTTGAGTGAAAAATGGGCAGGAAGCGAAAGTGAAAAAAATTCGTATTTTAACCATTTATATGTGTAAGACTCTTAAACTTGAGCGTTTCCTTACAGATTCGTCGAAAAACATCGAAAGAGAACAAAGGTTTTTCACATAGTAATTCGGGTGCCTCCACGAGGGTCTTTTCGTAAGAGTTGAGGTTGTGAAGTCTTTTCGACACGAGTAAATGTATTTTTTCTTCCATATTTTAAGCTTAGGACAATCTTTTGTGGATATGGTATGATACTAAAACGAGAAAACAACTTTTCAGATCGAGTGAACGACCCTGTCCCAATGGGCAAAAAAGTTCCTCTGTTAACACCTATGGATTTTGAGTGAAAAATGGCCCAGAAGCGAAAGTGAAAAAAATTCATATTTTAAACATTTATATGTGTAAGACTCTTATACTTGAGCGTTTCCTTACAGATTCGTCGAAAAACATCGAAAGAAACAAAGGTTTTTCACATAGTGATTCGGGTGCCTCCACGAGGGTCTTTTCGTAAGAGTTGAGGTTGTGAAGTCTTTTCGACACGAGTAAATGTATTTTTTCTTCCATATTTTAAGCTTAGGACAATCTTTTGTGGATATGGTATGATACTAAAACGAGAAAACAACTTTTCAGATCGAGTGAACGACCCTGTCCCAATGGGCAAAAAAGTTCCTATGTTAACACCTATGGATTTTGAGTGAAAAATGGGCCGGAAGCGAAAGTGAAAAAAATTCGTATTTTAACCATTTATATGTGTAAGACTCTTAAACTTGAGCGTTTCCTTACAGATTCGTCGAAAAACATCGAAAGAGAACAAAGGTTTTTCACATAGTAATTCGGGTGCCTCCACGAGGGTCTTTTCGTAAGAGTTGAGGTTGTGAAGTCTTTTCGACACGAGTAAATGTATTTTTTCTTCCATATTTTAAGCTTAGGACAATCTTTTGTGGATATGGTATGATACTAAAACGAGAAAACAACTTTTCAGATCGAGTGAACGACCCTGTCCCAATGGGCAAAAAAGTTCCTCTGTTAACACCTATGGATTTTGAGTGAAAAATGGCCCAGAAGCGAAAGTGAAAAAAATTCATATTTTAAACATTTATATGTGTAAGACTCTTATACTTGAGCGTTTCCTTACAGATTCGTCGAAAAACATCGAAAGAAACAAAGGTTTTTCACATAGTGATTCGGGTGCCTCCACGAGGGTCTTTTCGTAAGAGTTGAGGTTGTGAAGTCTTTTCGACACGAGTAAATGTATTTTTTCTTCCATATTTTAAGCTTAGGACAATCTTTTGTGGATATGGTATGATACTAAAACGAGAAAACAACTTTTCAGATCGAGTGAACGACCCTGTCCCAATGGGCAAAAAAGTTCCTATGTTAACACCTATGGATTTTGAGTGAAAAATGGGCCGGAAGCGAAAGTGAAAAAAATTCGTATTTTAACCATTTATATGTGTAAGACTCTTAAACTTGAGCGTTTCCTTACAGATTCGTCGAAAAACATCGAAAGAGAACAAAGGTTTTTCACATAGTAATTCGGGTGCCTCCACGAGGGTCTTTTCGTAAGAGTTGAGGTTGTGAAGTCTTTTCGACACGAGTAAATGTATTTTTTCTTCCATATTTTAAGCTTAGGACAATCTTTTGTGGATATGGTATGATACTAAAACGAGAAAACAACTTTTCAGATCGAGTTAACGACCCTGTCCCAATGGGCAAAAAAGTTCCTCTGTTAACACCTATGGATTTTGAGTGAAAAATGGCCCAGAAGCGAAAGTGAAAAAAATTCATATTTTAAACATTTATATGTGTAAGACTCTTATACTTGAGCGTTTCCTTACAGATTCGTCGAAAAACATCGAAAGAAACAAAGGTTTTTCACATAGTGATTCGGGTGCCTCCACGAGGGTCTTTTCGTAAGAGTTGAGGTTGTGAAGTCTTTTCGACACGAGTAAATGTATTTTTTCTTCCATATTTTAAGCTTAGGACAATCTTTTGTGGATATGGTATGATACTAAAACGAGAAAACAACTTTTCAGATCGAGTTAACGACCCTGTCTCAATGGGCAAAAAAGTTCCTATGTGAACACCTATGGATTTTGAGTGAAAAATGGCCCGGAAATGAAAGTGAAAAAAATTCGTATTTTAACCATTTATATGTGTAAGACTCTTAAACTTGAGCGTTTCCTTACAGATTCGTCGAAAAACATCGAAAGAGAACAAAGGTTTTTCACATAGTAATTCGGGTGCCTCCACGAGGGTCTTTTCGTAAGAGTTGAGGTTGTGAAGTCTTTTCGACACGAGTAAATGTATTTTTTCTTCCATATTTTAAGCTTAGGACAATCTTTTGTGGATATGGTATGATACTAAAACGAGAAAACAACTTTTCAGATCGAGTTAACGACCCTGTCCCAATGGGCAAAAAAGTTCCTCTGTTAACACCTATGGATTTTGAGTGAAAAATGGCCCAGAAGCGAAAGTGAAAAAAATTCATATTTTAAACATTTATATGTGTAAGACTCTTATACTTGAGCGTTTCCTTACAGATTCGTCGAAAAACATCGAAAGAAACAAAGGTTTTTCACATAGTGATTCGGGTGCCTCCACGAGGGTCTTTTCGTAAGAGTTGAGGTTGTGAAGTCTTTTCGACACGAGTAAATGTATTTTTTCTTCCATATTTTAAGCTTAGGACAATCTTTTGTGGATATGGTATGATACTAAAACGAGAAAACAACTTTTCAGATCGAGTTAACGACCCTGTCTCAATGGGCAAAAAAGTTCCTATGTGAACACCTATGGATTTTGAGTGAAAAATGGCATGGAAGCGAAAGTGAAAAAAATTCGTATTTTAACCATTTATATGTGTAAGACTCTTAAACTTGAGCGTTTCCTTACAGATTCGTCGAAAAACATCGAAAGAAACAAAGGTTTTTCACATAGTGATTCGGGTGCCTCCACGAGGGTCTTTTCGTAAGGGTTGAGGTTGTGAAGTCTTTTCGACACGAGTAAATGTATTTTTTCTTCCATATTTTAAGCTTAGGACAATCTTTAGTGGATATGGTATGATACTAAAACGAGAAAACAACTTTTCAGATCGAGTTAACGACCCTGTCTCAATGGGCAAAAAAGTTCCTCTCTTAATACCTATGGATTTTGAGTGAAAAATGGCCCAGAAGCGAAAGTGAAAAAAATTCATATTTTAACCATTTATATGTGTAAGACTCTTATACTTGAGCGTTTCCTTACAGATTCGTCGAAAAACATCGAAAGAAACAAAGGTTTTTCACATAGTGATTCGGGTGCCTCCACGAGGGTCTTTTCGTAAGAGTTGAGATTGTGAAGTCTTTTCGACACGAGTAAATGTATTTTTTCTTCCATATTTTAAGCTTAAGACAATCTTTTGTGGATATGGTATGATACTAAAACGAGAAAACAACTTTTCAGATCGAGTTAACGACCCTGTCTCAATGGGCAAAAAAGTTCCTATGTTAACACCTATGGATTTTGAGTGAAAAATGGCATGGAAGCGAAAGTGAAAAAAATTCGTATTTTAACCATTTATATGTGTAAGACTCTTAAACTTGAGCGTTTCCTTACAGATTCGTCGAAAAACATCGAAAGAAACAAAGGTTTTTCACATAGTGATTCGGGTGCCTCCACGAGGGTCTTTTCGTAAGGGTTGAGGTTGTGAAGTCTTTTCGACACGAGTAAATGTATTTTTTCTTCCATATTTTAAGCTTAGGACAATCTTTAGTGGATATGGTATGATACTAAAACGAGAAAACAACTTTTCAGATCGAGTTAACGACCCTGTCTCAATGGGCAAAAAAGTTCCTCTCTTAATACCTATGGATTTTGAGTGAAAAATGGCCCAGAAGCGAAAGTGAAAAAAATTCATATTTTAACCATTTATATGTGTAAGACTCTTATACTTGAGCGTTTCCTTACAGATTCGTCGAAAAACATCGAAAGAAACAAAGGTTTTTCACATAGTGATTCGGGTGCCTCCACGAGGGTCTTTTCGTAAGAGTTGAGATTGTGAAGTCTTTTCGACACGAGTAAATGTATTTTTTCTTCCATATTTTAAGCTTAAGACAATCTTTTGTGGATATGGTATGATACTAAAACGAGAAAACAACTTTTCAGATCGAGTTAACGACCCTGTCTCAATGGGCAAAAAAGTTCCTATGTTAACACCTATGGATTTTGAGTGAAAAATGGCCCAGAAGCGAAAGTGAAAAAAATTCGTATTTTAACCATTTATATGTGTAAGACTCTTAAACTTGAGCGTTTCCTTACAGATTCGTCGAAAAACATCGAAAGAAACAAAGGTTTTTCACATAGTAATTCGGGTGCCTCCACGAGGGTCTTTTCGTAAGGGTTGAGGTTGTGAAGTCTTTTCGACACGAGTAAATGTATTTTTTCTTCCATATTTTAAGCTTAGGACAATCTTTAGTGGATATGGTATGATACTAAAACGAGAAAACAACTTTTCAGATCGAGTTAACGACCCTGTCTCAATGGGCAAAAAAGTTCCTCTCTTAATACCTATGGATTTTGAGTGAAAAATGGCCCAGAAGCGAAAGTGAAAAAAATTCATATTTTAACCATTTATATGTGTAAGACTCTTATACTTGAGCGTTTCCTTACAGATTCGTCGAAAAACATCGAAAGAAACAAAGGTTTTTCACATAGTGATTCGGGTGCCTCCACGAGGGTCTTTTCGTAAGAGTTGAGATTGTGAAGTCTTTTCGACACGAGTAAATGTATTTTTTCTTCCATATTTTAAGCTTAAGACAATCTTTTGTGGATATGGTATGATACTAAAACGAGAAAACAACTTTTCAGATCGAGTTAACGACCCTGTCTCAATGGGCAAAAAAGTTCCTATGTTAACACCTATGGATTTTGAGTGAAAAATGGCATGGAAGCGAAAGTGAAAAAAATTCGTATTTTAACCATTTATATGTGTAAGACTCTTAAACTTGAGCGTTTCCTTACAGATTCGTCGAAAAACATCGAAAGAAACAAAGGTTTTTCACATAGTGATTCGGGTGCCTCCACGAGGGTCTTTTCGTAAGGGTTGAGGTTGTGAAGTCTTTTCGACACGAGTAAATGTATTTTTTCTTCCATATTTTAAGCTTAGGACAATCTTTAGTGGATATGGTATGATACTAAAACGAGAAAACAACTTTTCAGATCGAGTTAACGACCCTGTCTCAATGGGCAAAAAAGTTCCTCTCTTAATACCTATGGATTTTGAGTGAAAAATGGCCCAGAAGCGAAAGTGAAAAAAATTCATATTTTAACCATTTATATGTGTAAGACTCTTATACTTGAGCGTTTCCTTACAGATTCGTCGAAAAACATCGAAAGAAACAAAGGTTTTTCACATAGTGATTCGGGTGCCTCCACGAGGGTCTTTTCGTAAGAGTTGAGATTGTGAAGTCTTTTCGACACGAGTAAATGTATTTTTTCTTCCATATTTTAAGCTTAAGACAATCTTTTGTGGATATGGTATGATACTAAAACGAGAAAACAACTTTTCAGATCGAGTTAACGACCCTGTCTCAATGGGCAAAAAAGTTCCTATGTTAACACCTATGGATTTTGAGTGAAAAATGGCCCAGAAGCGAAAGTGAAAAAAATTCGTATTTTAACCATTTATATGTGTAAGACTCTTAAACTTGAGCGTTTCCTTACAGATTCGTCGAAAAACATCGAAAGAAACAAAGGTTTTTCACATAGTGATTCGGGTGCCTCCACGAGGGTCTTTTCGTAAGGGTTGAGGTTGTGAAGTCTTTTCGACACGAGTAAATGTATTTTTTCTTCCATATTTTAAGCTTAGGACAATCTTTAGTGGATATGGTATGATACTAAAACGAGAAAACAACTTTTCAGATCGAGTTAACGACCCTGTCTCAATGGGCAAAAAAGTTCCTCTCTTAATACCTATGGATTTTGAGTGAAAAATGGCCCAGAAGCGAAAGTGAAAAAAATTCATATTTTAACCATTTATATGTGTAAGACTCTTATACTTGAGCGTTTCCTTACAGATTCGTCGAAAAACATCGAAAGAAACAAAGGTTTTTCACATAGTGATTCGGGTGCCTCCACGAGGGTCTTTTCGTAAGAGTTGAGATTGTGAAGTCTTTTCGACACGAGTAAATGTATTTTTTCTTCCATATTTTAAGCTTAAGACAATCTTTTGTGGATATGGTATGATACTAAAACGAGAAAACAACTTTTCAGATCGAGTTAACGACCCTGTCTCAATGGGCAAAAAAGTTCCTATGTTAACACCTATGGATTTTGAGTGAAAAATGGCATGGAAGCGAAAGTGAAAAAAATTCGTATTTTAACCATTTATATGTGTAAGACTCTTAAACTTGAGCGTTTCCTTACAGATTCGTCGAAAAACATCGAAAGAAACAAAGGTTTTTCACATAGTGATTCGGGTGCCTCCACGAGGGTCTTTTCGTAAGGGTTGAGGTTGTGAAGTCTTTTCGACACGAGTAAATGTATTTTTTCTTCCATATTTTAAGCTTAGGACAATCTTTAGTGGATATGGTATGATACTAAAACGAGAAAACAACTTTTCAGATCGAGTTAACGACCCTGTCTCAATGGGCAAAAAAGTTCCTCTCTTAATACCTATGGATTTTGAGTGAAAAATGGCCCAGAAGCGAAAGTGAAAAAAATTCATATTTTAACCATTTATATGTGTAAGACTCTTATACTTGAGCGTTTCCTTACAGATTCGTCGAAAAACATCGAAAGAAACAAAGGTTTTTCACATAGTGATTCGGGTGCCTCCACGAGGGTCTTTTCGTAAGAGTTGAGATTGTGAAGTCTTTTCGACACGAGTAAATGTATTTTTTCTTCCATATTTTAAGCTTAAGACAATCTTTTGTGGATATGGTATGATACTAAAACGAGAAAACAACTTTTCAGATCGAGTTAACGACCCTGTCTCAATGGGCAAAAAAGTTCCTATGTTAACACCTATGGATTTTGAGTGAAAAATGGCCCAGAAGCGAAAGTGAAAAAAATTCGTATTTTAACCATTTATATGTGTAAGACTCTTAAACTTGAGCGTTTCCTTACAGATTCGTCGAAAAACATCGAAAGAAACAAAGGTTTTTCACATAGTGATTCGGGTGCCTCCACGAGGGTCTTTTCGTAAGGGTTGAGGTTGTGAAGTCTTTTCGACACGAGTAAATGTATTTTTTCTTCCATATTTTAAGCTTAGGACAATCTTTAGTGGATATGGTATGATACTAAAACGAGAAAACAACTTTTCAGATCGAGTTAACGACCCTGTCTCAATGGGCAAAAAAGTTCCTCTCTTAATACCTATGGATTTTGAGTGAAAAATGGCCCAGAAGCGAAAGTGAAAAAAATTCATATTTTAACCATTTATATGTGTAAGACTCTTATACTTGAGCGTTTCCTTACAGATTCGTCGAAAAACATCGAAAGAAACAAAGGTTTTTCACATAGTGATTCGGGTGCCTCCACGAGGGTCTTTTCGTAAGAGTTGAGATTGTGAAGTCTTTTCGACACGAGTAAATGTATTTTTTCTTCCATATTTTAAGCTTAAGACAATCTTTTGTGGATATGGTATGATACTAAAACGAGAAAACAACTTTTCAGATCGAGTTAACGACCCTGTCTCAATGGGCAAAAAAGTTCCTATGTTAACACCTATGGATTTTGAGTGAAAAATGGCCCAGAAGCGAAAGTGAAAAAAATTCGTATTTTAACCATTTATATGTGTAAGACTCTTAAACTTGAGCGTTTCCTTACAGATTCGTCGAAAAACATCGAAAGAAACAAAGGTTTTTCACATAGTGATTCGGGTGCCTCCACGAGGGTCTTTTCGTAAGGGTTGAGGTTGTGAAGTCTTTTCGACACGAGTAAATGTATTTTTTCTTCCATATTTTAAGCTTAGGACAATCTTTAGTGGATATGGTATGATACTAAAACGAGAAAACAACTTTTCAGATCGAGTTAACGACCCTGTCTCAATGGGCAAAAAAGTTCCTCTCTTAATACCTATGGATTTTGAGTGAAAAATGGCCCAGAAGCGAAAGTGAAAAAAATTCATATTTTAACCATTTATATGTGTAAGACTCTTATACTTGAGCGTTTCCTTACAGATTCGTCGAAAAACATCGAAAGAAACAAAGGTTTTTCACATAGTGATTCGGGTGCCTCCACGAGGGTCTTTTCGTAAGAGTTGAGATTGTGAAGTCTTTTCGACACGAGTAAATGTATTTTTTCTTCCATATTTTAAGCTTAAGACAATCTTTTGTGGATATGGTATGATACTAAAACGAGAAAACAACTTTTCAGATCGAGTTAACGACCCTGTCTCAATGGGCAAAAAAGTTCCTATGTTAACACCTATGGATTTTGAGTGAAAAATGGCATGGAAGCGAAAGTGAAAAAAATTCGTATTTTAACCATTTATATGTGTAAGACTCTTAAACTTGAGCGTTTCCTTACAGATTCGTCGAAAAACATCGAAAGAAACAAAGGTTTTTCACATAGTGATTCGGGTGCCTCCACGAGGGTCTTTTCGTAAGGGTTGAGGTTGTGAAGTCTTTTCGACACGAGTAAATGTATTTTTTCTTCCATATTTTAAGCTTAGGACAATCTTTAGTGGATATGGTATGATACTAAAACGAGAAAACAACTTTTCAGATCGAGTTAACGACCCTGTCTCAATGGGCAAAAAAGTTCCTCTCTTAATACCTATGGATTTTGAGTGAAAAATGGCCCAGAAGCGAAAGTGAAAAAAATTCATATTTTAACCATTTATATGTGTAAGACTCTTATACTTGAGCGTTTCCTTACAGATTCGTCGAAAAACATCGAAAGAAACAAAGGTTTTTCACATAGTGATTCGGGTGCCTCCACGAGG
The DNA here is from genome assembly GCF_057944985.1 of Cucurbita pepo subsp. pepo. Classification (NCBI taxonomy): domain Eukaryota; kingdom Viridiplantae; phylum Streptophyta; class Magnoliopsida; order Cucurbitales; family Cucurbitaceae; genus Cucurbita; species Cucurbita pepo. The sequence goes on from NC_141817.1 coordinate 12,547,266, forward strand.
GTCTTTTCGTAAGGGTTGAGGTTGTGAAGTCTTTTCGACACGAGTAAATGTATTTTTTCTTCCATATTTTAAGCTTAGGACAATCTTTTGTGGATATGGTATGATACTAAAACGAGAAAACAACTTTTCAGATCGAGTTAACGACCCTGTCCCAATGGGCAAAAAAGTTCCTCTGTTAACACCTATGGATTTTGAGTGAAAAATGGCCCAGAAGCGAAAGTGAAAAAAATTCATATTTTAAACATTTATATGTGTAAGACTCTTATACTTGAGCGTTTCCTTACAGATTCGTCGAAAAACATCGAAAGAAACAAAGGTTTTTCACATAGTGATTCGGGTGCCTCCACGAGGGTCTTTTCGTAAGAGTTGAGGTTGTGAAGTCTTTTCGACACGAGTAAATGTATTTTTTCTTCCATATTTTAAGCTTAGGACAATCTTTTGTGGATATGGTATGATACTAAAACGAGAAAACAACTTTTCAGATCGAGTTAACGACCCTGTCTCAATGGGCAAAAAAGTTCCTATGTGAACACCTATGGATTTTGAGTGAAAAATGGCATGGAAGCGAAAGTGAAAAAAATTCGTATTTTAACCATTTATATGTGTAAGACTCTTAAACTTGAGCGTTTCCTTACAGATTCGTCGAAAAACATCGAAAGAAACAAAGGTTTTTCACATAGTGATTCGGGTGCCTCCACGAGGGTCTTTTCGTAAGGGTTGAGGTTGTGAAGTCTTTTCGACACGAGTAAATGTATTTTTTCTTCCATATTTTAAGCTTAGGACAATCTTTAGTGGATATGGTATGATACTAAAACGAGAAAACAACTTTTCAGATCGAGTTAACGACCCTGTCTCAATGGGCAAAAAAGTTCCTCTCTTAATACCTATGGATTTTGAGTGAAAAATGGCCCAGAAGCGAAAGTGAAAAAAATTCATATTTTAACCATTTATATGTGTAAGACTCTTATACTTGAGCGTTTCCTTACAGATTCGTCGAAAAACATCGAAAGAAACAAAGGTTTTTCACATAGTGATTCGGGTGCCTCCACGAGGGTCTTTTCGTAAGGGTTGAGGTTGTGAAGTCTTTTCGACACGAGTAAATGTATTTTTTCTTCCATATTTTAAGCTTAGGACAATCTTTTGTGGATATGGTATGATACTAAAACGAGAAAACAACTTTTCAGATCGAGTGAACGACCCTGTCCCAATGGGCAAAAAAGTTCCTATGTTAACACCTATGGATTTTGAGTGAAAAATGGGCAGGAAGCGAAAGTGAAAAAAATTCGTATTTTAACCATTTATATGTGTAAGACTCTTAAACTTGAGCGTTTCCTTACAGATTCGTCGAAAAACATCGAAAGAGAACAAAGGTTTTTCACATAGTAATTCGGGTGCCTCCACGAGGGTCTTTTCGTAAGAGTTGAGGTTGTGAAGTCTTTTCGACACGAGTAAATGTATTTTTTCTTCCATATTTTAAGCTTAGGACAATCTTTTGTGGATATGGTATGATACTAAAACGAGAAAACAACTTTTCAGATCGAGTGAACGACCCTGTCCCAATGGGCAAAAAAGTTCCTATGTTAACACCTATGGATTTTGAGTGAAAAATGGGCCGGAAGCGAAAGTGAAAAAAATTCGTATTTTAACCATTTATGTGTAAGACTCTTAAACTTGAGCGTTTCCTTACAGATTCGTCGAAAAACATCGAAAGAGAACAAAGGTTTTTCACATAGTAATTCGGGTGCCTCCACGAGGGTCTTTTCGTAAGAGTTGAGGTTGTGAAGTCTTTTTGACACGAGTAAATGTATTTTTTCTTCCATATTTTAAGCTTAGGACAATCTTTTGTGGATATGGTATGATACTAAAACGAGAAAACAACTTTTCAGATCGAGTGAACGACCCTGTCCCAATGGGCAAAAAAGTTCCTATGTTAACACCTATGGATTTTGAGTGAAAAATGGGCCGGAAGCGAAAGTGAAAAAAATTCGTATTTTAACCATTTATATGTGTAAGACTCTTAAACTTGAGCGTTTCCTTACAGATTCGTCGAAAAACATCGAAAGAGAACAAAGGTTTTTCACATAGTAATTCGGGTGCCTCCACGAGGGTCTTTTCGTAAGAGTTGAGGTTGTGAAGTCTTTTCGACACGAGTAAATGTATTTTTTCTTCCATATTTTAAGCTTAGGACAATCTTTTGTGGATATGGTATGATACTAAAACGAGAAAACAACTTTTCAGATCGAGTGAACGACCCTGTCCCAATGGGCAAAAAAGTTCCTATGTTAACACCTATGGATTTTGAGTGAAAAATGGGCAGGAAGCGAAAGTGAAAAAAATTCGTATTTTAACCATTTATATGTGTAAGACTCTTAAACTTGAGCGTTTCCTTACAGATTCGTCGAAAAACATCGAAAGAGAACAAAGGTTTTTCACATAGTAATTCGGGTGCCTCCACGAGGGTCTTTTCGTAAGAGTTGAGGTTGTGAAGTCTTTTCGACACGAGTAAATGTATTTTTTCTTCCATATTTTAAGCTTAGGACAATCTTTTGTGGATATGGTATGATACTAAAACGAGAAAACAACTTTTCAGATCGAGTGAACGACCCTGTCCCAATGGGCAAAAAAGTTCCTATGTTAACACCTATGGATTTTGAGTGAAAAATGGGCCGGAAGCGAAAGTGAAAAAAATTCGTATTTTAACCATTTATATGTGTAAGACTCTTAAACTTGAGCGTTTCCTTACAGATTCGTCGAAAAACATCGAAAGAGAACAAAGGTTTTTCACATAGTAATTCGGGTGCCTCCACGAGGGTCTTTTCGTAAGAGTTGAGGTTGTGAAGTCTTTTTGACACGAGTAAATGTATTTTTTCTTCCATATTTTAAGCTTAGGACAATCTTTTGTGGATATGGTATGATACTAAAACGAGAAAACAACTTTTCAGATCGAGTGAACGACCCTGTCCCAATGGGCAAAAAAGTTCCTATGTTAACACCTATGGATTTTGAGTGAAAAATGGGCCGGAAGCGAAAGTGAAAAAAATTCGTATTTTAACCATTTATATGTGTAAGACTCTTAAACTTGAGCGTTTCCTTACAGATTCGTCGAAAAACAACGAAAGAAACAAAGGTTTTTCACATAGTCATTTGGGTGCCTCCACGAGGGTCTTTTCGTAAGAGTTGAGGTTGTGAAGTCTTTTCGACACGAGTAAATGTATTTTTTCTTCCATATTTTAAGCTTAGGACAATCTTTTGTGGATATGGTATGATACTAAAACGAGAAAACAACTTTTCAGATCGAGTTAACGACCCTGTCTCAATGGGCAAAAAAGTTCCTATGTGAACACCTATGGATTTTGAGTGAAAAATGGCATGGAAGCGAAAGTGAAAAAAATTCGTATTTTAACCATTTATATGTGTAAGACTCTTAAACTTGAGCGTTTCCTTACAGATTCGTCGAAAAACATCGAAAGAAACAAAGGTTTTTCACATAGTGATTCGGGTGCCTCCACGAGGGTCTTTTCGTAAGGGTTGAGGTTGTGAAGTCTTTTCGACACGAGTAAATGTATTTTTTCTTCCATATTTTAAGCTTAGGACAATCTTTAGTGGATATGGTATGATACTAAAACGAGAAAACAACTTTTCAGATCGAGTTAACGACCCTGTCTCAATGGGCAAAAAAGTTCCTCTCTTAATACCTATGGATTTTGAGTGAAAAATGGCCCAGAAGCGAAAGTGAAAAAAATTCATATTTTAACCATTTATATGTGTAAGACTCTTATACTTGAGCGTTTCCTTACAGATTCGTCGAAAAACATCGAAAGAAACAAAGGTTTTTCACATAGTGATTCGGGTGCCTCCACGAGGGTCTTTTCGTAAGAGTTGAGATTGTGAAGTCTTTTCGACACGAGTAAATGTATTTTTTCTTCCATATTTTAAGCTTAGGACAATCTTTTGTGGATATGGTATGATACTAAAACGAGAAAACAACTTTTCAGATCGAGTTAACGACCCTGTCTCAATGGGCAAAAAAGTTCCTATGTTAACACCTATGGATTTTGAGTGAAAAATGGCATGGAAGCGAAAGTGAAAAAAATTCGTATTTTAACCATTTATATGTGTAAGACTCTTAAACTTGAGCGTTTCCTTACAGATTCGTCGAAAAACATCGAAAGAAACAAAGGTTTTTCACATAGTGATTCGGGTGCCTCCACGAGGGTCTTTTCGTAAGGGTTGAGGTTGTGAAGTCTTTTCGACACGAGTAAATGTATTTTTTCTTCCATATTTTAAGCTTAGGACAATCTTTAGTGGATATGGTATGATACTAAAACGAGAAAACAACTTTTCAGATCGAGTTAACGACCCTGTCTCAATGGGCAAAAAAGTTCCTCTCTTAATACCTATGGATTTTGAGTGAAAAATGGCCCAGAAGCGAAAGTGAAAAAAATTCATATTTTAACCATTTATATGTGTAAGACTCTTATACTTGAGCGTTTCCTTACAGATTCGTCGAAAAACATCGAAAGAAACAAAGGTTTTTCACATAGTGATTCGGGTGCCTCCACGAGGGTCTTTTCGTAAGGGTTGAGGTTGTGAAGTCTTTTCGACACGAGTAAATGTATTTTTTCTTCCATATTTTAAGCTTAGGACAATCTTTTGTGGATATGGTATGATACTAAAACGAGAAAACAACTTTTCAGATCGAGTGAACGACCCTGTCCCAATGGGCAAAAAAGTTCCTATGTTAACACCTATGGATTTTGAGTGAAAAATGGGCAGGAAGCGAAAGTGAAAAAAATTCGTATTTTAACCATTTATATGTGTAAGACTCTTAAACTTGAGCGTTTCCTTACAGATTCGTCGAAAAACATCGAAAGAGAACAAAGGTTTTTCACATAGTAATTCGGGTGCCTCCACGAGGGTCTTTTCGTAAGAGTTGAGGTTGTGAAGTCTTTTCGACACGAGTAAATGTATTTTTTCTTCCATATTTTAAGCTTAGGACAATCTTTTGTGGATATGGTATGATACTAAAACGAGAAAACAACTTTTCAGATCGAGTGAACGACCCTGTCCCAATGGGCAAAAAAGTTCCTATGTTAACACCTATGGATTTTGAGTGAAAAATGGGCCGGAAGCGAAAGTGAAAAAAATTCGTATTTTAACCATTTATATGTGTAAGACTCTTAAACTTGAGCGTTTCCTTACAGATTCGTCGAAAAACATCGAAAGAGAACAAAGGTTTTTCACATAGTAATTCGGGTGCCTCCACGAGGGTCTTTTCGTAAGAGTTGAGGTTGTGAAGTCTTTTCGACACGAGTAAATGTATTTTTTCTTCCATATTTTAAGCTTAGGACAATCTTTTGTGGATATGGTATGATACTAAAACGAGAAAACAACTTTTCAGATCGAGTGAACGACCCTGTCCCAATGGGCAAAAAAGTTCCTATGTTAACACCTATGGATTTTGAGTGAAAAATGGGCAGGAAGCGAAAGTGAAAAAAATTCGTATTTTAACCATTTATATGTGTAAGACTCTTAAACTTGAGCGTTTCCTTACAGATTCGTCGAAAAACATCGAAAGAGAACAAAGGTTTTTCACATAGTAATTCGGGTGCCTCCACGAGGGTCTTTTCGTAAGAGTTGAGGTTGTGAAGTCTTTTCGACACGAGTAAATGTATTTTTTCTTCCATATTTTAAGCTTAGGACAATCTTTTGTGGATATGGTATGATACTAAAACGAGAAAACAACTTTTCAGATCGAGTGAACGACCCTGTCCCAATGGGCAAAAAAGTTCCTATGTTAACACCTATGGATTTTGAGTGAAAAATGGGCCGGAAGCGAAAGTGAAAAAAATTCGTATTTTAACCATTTATATGTGTAAGACTCTTAAACTTGAGCGTTTCCTTACAGATTCGTCGAAAAACATCGAAAGAGAACAAAGGTTTTTCACATAGTAATTCGGGTGCCTCCACGAGGGTCTTTTCGTAAGAGTTGAGGTTGTGAAGTCTTTTCGACACGAGTAAATGTATTTTTTCTTCCATATTTTAAGCTTAGGACAATCTTTTGTGGATATGGTATGATACTAAAACGAGAAAACAACTTTTCAGATCGAGTGAACGACCCTGTCCCAATGGGCAAAAAAGTTCCTATGTTAACACCTATGGATTTTGAGTGAAAAATGGGCCGGAAGCGAAAGTGAAAAAAATTCGTATTTTAACCATTTATATGTGTAAGACTCTTAAACTTGAGCGTTTCCTTACAGATTCGTCGAAAAACATCGAAAGAGAACAAAGGTTTTTCACATAGTAATTCGGGTGCCTCCACGAGGGTCTTTTCGTAAGAGTTGAGGTTGTGAAGTCTTTTCGACACGAGTAAATGTAATTTTTCTTCCATATTTTAAGCTTAGGACAATCTTTTGTGGATATGGTATGATACTAAAACGAGAAAACAACTTTTCAGATCGAGTTAACGACCCTGTCCCAATGGGCAAAAAAGTTCCTCTGTTAACACCTATGGATTTTGAGTGAAAAATGGCCCAGAAGCGAAAGTGAAAAAAATTCATATTTTAAACATTTATATGTGTAAGACTCTTATACTTGAGCGTTTCCTTACAGATTCGTCGAAAAACATCGAAAGAAACAAAGGTTTTTCACATAGTGATTCGGGTGCCTCCACGAGGGTCTTTTCGTAAGAGTTGAGGTTGTGAAGTCTTTTCGACACGAGTAAATGTATTTTTTCTTCCATATTTTAAGCTTAGGACAATCTTTTGTGGATATGGTATGATACTAAAACGAGAAAACAACTTTTCAGATCGAGTTAACGACCCTGTCTCAATGGGCAAAAAAGTTCCTATGTGAACACCTATGGATTTTGAGTGAAAAATGGCATGGAAGCGAAAGTGAAAAAAATTCGTATTTTAACCATTTATATGTGTAAGACTCTTAAACTTGAGCGTTTCCTTACAGATTCGTCGAAAAACATCGAAAGAAACAAAGGTTTTTCACATAGTGATTCGGGTGCCTCCACGAGGGTCTTTTCGTAAGGGTTGAGGTTGTGAAGTCTTTTCGACACGAGTAAATGTATTTTTTCTTCCATATTTTAAGCTTAGGACAATCTTTAGTGGATATGGTATGATACTAAAACGAGAAAACAACTTTTCAGATCGAGTTAACGACCCTGTCTCAATGGGCAAAAAAGTTCCTCTCTTAATACCTATGGATTTTGAGTGAAAAATGGCCCAGAAGCGAAAGTGAAAAAAATTCATATTTTAACCATTTATATGTGTAAGACTCTTATACTTGAGCGTTTCCTTACAGATTCGTCGAAAAACATCGAAAGAAACAAAGGTTTTTCACATAGTGATTCGGGTGCCTCCACGAGGGTCTTTTCGTAAGAGTTGAGATTGTGAAGTCTTTTCGACACGAGTAAATGTATTTTTTCTTCCATATTTTAAGCTTAGGACAATCTTTTGTGGATATGGTATGATACTAAAACGAGAAAACAACTTTTCAGATCGAGTTAACGACCCTGTCTCAATGGGCAAAAAAGTTCCTATGTTAACACCTATGGATTTTGAGTGAAAAATGGCATGGAAGCGAAAGTGAAAAAAATTCATATTTTAACCATTTATATGTGTAAGACTCTTAAACTTGAGCGTTTCCTTACAGATTCGTCGAAAAACATCGAAAGAAACAAAGGTTTTTCACATAGTGATTCGGGTGCCTCCACGAGGGTCTTTTCGTAAGGGTTGAGGTTGTGAAGTCTTTTCGACACGAGTAAATGTATTTTTTCTTCCATATTTTAAGCTTAGGACAATCTTTTGTGGATATGGTATGATACTAAAACGAGAAAACAACTTTTCAGATCGAGTTAACGACCCTGTCTCAATGGGCAAAAAAGTTCCTCTCTTAATACCTATGGATTTTGAGTGAAAAATGGCCCAGAAGCGAAAGTGAAAAAAATTCGTATTTTAACCATTTATATGTGTAAGACTCTTATACTTGAGCGTTTCCTTACAGATTCGTCGAAAAACATCGAAAGAAACAAAGGTTTTTCACATAGTGATTCGGGTGCCTCCACGAGGGTCTTTTCGTAAGAGTTGAGATTGTGAAGTCTTTTCGACACGAGTAAATGTATTTTTTCTTCCATATTTTAAGCTTAGGACAATCTTTTGTGGATATGGTATGATACTAAAACGAGAAAACAACTTTTCAGATCGAGTTAACGACCCTGTCTCAATGGGCAAAAAAGTTCCTATGTTAACACCTATGGATTTTGAGTGAAAAATGGCATGGAAGCGAAAGTGAAAAAAATTCATATTTTAACCATTTATATGTGTAAGACTCTTAAACTTGAGCGTTTCCTTACAGATTCGTCGAAAAACATCGAAAGAAACAAAGGTTTTTCACATAGTGATTCGGGTGCCTCCACGAGGGTCTTTTCGTAAGGGTTGAGGTTGTGAAGTCTTTTCGACACGAGTAAATGTATTTTTTCTTCCATATTTTAAGCTTAGGACAATCTTTTGTGGATATGGTATGATACTAAAACGAGAAAACAACTTTTCAGATCGAGTTAACGACCCTGTCCCAATGGGCAAAAAAGTTCCTATGTTAACACCTATGGATTTTGAGTGAAAAATGGCCCGGAAGCGAAAGTGAAAAAAATTCGTATTTTACCCATTTATATGTGTAAGACTCTTAAACTCGAGCGTTTCCTTACAGATTCGTCGAAAAACATCGAAAGAAACAAAGGTTTTTCACATAGTCATTCGGGTGCCTCCACGAGGGACTTTTCGTAAGGGTCGAGGTTGTGAAGTCTTTTCGACACGAGTAAATGTATTTTTTCTTCCATATTTTAAGCTTAGGACAATCTTTTGTGGATATGGTATGATACTAAAACGAGAAAACAACTTTTCAGATCGAGTGAACGACCCTGTCCCAATGGGCAAAAAAGTTCCTATGTTAACACCTATGGATTTTGAGTGAAAAATCGGCCGGAAGCGAAAGTGAAAAAAATTCGTATTTTAACCATTTATATGTGTAAGACTCTTAAACTTGAGCGTTTCCTTACAGATTCGTCGAAAAACATCGAAAGAGAACAAAGGTTTTTCACATAGTAATTCGGGTGCCTCCACGAGGGTCTTTTCGTAAGAGTTGAGGTTGTGAAGTCTTTTCGACACGAGTAAATGTATTTTTTCTTCCATATTTTAAGCTTAGGACAATCTTTTGTGGATATGGTATGATACTAAAACGAGAAAACAACTTTTCAGATCGAGTTAACGACCCTGTCCCAATGGGCAAAAAAGTTCCTATGTTAACACCTATGGATTTTGAGTGCAAAATGGCCCGGAAGCGAAAGTGAAAAAAATTCATATTTTAACCATTTATATGTGTAATACTCTTATACTTGAGCGTTTCCTTACAGATTCGTCGAAAAACATCGAAAGAAACAAAGGTTTTTCACATAGTGATTCGGGTGCCTCCACGAGGGTCTTTTCGTAAGAGTTGAGATTGTGAAGTCTTTTCGACACGAGTAAATGTATTTTTTCTTCCATATTTTAAGCTTAGGACAATCTTTTGTGGATATGGTATGATACTAAAACGAGAAAACAACTTTTCAGATCGAGTTAACGACCCTGTCTCAATGGGCAAAAAAGTTCCTATGTTAACACCTATGGATTTTGAGTGAAAAATGGCATGGAAGCGAAAGTGAAAAAAATTCGTATTTTAACCATTTATATGTGTAAGACTCTTAAACTTGAGCGTTTCCTTACAGATTCGTCGAAAAACATCGAAAGAAACAAAGGTTTTTCACGTAGTGATTCGGGTGCCTCCACGAGGGTCTTTTCGTAAGGGTTGAGGTTGTGAAGTCTTTTCGACACGAGTAAATGTATTTTTTCTTCCATATTTTAAGCTTAGGACAATCTTTAGTGGATATGGTATGATACTAAAACGAGAAAACAACTTTTCAGATCGAGTTAACGACCCTGTCTCAAAGGGCAAAAAAGTTCCTATGTTAACACCTATGGATTTTGAGTGAAAAATGGGCCGGAAGCGAAAGTGAAAAAAATTCGTATTTTAACCATTTATATGTGTAAGACTCTTAAACTTGAGCGTTTCCTTACAGATTCGTCGAAAAACATCGAAAGAGAACAAAGGTTTTTCACATAGTAATTCGGGTGCCTCCACGAGGGTCTTTTCGTAAGAGTTGAGGTTGTGAAGTCTTTTCGACACGAGTAAATGTATTTTTTCTTCCATATTTTAAGCTTAGGACAATCTTTTGTGGATATGGTATGATACTAAAACGAGAAAACAACTTTTCAGATCGAGTTAACGACCCTGTCCCAATGGGCAAAAAAGTTCCTATGTTAACACCTATGGATTTTGAGTGCAAAATGGCCCGGAAGCGAAAGTGAAAAAAATTCATATTTTAACCATTTATATGTGTAATACTCTTATACTTGAGCGTTTCCTTACAGATTCGTCGAAAAACATCGAAAGAAACAAAGGTTTTTCACATAGTGATTCGGGTGCCTCCACGAGGGTCTTTTCGTAAGAGTTGAGATTGTGAAGTCTTTTCGACACGAGTAAATGTATTTTTTCTTCCATATTTTAAGCTTAGGACAATCTTTTGTGGATATGGTATGATACTAAAACGAGAAAACAACTTTTCAGATCGAGTTAACGACCCTGTCTCAATGGGCAAAAAAGTTCCTATGTTAACACCTATGGATTTTGAGTGAAAAATGGCATGGAAGCGAAAGTGAAAAAAATTCGTATTTTAACCATTTATATGTGTAAGACTCTTAAACTTGAGCGTTTCCTTACAGATTCGTCGAAAAACATCGAAAGAAACAAAGGTTTTTCACGTAGTGATTCGGGTGCCTCCACGAGGGTCTTTTCGTAAGGGTTGAGGTTGTGAAGTCTTTTCGACACGAGTAAATGTATTTTTTCTTCCATATTTTAAGCTTAGGACAATCTTTAGTGGATATGGTATGATACTAAAACGAGAAAACAACTTTTCAGATCGAGTTAACGACCCTGTCTCAAAGGGCAAAAAAGTTCCTATGTTAACACCTATGGATTTTGAGTGAAAAATGGGCCGGAAGCGAAAGTGAAAAAAATTCGTATTTTAACCATTTATATGTGTAAGACTCTTAAACTTGAGCGTTTCCTTACAGATTCGTCGAAAAACATCGAAAGAGAACAAAGGTTTTTCACATAGTAATTCGGGTGCCTCCACGAGGGTCTTTTCGTAAGAGTTGAGGTTGTGAAGTCTTTTCGACACGAGTAAATGTATTTTTTCTTCCATATTTTAAGCTTCGGACAATCTTTTGTGGATATGGTATGATACTAAAACGAGAAAACAACTTTTCAGATCGAGTTAACGACCCTGTCCCAATGGGCAAAAAAGTTCCTATGTTAACACCTATGGATTTTGAGTGAAAAATGGCATGGAAGCGAAAGTGAAAAAAATTCATATTTTAACCATTTATATGTGTAAGACTCTTAAACTTGAGCGTTTCCTTACAGATTCGTCGAAAAACATCGAAAGAAACAAAGGTTTTTCACATAGTGATTCGGGTGCCTCCACGAGGGTCTTTTCGTAAGGGTTGAGGTTGTGAAGTCTTTTCGACACGAGTAAATGTATTTTTTCTTCCATATTTTAAGCTTAGGACAATCTTTTGTGGATATGGTATGATACTAAAACGAGAAAACAACTTTTCAGATCGAGTTAACGACCCTGTCCCAATGGGCAAAAAAGTTCCTATGTTAACACCTATGGATTTTGAGTGAAAAATGGCCCGGAAGCGAAAGTGAAAAAAATTCGTATTTTACCCATTTATATGTGTAAGACTCTTAAACTCGAGCGTTTCCTTACAGATTCGTCGAAAAACATCGAAAGAAACAAAGGTTTTTCACATAGTCATTCGGGTGCCTCCACGAGGGACTTTTCGTAAGGGTCGAGGTTGTGAAGTCTTTTCGACACGAGTAAATGTATTTTTTCTTCCATATTTTAAGCTTAGGACAATCTTTTGTGGATATGGTATGATACTAAAACGAGAAAACAACTTTTCAGATCGAGTGAACGACCCTGTCCCAATGGGCAAAAAAGTTCCTATGTTAACACCTATGGATTTTGAGTGAAAAATCGGCCGGAAGCGAAAGTGAAAAAAATTCGTATTTTAACCATTTATATGTGTAAGACTCTTAAACTTGAGCGTTTCCTTACAGATTCGTCGAAAAACATCGAAAGAGAACAAAGGTTTTTCACATAGTAATTCGGGTGCCTCCACGAGGGTCTTTTCGTAAGAGTTGAGGTTGTGAAGTCTTTTCGACACGAGTAAATGTATTTTTTCTTCCATATTTTAAGCTTAGGACAATCTTTTGTGGATATGGTATGATACTAAAACGAGAAAACAACTTTTCAGATCGAGTTAACGACCCTGTCCCAATGGGCAAAAAAGTTCCTATGTTAACACCTATGGATTTTGAGTGCAAAATGGCCCGGAAGCGAAAGTGAAAAAAATTCATATTTTAACCATTTATATGTGTAATACTCTTATACTTGAGCGTTTCCTTACAGATTCGTCGAAAAACATCGAAAGAAACAAAGGTTTTTCACATAGTGATTCGGGTGCCTCCACGAGGGTCTTTTCGTAAGAGTTGAGATTGTGAAGTCTTTTCGACACGAGTAAATGTATTTTTTCTTCCATATTTTAAGCTTAGGACAATCTTTTGTGGATATGGTATGATACTAAAACGAGAAAACAACTTTTCAGATCGAGTTAACGACCCTGTCTCAATGGGCAAAAAAGTTCCTATGTTAACACCTATGGATTTTGAGTGAAAAATGGCATGGAAGCGAAAGTGAAAAAAATTCGTATTTTAACCATTTATATGTGTAAGACTCTTAAACTTGAGCGTTTCCTTACAGATTCGTCGAAAAACATCGAAAGAAACAAAGGTTTTTCACGTAGTGATTCGGGTGCCTCCACGAGGGTCTTTTCGTAAGGGTTGAGGTTGTGAAGTCTTTTCGACACGAGTAAATGTATTTTTTCTTCCATATTTTAAGCTTAGGACAATCTTTAGTGGATATGGTATGATACTAAAACGAGAAAACAACTTTTCAGATCGAGTTAACGACCCTGTCTCAAAGGGCAAAAAAGTTCCTATGTTAACACCTATGGATTTTGAGTGAAAAATGGGCCGGAAGCGAAAGTGAAAAAAATTCGTATTTTAACCATTTATATGTGTAAGACTCTTAAACTTGAGCGTTTCCTTACAGATTCGTCGAAAAACATCGAAAGAGAACAAAGGTTTTTCACATAGTAATTCGGGTGCCTCCACGAGGGTCTTTTCGTAAGAGTTGAGGTTGTGAAGTCTTTTCGACACGAGTAAATGTATTTTTTCTTCCATATTTTAAGCTTCGGACAATCTTTTGTGGATATGGTATGATACTAAAACGAGAAAACAACTTTTCAGATCGAGTTAACGACCCTGTCCCAATGGGCAAAAAAGTTCCTATGTTAACACCTATGGATTTTGAGTGCAAAATGGCCCGGAAGCGAAAGTGAAAAAAATTCATATTTTAACCATTTATATGTGTAAGACTCTTATACTTGAGCGTTTCCTTACAGATTCGTCGAAAAACATCGAAAGAAACAAAGGTTTTTCACATAGTGATTCGGGTGTCTCCACGAGGGTCTTTTCGTAAGAGTTGAGATTGTGAAGTCTTTTCGACACGAGTAAATGTATTTTTTCTTCCATATTTGAAGCTTAGGACAATCTTTTGTGGATATGGTATGATACTAAAACGAGAAAACAACTTTTCAGATCGAGTTAACGACCCTGTCTCAAAGGGCAAAAAAGTTCCTATGTTAACACCTATGGATTTTGAGTGAAAAATGGGCCGGAAGCGAAAGTGAAAAAAATTCGTATTTTAACCATTTATATGTGTAAGACTCTTAAACTTGAGCGTTTCCTTACAGATTCGTCGAAAAACATCGAAAGAGAACAAAGGTTTTTCACATAGTAATTCGGGTGCCTCCACGAGGGTCTTTTCGTAAGAGTTGAGGTTGTGAAGTCTTTTCGACACGAGTAAATGTATTTTTTCTTCCATATTTTAAGCTTAGGACAATCTTTTGTGGATATGGTATGATACTAAAACGAGAAAACAACTTTTCAGATCGAGTTAACGACCCTGTCTCAAAGGGCAAAAAAGTTCCTATGTTAACACCTATGGATTTTGAGTGAAAAATGGGCCGGAAGCGAAAGTGAAAAAAATTCGTATTTTAACCATTTATATGTGTAAGACTCTTAAACTTGAGCGTTTCCTTACAGATTCGTCGAAAAACATCGAAAGAGAACAAAGGTTTTTCACATAGTAATTCGGGTGCCTCCACGAGGGTCTTTTCGTAAGGGTTGAGGTTGTGAAGTCTTTTCGACACGAGTAAATGTATTTTTTCTTCCATATTTTAAGCTTAGGACAATCTTTAGTGGATATGGTATGATACTAAAACGAGAAAACAACTTTTCAGATCGAGTTAACGACCCTGTCTCAAAGGGCAAAAAAGTTCCTATGTTAACACCTATGGATTTTGAGTGAAAAATGGGCCGGAAGCGAAAGTGAAAAAAATTCGTATTTTAACCATTTATATGTGTAAGACTCTTAAACTTGAGCGTTTCCTTACAGATTCGTCGAAAAACATCGAAAGAGAACAAAGGTTTTTCACATAGTAATTCGGGTGCCTCCACGAGGGTCTTTTCGTAAGAGTTGAGGTTGTGAAGTCTTTTCGACACGAGTAAATGTATTTTTTCTTCCATATTTTAAGCTTAGGACAATCTTTTGTGGATATGGTATGATACTAAAACGAGAAAACAACTTTTCAGATCGAGTTAACGACCCTGTCCCAATGGGCAAAAAAGTTCCTATGTTAACACCTATGGATTTTGAGTGCAAAATGGCCCGGAAGCGAAAGTGAAAAAAATTCATATTTTAACCATTTATATGTGTAAGACTCTTATACTTGAGCGTTTCCTTACAGATTCGTCGAAAAACATCGAAAGAAACAAAGGTTTTTCACATAGTGATTCGGGTGTCTCCACGAGGGTCTTTTCGTAAGAGTTGAGATTGTGAAGTCTTTTCGACACGAGTAAATGTATTTTTTCTTCCATATTTGAAGCTTAGGACAATCTTTTGTGGATATGGTATGATACTAAAACGAGAAAACAACTTTTCAGATCGAGTTAACGAACTTGTCTCAATGGGCAAAAAAGTTCCTATGTTAACACCTATGGATTTTGAGTGAAAAATGGCCCGGAAATGAAAGTGAAAAAAGTTCGTATTTTACCCATTTATATGTGTAAGACTCTTAAACTCGAGCGTTTCCTTACAGATTCGTCGAAAAACATCGAAAGAAACAAAGGTTTTTCACATAGTCATTCGGGTGCCTCCACGAGGGACTTTTCGTAAGGGTCGAGGTTGTGAAGTCTTTTCGACACGAGTAAATGTATTTTTTCTTCCATATTTTAAGCTTAGGACAATCTTTTGTGGATATGGTATGATACTAACACGAGAAAACAACTTTTCAGATCGAGTGAACGACCCTGTCCCAATGGGCAAAAAAGTTCCTATGTTAACACCTATGGATTTTGAGTGAAAAATGGGCCGGAAGCGAAAGTGAAAAAAATTCGTATTTTAACCATTTATATGTGTAAGACTCTTAAACTTGAGCGTTTCCTTACAGATTCGTCGAAAAACATCGAAAGAGAACAAAGGTTTTTGACATAGTAATTCGGGTGCCTCCACGAGGGTCTTTTCGTAAGAATTGAGGTTGTGAAGTCTTTTCGACACGAGTAAATGTATTTTTTCTTCCATATTTTAAGCTTAGGACAATCTTTTTTGGATATGGTATGATACTAAAACGAGAAAACAACTTTTCAGATCGAGTTAACGACCCTGTCTCAAAGGGCAAAAAAGTTCCTATGTTAACACCTATGGATTTTGAGTGAAAAAAGGGCCGGAAGCGAAAGTGAAAAAAATTCGTATTTTAACCATTTATATGTGTAAGACTCTTAAACTTGAGCGTTTCCTTACAGATTCGTCGAAAAACATCGAAAGAGAACAAAGGTTTTTCACATAGTAATTCGGGTGCCTCCACGAGGGTCTTTTCGTAAGAGTTGAGGTTGTGAAGTCTTTTCGACACGAGTAAATGTATTTTTTCTTCCATATTTTAAGCTTCGGACAATCTTTTGTGGATATGGTATGATACTAAAACGAGAAAACAACTTTTCAGATCGAGTTAACGACCCTGTCCCAATGGGCAAAAAAGTTCCTATGTTAACACCTATGGATTTTGAGTGCAAAATGGCCCGGAAGCGAAAGTGAAAAAAATTCATATTTTAACCATTTATATGTGTAAGACTCTTATACTTGAGCGTTTCCTTACAGATTCGTCGAAAAACATCGAAAGAAACAAAGGTTTTTCACATAGTGATTCGGGTGTCTCCACGAGGGTCTTTTCGTAAGAGTTGAGATTGTGAAGTCTTTTCGACACGAGTAAATGTATTTTTTCTTCCATATTTGAAGCTTAGGACAATCTTTTGTGGATATGGTATGATACTAAAACGAGAAAACAACTTTTCAGATCGAGTTAACGACCCTGTCTCAAAGGGCAAAAAAGTTCCTATGTTAACACCTATGGATTTTGAGTGAAAAATGGGCCGGAAGCGAAAGTGAAAAAAATTCGTATTTTAACCATTTATATGTGTAAGACTCTTAAACTTGAGCGTTTCCTTACAGATTCGTCGAAAAACATCGAAAGAGAACAAAGGTTTTTCACATAGTAATTCGGGTGCCTCCACGAGGGTCTTTTCGTAAGAGTTGAGGTTGTGAAGTCTTTTCGACACGAGTAAATGTATTTTTTCTTCCATATTTTAAGCTTAGGACAATCTTTTGTGGATATGGTATGATACTAAAACGAGAAAACAACTTTTCAGATCGAGTTAACGACCCTGTCTCAAAGGGCAAAAAAGTTCCTATGTTAACACCTATGGATTTTGAGTGAAAAATGGGCCGGAAGCGAAAGTGAAAAAAATTTGTATTTTAACCATTTATATGTGTAAGACTCTTAAACTTGAGCGTTTCCTTACAGATTCGTCGAAAAACATCGAAAGAGAACAAAGGTTTTTCACATAGTAATTCGGGTGCCTCCACGAGGGTCTTTTCGTAAGGGTTGAGGTTGTGAAGTCTTTTCGACACGAGTAAATGTATTTTTTCTTCCATATTTTAAGCTTAGGACAATCTTTAGTGGATATGGTATGATACTAAAACGAGAAAACAACTTTTCAGATCGAGTTAACGACCCTGTCTCAAAGGGCAAAAAAGTTCCTATGTTAACACCTATGGATTTTGAGTGAAAAATGGGCCGGAAGCGAAAGTGAAAAAAATTCGTATTTTAACCATTTATATGTGTAAGACTCTTAAACTTGAGCGTTTCCTTACAGATTCGTCGAAAAACATCGAAAGAGAACAAAGGTTTTTCACATAGTAATTCGGGTGCCTCCACGAGGGTCTTTTCGTAAGAGTTGAGGTTGTGAAGTCTTTTCGACACGAGTAAATGTATTTTTTCTTCCATATTTTAAGCTTAGGACAATCTTTTGTGGATATGGTATGATACTAAAACGAGAAAACAACTTTTCAGATCGAGTTAACGACCCTGTCCCAATGGGCAAAAAAGTTCCTATGTTAACACCTATGGATTTTGAGTGCAAAATGGCCCGGAAGCGAAAGTGAAAAAAATTCATATTTTAACCATTTATATGTGTAAGACTCTTATACTTGAGCGTTTCCTTACAGATTCGTCGAAAAACATCGAAAGAAACAAAGGTTTTTCACATAGTGATTCGGGTGTCTCCACGAGGGTCTTTTCGTAAGAGTTGAGATTGTGAAGTCTTTTCGACACGAGTAAATGTATTTTTTCTTCCATATTTGAAGCTTAGGACAATCTTTTGTGGATATGGTATGATACTAAAACGAGAAAACAACTTTTCAGATCGAGTTAACGAACTTGTCTCAATGGGCAAAAAAGTTCCTATGTTAACACCTATGGATTTTGAGTGAAAAATGGCCCGGAAATGAAAGTGAAAAAAGTTCGTATTTTACCCATTTATATGTGTAAGACTCTTAAACTCGAGCGTTTCCTTACAGATTCGTCGAAAAACATCGAAAGAAACAAAGGTTTTTCACATAGTCATTCGGGTGCCTCCACGAGGGACTTTTCGTAAGGGTCGAGGTTGTGAAGTCTTTTCGACACGAGTAAATGTATTTTTTCTTCCATATTTTAAGCTTAGGACAATCTTTTGTGGATATGGTATGATACTAACACGAGAAAACAACTTTTCAGATCGAGTGAACGACCCTGTCCCAATGGGCAAAAAAGTTCCTATGTTAACACCTATGGATTTTGAGTGAAAAATGGGCCGGAAGCGAAAGTGAAAAAAATTCGTATTTTAACCATTTATATGTGTAAGACTCTTAAACTTGAGCGTTTCCTTACAGATTCGTCGAAAAACATCGAAAGAGTACAAAGGTTTTTGACATAGTAATTCGGGTGCCTCCACGAGGGTCTTTTCGTAAGAATTGAGGTTGTGAAGTCTTTTCGACACGAGTAAATGTATTTTTTCTTCCATATTTTAAGCTTAGGACAATCTTTTTTGGATATGGTATGATACTAAAACGAGAAAACAACTTTTCAGATCGAGTTAACGACCCTGTCTCAAAGGGCAAAAAAGTTCCTATGTTAACACCTATGGATTTTGAGTGAAAAATGGGCCGGAAGCGAAAGTGAAAAAAATTCGTATTTTAACCATTTATATGTGTAAGACTCTTAAACTTGAGCGTTTCCTTACAGATTCGTCGAAAAACATCGAAAGAGAACAAAGGTTTTTCACATAGTAATTCGGGTGCCTCCACGAGGGTCTTTTCGTAAGAGTTGAGGTTGTGAAGTCTTTTCGACACGAGTAAATGTATTTTTTCTTCCATATTTTAAGCTTCGGACAATCTTTTGTGGATATGGTATGATACTAAAACGAGAAAACAACTTTTCAGATCGAGTTAACGACCCTGTCCCAATGGGCAAAAAAGTTCCTATGTTAACACCTATGGATTTTGAGTGCAAAATGGCCCGGAAGCGAAAGTGAAAAAAATTCATATTTTAACCATTTATATGTGTAAGACTCTTATACTTGAGCGTTTCCTTACAGATTCGTCGAAAAACATCGAAAGAAACAAAGGTTTTTCACATAGTGATTCGGGTGTCTCCACGAGGGTCTTTTCGTAAGAGTTGAGATTGTGAAGTCTTTTCGACACGAGTAAATGTATTTTTTCTTCCATATTTGAAGCTTAGGACAATCTTTTGTGGATATGGTATGATACTAAAACGAGAAAACAACTTTTCAGATCGAGTTAACGACCCTGTCTCAAAGGGCAAAAAAGTTCCTATGTTAACACCTATGGATTTTGAGTGAAAAATGGGCCGGAAGCGAAAGTGAAAAAAATTCGTATTTTAACCATTTATATGTGTAAGACTCTTAAACTTGAGCGTTTCCTTACAGATTCGTCGAAAAACATCGAAAGAGAACAAAGGTTTTTCACATAGTAATTCGGGTGCCTCCACGAGGGTCTTTTCGTAAGAGTTGAGGTTGTGAAGTCTTTTCGACACGAGTAAATGTATTTTTTCTTCCATATTTTAAGCTTAGGACAATCTTTTGTGGATATGGTATGATACTAAAACGAGAAAACAACTTTTCAGATCGAGTTAACGACCCTGTCTCAAAGGGCAAAAAAGTTCCTATGTTAACACCTATGGATTTTGAGTGAAAAATGGGCCGGAAGCGAAAGTGAAAAAAATTCGTATTTTAACCATTTATATGTGTAAGACTCTTAAACTTGAGCGTTTCCTTACAGATTCGTCGAAAAACATCGAAAGAGAACAAAGGTTTTTCACATAGTAATTCGGGTGCCTCCACGAGGGTCTTTTCGTAAGGGTTGAGGTTGTGAAGTCTTTTCGACACGAGTAAATGTATTTTTTCTTCCATATTTTAAGCTTAGGACAATCTTTAGTGGATATGGTATGATACTAAAACGAGAAAACAACTTTTCAGATCGAGTTAACGACCCTGTCTCAAAGGGCAAAAAAGTTCCTATGTTAACACCTATGGATTTTGAGTGAAAAATGGGCCGGAAGCGAAAGTGAAAAAAATTCGTATTTTAACCATTTATATGTGTAAGACTCTTAAACTTGAGCGTTTCCTTACAGATTCGTCGAAAAACATCGAAAGAGAACAAAGGTTTTTCACATAGTAATTCGGGTGCCTCCACGAGGGTCTTTTCGTAAGAGTTGAGGTTGTGAAGTCTTTTCGACACGAGTAAATGTATTTTTTCTTCCATATTTTAAGCTTAGGACAATCTTTTGTGGATATGGTATGATACTAAAACGAGAAAACAACTTTTCAGATCGAGTTAACGACCCTGTCCCAATGGGCAAAAAAGTTCCTATGTTAACACCTATGGATTTTGAGTGCAAAATGGCCCGGAAGCGAAAGTGAAAAAAATTCATATTTTAACCATTTATATGTGTAAGACTCTTATACTTGAGCGTTTCCTTACAGATTCGTCGAAAAACATCGAAAGAAACAAAGGTTTTTCACATAGTGATTCGGGTGTCTCCACGAGGGTCTTTTCGTAAGAGTTGAGATTGTGAAGTCTTTTCGACACGAGTAAATGTATTTTTTCTTCCATATTTGAAGCTTAGGACAATCTTTTGTGGATATGGTATGATACTAAAACGAGAAAACAACTTTTCAGATCGAGTTAACGACCCTGTCTCAAAGGGCAAAAAAGTTCCTATGTTAACACCTATGGATTTTGAGTGAAAAATGGGCCGGAAGCGAAAGTGAAAAAAATTCGTATTTTAACCATTTATATGTGTAAGACTCTTAAACTTGAGCGTTTCCTTACAGATTCGTCGAAAAACATCGAAAGAGAACAAAGGTTTTTCACATAGTAATTCGGGTGCCTCCACGAGGGTCTTTTCGTAAGAGTTGAGGTTGTGAAGTCTTTTCGACACGAGTAAATGTATTTTTTCTTCCATATTTTAAGCTTAGGACAATCTTTTGTGGATATGGTATGATACTAAAACGAGAAAACAACTTTTCAGATCGAGTTAACGACCCTGTCTCAAAGGGCAAAAAAGTTCCTATGTTAACACCTATGGATTTTGAGTGAAAAATGGGCCGGAAGCGAAAGTGAAAAAAATTCGTATTTTAACCATTTATATGTGTAAGACTCTTAAACTTGAGCGTTTCCTTACAGATTCGTCGAAAAACATCGAAAGAGAACAAAGGTTTTTCACATAGTAATTCGGGTGCCTCCACGAGGGTCTTTTCGTAAGGGTTGAGGTTGTGAAGTCTTTTCGACACGAGTAAATGTATTTTTTCTTCCATATTTTAAGCTTAGGACAATCTTTAGTGGATATGGTATGATACTAAAACGAGAAAACAACTTTTCAGATCGAGTTAACGACCCTGTCTCAAAGGGCAAAAAAGTTCCTATGTTAACACCTATGGATTTTGAGTGAAAAATGGGCCGGAAGCGAAAGTGAAAAAAATTCGTATTTTAACCATTTATATGTGTAAGACTCTTAAACTTGAGCGTTTCCTTACAGATTCGTCGAAAAACATCGAAAGAGAACAAAGGTTTTTCACATAGTAATTCGGGTGCCTCCACGAGGGTCTTTTCGTAAGAGTTGAGGTTGTGAAGTCTTTTCGACACGAGTAAATGTATTTTTTCTTCCATATTTTAAGCTTAGGACAATCTTTTGTGGATATGGTATGATACTAAAACGAGAAAACAACTTTTCAGATCGAGTTAACGACCCTGTCCCAATGGGCAAAAAAGTTCCTATGTTAACACCTATGGATTTTGAGTGCAAAATGGCCCGGAAGCGAAAGTGAAAAAAATTCATATTTTAACCATTTATATGTGTAAGACTCTTATACTTGAGCGTTTCCTTACAGATTCGTCGAAAAACATCGAAAGAAACAAAGGTTTTTCACATAGTGATTCGGGTGTCTCCACGAGGGTCTTTTCGTAAGAGTTGAGATTGTGAAGTCTTTTCGACACGAGTAAATGTATTTTTTCTTCCATATTTGAAGCTTAGGACAATCTTTTGTGGATATGGTATGATACTAAAACGAGAAAACAACTTTTCAGATCGAGTTAACGAACTTGTCTCAATGGGCAAAAAAGTTCCTATGTTAACACCTATGGATTTTGAGTGAAAAATGGCCCGGAAATGAAAGTGAAAAAAGTTCGTATTTTACCCATTTATATGTGTAAGACTCTTAAACTCGAGCGTTTCCTTACAGATTCGTCGAAAAACATCGAAAGAAACAAAGGTTTTTCACATAGTCATTCGGGTGCCTCCACGAGGGACTTTTCGTAAGGGTCGAGGTTGTGAAGTCTTTTCGACACGAGTAAATGTATTTTTTCTTCCATATTTTAAGCTTAGGACAATCTTTTGTGGATATGGTATGATACTAACACGAGAAAACAACTTTTCAGATCGAGTGAACGACCCTGTCCCAATGGGCAAAAAAGTTCCTATGTTAACACCTATGGATTTTGAGTGAAAAATGGGCCGGAAGCGAAAGTGAAAAAAATTCGTATTTTAACCATTTATATGTGTAAGACTCTTAAACTTGAGCGTTTCCTTACAGATTCGTCGAAAAACATCGAAAGAGAACAAAGGTTTTTGACATAGTAATTCGGGTGCCTCCACGAGGGTCTTTTCGTAAGAATTGAGGTTGTGAAGTCTTTTCGACACGAGTAAATGTATTTTTTCTTCCATATTTTAAGCTTAGGACAATCTTTTTTGGATATGGTATGATACTAAAACGAGAAAACAACTTTTCAGATCGAGTTAACGACCCTGTCCCAATGGGCAAAAAAGTTCCTATGTTAACACCTATGGATTTTGAGTGAAAAATGGCCCGGAAGCGAAAGTGAAAAAAATTCGTATTTTAACCATTTATATGTGTAAGACTCTTAAACTTGAGCGTTTCCTTACAGATTCGTCGAAAAACATCGAAAGAGAACAAAGGTTTTTCACATAGTAATTCGGGTGCCTCCACGAGGGTCTTTTCGTAAGAATTGAGGTTGTGAAGTCTTTTCGACACGAGTAAATGTATTTTTTCTTCCATATTTTAAGCTTAGGACAATCTTTTTTGGATATGGTATGATACTAAAACGAGAAAACAAGTTTTCAGATCGAGTTAACGACCCTGTCTCAATGGGCAAAAAAGTTCCTATGTTAACACCTATGGATTTTGAGTGAAAAATGGCCCGGAAATGAAAGTGAAAAAAATTCGTATTTTAACCATTTATATGTGTAAGACTCTTAAACTTGAGCATTTCCTTATAAATTCGTCGAAAAACAACGAAAGAGAACAAAGGTTTTTCACATAGTAATTCGGGTGCCTCCACGAGGGTCTTTTCGTAAGAGTTGAGATTGTGAAGTCGCTTCGACACGAGTAAATGTATTTTTTCTTCCATATTTTAAGCTTAGGACAATCTTTTGTGGATATGGTATGATACTAAAACGAGAAAACAACTTTTCAGATCGAGTTAACGACCCTGTCTCAATGGGCAAAAAAGTTCCTATGTTAACACCTATGGATTTTGAGTGAAAAATGGGCCGGAAGCGAAAGTGAAAAAAATTCGTATTTTAACCATTTATATGTGTAAGACTCTTAAACTTGAGCGTTTCCTTACAGATTCGTCGAAAAACATCGAAAGAGAACAAAGGTTTTTGACATAGTAATTCGGGTGCCTCCACGAGGGTCTTTTCGTAAGAATTGAGGTTGTGAAGTCTTTTCGACACGAGTAAATGTATTTTTTCTTCCATATTTTAAACTTAGGACAATCTTTTTTGGATATGGTATGATACTAAAACGAGAAAACAACTTTTCAGATCGAGTTAACGACCCTGTCCCAATGGGCAAAAAAGTTCCTATGTTAACACCTATGGATTTTGAGTGAAAAATGGCCCGGAAGCGAAAGTGAAAAAAATTCGTATTTTAACCATTTATATGTGTAAGACTCTTAAACTTGAGCGTTTCCTTACAGATTCGTCGAAAAACATCGAAAGAGAACAAAGGTTTTTCACATAGTAATTCGGGTGCCTCCACGAGGGCCTTTTCGTAAGAATTGAGGTTGTGAAGTCTTTTCGACACGAGTAAATGTATTTTTTCTTCCATATTTTAAGCTTAGGACAATCTTTTTTGGATATGGTATGATACTAAAACGAGAAAACAACTTTTCAGATCGAGTTAACGACCCTGTCTCAATGGGCAAAAAAGTTCCTATGTTAACACCTATGGATTTAGAGTGCAAAATGGCCCGGAAGCGAAAGTGAAAAAAATTCGTATTTTAACCATTTATATGAGTAAGACTCTTAAACTTGAGCGTTTCCTTATAGATTCGTCGAAAAAAATCGAAAGAAACAAAGGTTTTTCACATAGTCATTCGGGTGCCTCCACGAGGGACTTTTCGTAAGGGTCGAGGTTGTGAAGTCTTTTCGACACGAGTAAATGTTTTTTTTCTTCCATATTTTAAGCTTATGACAATCTATAGTGGATATGGTATGATACTAAAACGAGAAAACAACTTTTCAGATCGAGTTAACGACCCTGTCCCAATGAGCAAAAAAGTTCCTATGTTAACACCTATGGATTTTGAGTGAAAAATGGGCCGGAAGCGAAAGTGAAAAAAATTCGTATTTTAACCATTTATATGTGTAAGACTCTTAAACTTGAGCGTTTCCTTACAGATTCGTCGAAAAACATCGAAAGAAACAAAGGTTTTCCACATAGTCATTCGGGTGCCTCCACGAGGGTCTTTTCGTAAGGGTTGAGGTTGTGAAGTCTTTTCGACACGAGTAAATGTGTTTTTTCTTCAATATTTTAAGCTTTGGACAATCTTTAGTGGATATGGTATGATACTAAAACGAGAAAACAACTTTTCAGATCGAGTTAACGACCCTGTCCCAATGGGCAAAAAAGTTCCTATGTTAACACCTATGGATTTTGAGTGAAAAATGGCCCGGAAGCGAAAGTGAAAAAAATTCGTATTTTAACCATTTATATGTGTAAGACTCTTAAACTTGAGCGTTTCCTTACAGATTCGTCGAAAAACATCGAAAGAGAACAAAGGTTTTTCACATAGTAATTCGGGTGCCTCCACGAGGGTCTTTTCGTAAGAATTGAGGTTGTGAAGTCTTTTCGACACGAGTAAATGTATTTTTTCTTCCATATTTTAAGCTTAGGACAATCTTTTTTGGATATGGTATGATACTAAAACGAGAAAACAACTTTTCAGATCGAGTTAACGACCCTGTCTCAATGGGCAAAAAAGTTCCTATGTTAACACCTATGGATTTAGAGTGCAAAATGGCCCGTAAGCGAAAGTGAAAAAAATTCGTATTTTAACCATTTATATGTGTAAGACTCTTAAACTTGAGCGTTTCCTTATAGATTCGTCGAAAAACATCGAAAGAAACAAAGGTTTTTCACATAGTCATTCGGGTGCCTCCACGAGGGACTTTTCGTAAGGGTCGAGGTTGTGAAGTCTTTTCGACACGAGTAAATGTTTTTTTTCTTCCATATTTTAAGCTTATGACAATCTATAGTGGATATGGTATGATACTAAAACGAGAAAACAACTTTTCAGATCGAGTTAACGACCCTGTCTCAATGGGCAAAAAAGTTCCTATGTTAACACCTATGGATTTAGAGTGCAAAATGGCCCGGAAGCGAAAGTGAAAAAAATTCGTATTTTAACCATTTATATGTGTAAGACTCTTAAACTTGAGCGTTTCCTTACAGATTCGTCGAAAAACATCGAAAGAGAACAAAGGTTTTTCACATAGTAATTCGGGTGCCTCCACGAGGGTCTTTTCGTAAGAATTGAGGTTGTGAAGTCTTTTCGACACGAGTAAATGTATTTTTTCTTCCATATTTTAAGCTTAGGACAATCTTTAGTGGATATGGTATGATACTAAAACGAGAAAACAACTTTTCAGATCGAGTTAACGACCCTGTCTCAAAGGGCAAAAAAGTTCCTATGTTAACACCTATGGATTTTGAGTGAAAAATGGGCCGGAAGCGAAAGTGAAAAAAATTCGTATTTTAACCATTTATATGTGTAAGACTCTTAAACTTGAGCGTTTCCTTATAGATTCGTCGAAAAACATCGAAAGAAACAAAGGTTTTTCACATAGTCATTCGGGTGCCTCCACGAGGGACTTTTCGTAAGGGTCGAGGTTGTGAAGTCTTTTCGACACGAGTAAATGTTTTTTTTCTTCCATATTTTAAGCTTATGACAATCTATAGTGGATATGGTATGATACTAAAACGAGAAAACAACTTTTCAGATCGAGTTAACGACCCTGTCTCAATGGGCAAAAAAGTTCCTATGTTAACACCTATGGATTTAGAGTGCAAAATGGCCCGGAAGCGAAAGTGAAAAAAATTCGTATTTTAACCATTTATATGTGTAAGACTCTTAAACTTGAGCGTTTCCTTACAGATTCGTCGAAAAACATCGAAAGAGAACAAAGGTTTTTCACATAGTAATTCGGGTGCCTCCACGAGGGTCTTTTCGTAAGAATTGAGGTTGTGAAGTCTTTTCGACACGAGTAAATGTATTTTTTCTTCCATATTTTAAGCTTAGGACAATCTTTTTTGGATATGGTATGATACTAAAACGAGAAAACAACTTTTCAGATCGAGTTAACGACCCTGTCTCAATGGGCAAAAAAGTTCCTATGTTAACACCTATGGATTTAGAGTGCAAAATGGCCCGTAAGCGAAAGTGAAAAAAATTCGTATTTTAACCATTTATATGTGTAAGACTCTTAAACTTGAGCGTTTCCTTATAGATTCGTCGAAAAACATCGAAAGAAACAAAGGTTTTTCACATAGTCATTCGGGTGCCTCCACGAGGGACTTTTCGTAAGGGTCGAGGTTGTGAAGTCTTTTCGACACGAGTAAATGTTTTTTTTCTTCCATATTTTAAGCTTATGACAATCTATAGTGGATATGGTATGATACTAAAACGAGAAAACAACTTTTCAGATCGAGTTAACGACCCTGTCTCAATGGGCAAAAAAGTTCCTATGTTAACACCTATGGATTTAGAGTGCAAAATGGCCCGGAAGCGAAAGTGAAAAAAATTCGTATTTTAACCATTTATATGTGTAAGACTCTTAAACTTGAGCGTTTCCTTACAGATTCGTCGAAAAACATCGAAAGAGAACAAAGGTTTTTCACATAGTAATTCGGGTGCCTCCACGAGGGTCTTTTCGTAAGAATTGAGGTTGTGAAGTCTTTTCGACACGAGTAAATGTATTTTTTCTTCCATATTTTAAGCTTAGGACAATCTTTTTTGGATATGATATGATACTAAAACGAGAAAACAACTTTTCAGATCGAGTTAACGACCCTGTCTCAATGGGCAAAAAAGTTCCTATGTTAACACCTATGGATTTAGAGTGCAAAATGGCCCGGAAGCGAAAGTGAAAAAAATTCGTATTTTAACCATTTATATGTGTAAGACTCTTAAACTTGAGCGTTTCCTTACAGATTCGTCGAAAAACATCGAAAGAGAACAAAGGTTTTTCACATAGTAATTCGGGTGCCTCCACGAGGGTCTTTTCGTAAGAATTGAGGTTGTGAAGTCTTTTCGACACGAGTAAATGTATTTTTTCTTCCATATTTTAAGCTTAGGACAATCTTTTTTGGATATGGTATGATACTAAAACGAGAAAACAACTTTTCAGATCGAGTTAACGACCCTGTCTCAATGGGCAAAAAAGTTCCTATGTTAACACCTATGGATTTAGAGTGCAAAATGGCCCGTAAGCGAAAGTGAAAAAAATTCGTATTTTAACCATTTATATGTGTAAGACTCTTAAACCTGAGCGTTTCCTTATAGATTCGTCGAAAAACATCGAAAGAAACAAAGGTTTTTCACATAGTCATTCGGGTGCCTCCACGAGGGACTTTTCGTAAGGGTCGAGGTTGTGAAGTCTTTTCGACACGAGTAAATGTTTTTTTTCTTCCATATTTTAAGCTTATGACAATCTATAGTGGATATGGTATGATACTAAAATGAGAAAACAACTTTTCAGATCGAGTTAACGACCCTGTCTCAATGGGCAAAAAAGTTCCTATGTTAACACCTATGGATTTAGAGTGCAAAATGGCCCGGAAGCGAAAGTTAAAAAAATTCGTATTTTAACCATTTATATGTGTAAGACTCTTAAACTTGAGCGTTTCCTTATAGATTCGTCGAAAAACATCGAAAGAAACAAAGGTTTTTCACATAGTCATTCGGGTGCCTCCACGAGGGACTTTTCGTAAGGGTCGAGGTTGTGAAGTCTTTTCGACACGAGTAAATGTTTTTTTTCTTCCATATTTTAAGCTTATGACAATCTATAGTGGATATGGTATGATACTAAAACGAGAAAACAACTTTTCAGATCGAGTTAACGACCCTGTCCCAATGGGCAAAAAAGTTCCTATGTTAACACCTATGGATTTTGAGTGAAAAATGGCCCGGAAGCGAAAGTGAAAAAAATTCGTATTTTAACCATTTATATGTGTAAGACTCTTAAACTTGAGCGTTTCCTTACAGATTCGTCGAAAAACATCGAAAGAGAACAAAGGTTTTTCACATAGTAATTCGGGTGCCTCCACGAGGGTCTTTTCGTAAGAATTGAGGTTGTGAAGTCTTTTCGACACGAGTAAATGTATTTTTTCTTCCATATTTTAAGCTTAGGACAATCTTTTTTGGATATGATATGATACTAAAACGAGAAAACAACTTTTCAGATCGAGTTAACGACCCTGTCTCAATGGGCAAAAAAGTTCCTATGTTAACACCTATGGATTTAGAGTGCAAAATGGCCCGGAAGCGAAAGTGAAAAAAATTCGTATTTTAACCATTTATATGTGTAAGACTCTTAAACTTGAGCGTTTCCTTATAGATTCGTCGAAAAACATCGAAAGAAACAAAGGTTTTTCACATAGTCATTCGGGTGCCTCCACGAGGGACTTTTCGTAAGAGTTGAGGTTGTGAAGTCTTTTCGACACGAGTAAATGTATTTTTTCTTCCATATTTTAAGCTTAGGACAATCTATAGTGGATATGGTATGATATTAAAACGAGAAAACAACTTTTCATATCGAGTTAACGATGCTGTCTCAATGGGCAAAAAAGTTCCTATGTTAACACCTATGGATTTTGAGTGAAAAATGGCCCGGTAGCGAAAGTGAAAAAAATTCGTATTTTAACCATTTATATGTGTAAGACTCTTAAACTTGAGCGTTTCCTTACAGATTCGTCGAAAAACATCGAAAGAGAACAAAGGTTTTTCACATAGTAATTCGGGTGCCTCCACGAGGGTCTTTTCGTAAGAGTTGAGGTTGTGAAGTCTTTTCGACACGAGTAAATGTATTTTTTCTTCCATATTTTAAGCTTAGGACAATCTTTTGTGGATATGGTATGATACTAAAACGAGAAAACAACTTTTCAGATCGAGTTAACGACCCTGTCCCAATGGGCAAAAAAGTTCCTATGTTAACACCTATGGATTTTGAGTGAAAAATGGCCCGGTAGCGAAAGTGAAAAAAATTCGTATTTTAACCATTTATATGTGTAAGACTCTTAAACTAAAGCGTTTCCTTACAGATTCGTCGAAAAACAACGAAAGAAACAAAGGTTTTTCACATAGTCATTTGGGTGCCTCCACGAGGGTCTTTTCGTAACAGTTGAGGTTGTGAAGTCTTTTCGACACGAGTAAATGTATTTTTTCTTCAATATTTTAAGCTTAGGACAATCTTTTGTGGATATGGTATGATACTAAAACGAGAAAACAACTTTTCAGATCGAGTTAACGACCCTGTCTCAATGGGCAAAAAAGTTCCTCTGTTAACACCTATGGATTTTGAGTGAAAAATGGCCCAGAAGCGAAAGTGAAAAAAATTCATATTTTAACCATTTATATGTGTAAGACTCTTAAACTTGAGCGTTTCCTTACAGATTCGTCGAATAACATCGAAAGAAACAAAGGTTTTTCACATAGTCATTCGGGTGCCTCCACGAGGGACTTTTCGTAAGGGTCGAGGTTGTGAAGTCTTTTTGACACGAGTAAATGTTTTTTTTCTTCCATATTTTAAGCTTATGACAATCTATAGTGGATATGGTATGATACTAAAACGAGAAAACAACTTTTCAGATCGAGTTAACGACCCTGTCCCAATGGGCAAAAAAGTTCCTATGTTAACACCTATGGATTTTGAGTGAAAAATGGGCCGGAAGCGAAAGTGAAAAAAATTCGTATTTTAACCATTTATATGTGTAAGACTCTTAAACTTGAGCGTTTCCTTACAGATTCGTCGAAAAACATCGAAAGAGAACAAAGGTTTTTCACATAGTAATTCGGGTGCCTCCACGAGGGTCTTTTCGTAAGAGTTGAGGTTGTGAAGTCTTTTCGACACGAGTAAATGTATTTTTTCTTCCATATTTTAAGCTTAGGACAATCTTTTGTGGATATGGTATGATACTAAAACGAGAAAACAACTTTTCAGATCGAGTGAACGACCCTGTCCCTATGGGCAAAAAAGTTCCTATGTTAACACCTATGGATTTTGAGTGAAAAATGGCCCGGAAGCGAAAGTGAAAAAAATTCGTATTTTACCCATTTATATGTGTAAGACTCTTAAACTCGAGCGTTTCCTTACAGATTCGTCGAAAAACATCGAAAGAAACAAAGGTTTTTCACATAGTCATTCGGGTGCCTCCACGAGGGTCTTTTCGTAAGGGTTGAGGTTGTGAAGTCTTTTCGACACGAGTAAATGTTTTTTTTCTTCCATATTTTAAGCTTATGACAATCTATAGTGGATATGGTATGATACTAAAACGAGAAAACAACTTTTCAGATCGAGTTAACGACCCTGTCCCAATGGGCAAAAAAGTTCCTATGTTCACACCTATGGATTTTGAGTGCAAAATGGCCCGGAAGCGAAAGTGAAAAAAATTCGTATTTTAACCATTTATATGTGTAAGACTCTTAAACTTGAGCGTTTCATTACCGATTCGTCGAAAAACATCGAAAGAGAACAAAGGTTTTTCACATAGTAATTCGGGTGCCTCCACGAGGGACTTTTCGTAAGGGTCGAGGTTGTGAAGTCTTTTCGACACGAGTAAATGTATTTTTTCTTCCATATTTTAAGCTTAGGACAATCTTTTGTGGATATGGTATGATACTAAAACGAGAAAACAACTTTTCAGATCGAGTTAACGACGCTGTGTCAATGGGCAAAAAAGTTCCTATGTTAACACCTATGGATTTTGAGTGCAAAATGGCCCGGTAGCGAAAGTGAAAAAAATTCGTATTTTAACCATTTATATGTGTAAGACTCTTAAACTTGAGCGTTTCCTTACAGATTCGTCGAAAAACATCGAAAGAAACAAAGGTTTTTCACATAGTGATTCGGGTGCCTCCACGAAGGTCTTTTCGTAAGAGTTGAGGTTGTGAAGTCTTTTCGACACGAGTAAATGTATTTTTTCTTCCATATTTTAAGCATAGGACAATCTTTTGTGGATATGGTATGATACTAAAACGAGAAAACAACTTTTCAGATCGAGTTAACGACCCTGTCTCAATGGGCAAAAAAGTTCCTCTATTAACACCTATGGATTTTGAGTGAAAAATGGCCCGGAAGCGAAAGTGAAAAAAATTCGTATTTTAACCATTTATATGTGTAAGACTCTTAAACTTGAGCATTTCCTTACAGATTCGTCGAAAAACATCGAAAGAAACAAAGGTTTTTCACATAGTCATTCGGGTGCCTCCACGAGGGACTTTTCGTAAGGGTCGAGGTTGTGAAGTCTTTTCGACACGAGTAAATGTTTTTTTTCTTCCATATTTTAAGCTTAGGACAATCTATAGTGGATATGGTATGATACTAAAACGAGAAAACAACTTTTCAGATCGAGTTAACGACCCTGTCTCAATGGGCAAAAAAGTTCCTCTATTAACACCTATGGATTTTGATTGAAAAATGGCCCGGAAGCGAAAGTGAAAAAAATTCGTATTTTAACCATTTATATGTGTAAGACTCTTAAACTTGAGCATTTCCTTACAGATTCGTCGAAAAACATCGAAAGAAACAAAGGTTTTTCACATAGTCATTCGGGTGCCTCCACGAGGGACTTTTCGTAAGGGTCGAGGTTGTGAAGTCTTTTCGACACGAGTAAATGTTTTTTTTCTTCCATATTTTAAGCTTAGGACAATCTATAGTGGATATGGTATGATACTAAAACGAGAAAACAACTTTTCAGATCGAGTTAACGACCCTGTCTCAATGGGCAAAAAAGTTCCTATGTTAACACCTATGGATTTTGAGTGAAAAATGGCCCGGTAGCGAAAGTGAAAAAAATTCGTATTTTAACCATTTATATGTGTAAGACTCTTAAACTTGAGCGTTTCCTTACAGATTCGTCGAAAAACATCGAAAGAAACAAAGGTTTTTCACATAGTCATTCGGGTGCCTCCACGAGGGACTTTTCGTAAGGGTCGAGGTTGTGAAGTCTTTTCGACACGAGTAAATGTTTTTTTTCTTCCATATTTTAAGCATAGGACAATCTATAGTGGATATGGTATGATACTAAAACGAGAAAACAACTTTTCAGATCGAGTTAACGACCCTGTCCCAATGGGCAAAAAAGTTCCTATGTTAACACCTATGGATTTTGAGTGAAAAATGGCCCGGAAGCGAAAGTGAAAAAAATTCGTATTTTAACCATTTATATGTGTAAGACTCTTAAACTTGAGCGTTTCCTTACAGATTCGTCGAAAAACATCGAAAGAGAACAAAGGTTTTTCACATAGTAATTCGGGTGCCTCCACGAGGGTCTTTTCGTAAGAATTGAGGTTGTGAAGTCTTTTCGACACGAGTAAATGTATTTTTTCTTCCATATTTTAAGCTTAGGACAATCTTTTTTGGATATGGTATGATACTAAAACGAGAAAACAACTTTTCAGATCGAGTTAACGACCCTGTCTCAATGGGCAAAAAAGTTCCTATGTTAACACCTATGGATTTAGAGTGCAAAATGGCCCGGAAGCGAAAGTGAAAAAAATTCGTATTTTAACAATTTATATGAGTAAGACTCTTAAACTTGAGCGTTTCCTTATAGATTCGTCGAAAAAAATCGAAAGAAACAAAGGTTTTTCACATAGTGATTCGGGTGCCTCCACGAAGGTCTTTTCGTAAGAGTTGAGGTTGTGAAGTCTTTTCGACACGAGTAAATGTATTTTTTCTTCCATATTTTAAGCATAGGACAATCTTTTGTGGATATGGTATGATACTAAAACGAGAAAACAACTTTTCAGATCGAGTTAACGACCCTGTCTCAATGGGCAAAAAAGTTCCTCTATTAACACCTATGGATTTTGAGTGAAAAATGGCCCGGAAGCGAAAGTGAAAAAAATTCGTATTTTAACCATTTATATGTGTAAGACTCTTAAACTTGAGCATTTCCTTACAGATTCGTCGAAAAACATCGAAAGAAACAAAGGTTTTTCACATAGTCATTCGGGTGCCTCCACGAGGGACTTTTCGTAAGGGTCGAGGTTGTGAAGTCTTTTCGACACGAGTAAATGTTTTTTTTCTTCCATATTTTAAGCTTAGGACAATCTATAGTGGATATGGTATGATACTAAAACGAGAAAACAACTTTTCAGATCGAGTTAACGACCCTGTCTCAATGGGCAAAAAAGTTCCTCTATTAACACCTATGGATTTTGATTGAAAAATGGCCCGGAAGCGAAAGTGAAAAAAATTCGTATTTTAACCATTTATATGTGTAAGACTCTTAAACTTGAGCATTTCCTTACAGATTCGTCGAAAAACATCGAAAGAAACAAAGGTTTTTCACATAGTCATTCGGGTGCCTCCACGAGGGACTTTTCGTAAGGGTCGAGGTTGTGAAGTCTTTTCGACACGAGTAAATGTTTTTTTTCTTCCATATTTTAAGCTTAGGACAATCTATAGTGGATATGGTATGATACTAAAACGAGAAAACAACTTTTCAGATCGAGTTAACGACCCTGTCTCAATGGGCAAAAAAGTTCCTATGTTAACACCTATGGATTTTGAGTGAAAAATGGCCCGGTAGCGAAAGTGAAAAAAATTCGTATTTTAACCATTTATATGTGTAAGACTCTTAAACTTGAGCGTTTCCTTACAGATTCGTCGAAAAACATCGAAAGAAACAAAGGTTTTTCACATAGTCATTCGGGTGCCTCCACGAGGGACTTTTCGTAAGAGTTGAGGTTGTGAAGTCTTTTCGACACGAGTAAATGTATTTTTTCTTCCATATTTTAAGCATAGGACAATCTTTTGTGGATATGGTATGATACTAAAACGAGAAAACAACTTTTCAGATCGAGTTAACGACCCTGTCTCAATGGGCAAAAAAGTTCCTCTATTAACACCTATGGATTTTGAGTGAAAAATGGCCCGGAAGCGAAAGTGAAAAAAATTCGTATTTTAACCATTTATATGTGTAAGACTCTTAAACTTGAGCATTTCCTTACAGATTCGTCGAAAAACATCGAAAGAAACAAAGGTTTTTCACATAGTCATTCGGGTGCCTCCACGAGGGACTTTTCGTAAGGGTCGAGGTTGTGAAGTCTTTTCGACACGAGTAAATGTTTTTTTTCTTCCATATTTTAAGCTTAGGACAATCTATAGTGGATATGGTATGATACTAAAACGAGAAAACAACTTTTCAGATCGAGTTAACGACCCTGTCTCAATGGGCAAAAAAGTTCCTCTATTAACACCTATGGATTTTGATTGAAAAATGGCCCGGAAGCGAAAGTGAAAAAAATTCGTATTTTAACCATTTATATGTGTAAGACTCTTAAACTTGAGCATTTCCTTACAGATTCGTCGAAAAACATCGAAAGAAACAAAGGTTTTTCACATAGTCATTCGGGTGCCTCCACGAGGGACTTTTCGTAAGGGTCGAGGTTGTGAAGTCTTTTCGACACGAGTAAATGTTTTTTTTCTTCCATATTTTAAGCTTAGGACAATCTATAGTGGATATGGTATGATACTAAAACGAGAAAACAACTTTTCAGATCGAGTTAACGACCCTGTCTCAATGGGCAAAAAAGTTCCTATGTTAACACCTATGGATTTTGAGTGAAAAATGGCCCGGTAGCGAAAGTGAAAAAAATTCGTATTTTAACCATTTATATGTGTAAGACTCTTAAACTTGAGCGTTTCCTTACAGATTCGTCGAAAAACATCGAAAGAAACAAAGGTTTTTCACATAGTGATTCGGGTGCCTCCACGAAGGTCTTTTCGTAAGAGTTGAGGTTGTGAAGTCTTTTCGACACGAGTAAATGTATTTTTTCTTCCATATTTTAAGCATAGGACAATCTTTTGTGGATATGGTATGATACTAAAACGAGAAAACAACTTTTCACATCGAGTTAACGACCCTGTCTCAATGGTTAAAAAAGTTCCTCTGTTAACACCTATGGATTTTGAGTGAAAAATGGCCCGGTAGCGAAAGTGAAAAACATTCGTATTTTAACCATTTATATGTGTAAGACTCTTAAACTTGAGCGTTTCCTTACAGATTCGTCGAAAAACATCGAAAGAAACAAAGGTTTTTCACATAGTGATTCGGGTGCCTCCACGAGGGTCTTTTCGTAAGAGTTGAGGTTGTGAAGTCTTTTCGACACGAGTAAATGTATTTTTTCTTCCATATTTTAAGCTTAGGACAATCTATTGTGGATATGGTATGATACTAAAACGAGAAAACAATTTTTCAGATCGAGTTAACGACCCTGTCTCAATGGGCAAAAAAGTTCCTATGTTAACACCTATGGATTTTGAGTGAAAAATGGCCCGGTAGCGAAAGTGAAAAACATTCGTATTTTAACCATTTATATGTGTAAGACTCTTAAACTTGAGCGTTTCCTTACAGATTCGTCGAAAAACATCGAAAGAAACAAAGGTTTTTCATTTAGTGATTCGGGTGCCTCCACGAAGGTCTTTTCGTAAGAGTTGAGGTTGTGAAGTCTTTTCGACACGAGTAAATGTATTTTTTCTTCCATATTTTAAGCATAGGACAATCTATAGTGGATATGGTATGATACTAAAACGAGAAAACAACTTTTCAGATCGAGTTAACGACCCTGTCCCAATGGGCAAAAAAGTTCCTATGTTAACACCTATGGATTTTGAGTGAAAAATGGCCCGGAAGCGAAAGTGAAAAAAATTCGTATTTTAACCATTTATATGTGTAAGACTCTTAAACTTGAGCGTTTCCTTACAGATTCGTCGAAAAACATCGAAAGAGAACAAAGGTTTTTGACATAGTAATTCGGGTGCCTCCACGAGGGTCTTTTCGTAAGAATTGAGGTTGTGAAGTCTTTTCGACACGAGTAAATGTATTTTTTCTTCCATATTTTAAGCTTAGGACAATCTTTTTTGGATATGGTATGATACTAAAACGAGAAAACAACTTTTCAGATCGAGTTAACGACCCTGTCCCAATGGGCAAAAAAGTTCCTATGTTAACACCTATGGATTTTGAGTGAAAAATGGCCCGGAAGCGAAAGTGAAAAAAATTCGTATTTTAACCATTTATATGTGTAAGACTCTTAAACTTGAGCGTTTCCTTACAGATTCGTCGAAAAACATCGAAAGAAACAAAGGTTTTTCACATAGTCATTCGGGTGCCTCCACGAGGGACTTTTCGTAAGGGTCGAGGTTGTGAAGTCTTTTCGACACGAGTAAATGTTTTTTTTCTTCCATATTTTAAGCATAGGACAATCTATAGTGGATATGGTATGATACTAAAACGAGAAAACAACTTTTCAGATCGAGTTAACGACCCTGTCCCAATGGGCAAAAAAGTTCCTATGTTAACACCTATGGATTTTGAGTGAAAAATGGCCCGGAAGCGAAAGTGAAAAAAATTCGTATTTTAACCATTTATATGTGTAAGACTCTTAAACTTGAGCGTTTCCTTACAGATTCGTCGAAAAACATCGAAAGAGAACAAAGGTTTTTCACATAGTAATTCGGGTGCCTCCACGAGGGTCTTTTCGTAAGAATTGAGGTTGTGAAGTCTTTTCGACACGAGTAAATGTATTTTTTCTTCCATATTTTAAGCTTAGGACAATCTTTTTTGGATATGGTATGATACTAAAACGAGAAAACAACTTTTCAGATCGAGTTAACGACCCTGTCTCAATGGGCAAAAAAGTTCCTATGTTAACACCTATGGATTTAGAGTGCAAAATGGCCCGGAAGCGAAAGTGAAAAAAATTCGTATTTTAACAATTTATATGAGTAAGACTCTTAAACTTGAGCGTTTCCTTATAGATTCGTCGAAAAAAATCGAAAGAAACAAAGGTTTTTCACATAGTCATTCGGGTGCCTCCACGAGGGACTTTTCGTAAGGGTCGAGGTTGTGAAGTCTTTTCGACACGAGTAAATGTTTTTTTTCTTCCATATTTTAAGCTTAGGACAATCTATAGTGGATATGGTATGATACTAAAACGAGAAAACAACTTTTCATATCGAGTTAACGATGCTGTCTCAATGGGCAAAAAAGTTCCTATGTTAACACCTATGGATTTTGAGTGAAAAATGGCCCGGTAGCGAAAGTGAAAAAAATTCGTATTTTAACCATTTATATGTGTAAGACTCTTAAACTTGAGCGTTTCCTTACAGATTCGTCGAAAAACATCGAAAGAAACAAAGGTTTTTCACATAGTGATTCGGGTGCCTCCACGAAGGTCTTTTCGTAAGAGTTGAGGTTGTGAAGTCTTTTCGACACGAGTAAATGTATTTTTTCTTCCATATTTTAAGCATAGGACAATCTTTTGTGGATATGGTATGATACTAAAACGAGAAAACAACTTTTCACATCGAGTTAACGACCCTGTCTCAATGGTTAAAAAAGTTCCTCTGTTAACACCTATGGATTTTGAGTGAAAAATGGCCCGGTAGCGAAAGTGAAAAACATTCGTATTTTAACCATTTATATGTGTAAGACTCTTAAACTTGAGCGTTTCCTTACAGATTCGTCGAAAAACATCGAAAGAAACAAAGGTTTTTCACATAGTGATTCGGGTGCCTCCACGAGGGTCTTTTCGTAAGAGTTGAGGTTGTGAAGTCTTTTCGACACGAGTAAATGTATTTTTTCTTCCATATTTTAAGCTTAGGACAATCTATTGTGGATATGGTATGATACTAAAACGAGAAAACAATTTTTCAGATCGAGTTAACGACCCTGTCTCAATGGGCAAAAAAGTTCCTATGTTAACACCTATGGATTTTGAGTGAAAAATGGCCCGGTAGCGAAAGTGAAAAACATTCGTATTTTAACCATTTATATGTGTAAGACTCTTAAACTTGAGCGTTTCCTTACAGATTCGTCGAAAAACATCGAAAGAAACAAAGGTTTTTCATTTAGTGATTCGGGTGCCTCCACGAAGGTCTTTTCGTAAGAGTTGAGGTTGTGAAGTCTTTTCGACACGAGTAAATGTATTTTTTCTTCCATATTTTAAGCATAGGACAATCTATAGTGGATATGGTATGATACTAAAACGAGAAAACAACTTTTCAGATCGAGTTAACGACCCTGTCCCAATGGGCAAAAAAGTTCCTATGTTAACACCTATGGATTTTGAGTGAAAAATGGCCCGGAAGCGAAAGTGAAAAAAATTCGTATTTTAACCATTTATATGTGTAAGACTCTTAAACTTGAGCGTTTCCTTACAGATTCGTCGAAAAACATCGAAAGAGAACAAAGGTTTTTGACATAGTAATTCGGGTGCCTCCACGAGGGTCTTTTCGTAAGAATTGAGGTTGTGAAGTCTTTTCGACACGAGTAAATGTATTTTTTCTTCCATATTTTAAGCTTAGGACAATCTTTTTTGGATATGGTATGATACTAAAACGAGAAAACAACTTTTCAGATCGAGTTAACGACCCTGTCCCAATGGGCAAAAAAGTTCCTATGTTAACACCTATGGATTTTGAGTGAAAAATGGCCCGGAAGCGAAAGTGAAAAAAATTCGTATTTTAACCATTTATATGTGTAAGACTCTTAAACTTGAGCGTTTCCTTACAGATTCGTCGAAAAACATCGAAAGAGAACAAAGGTTTTTCACATAGTAATTCGGGTGCCTCCACGAGGGTCTTTTCGTAAGAATTGAGGTTGTGAAGTCTTTTCGACACGAGTAAATGTATTTTTTCTTCCATATTTTAAGCTTAGGACAATCTTTTTTGGATATGGTATGATACTAAAACGAGAAAACAACTTTTCAGATCGAGTTAACGACCCTGTCTCAATGGGCAAAAAAGTTCCTATGTTAACACCTATGGATTTAGAGTGCAAAATGGCCCGTAAGCGAAAGTGAAAAAAATTCGTATTTTAACCATTTATATGTGTAAGACTCTTAAACTTGAGCGTTTCCTTATAGATTCGTCGAAAAACATCGAAAGAAACAAAGGTTTTTCACATAGTCATTCGGGTGCCTCCACGAGGGACTTTTCGTAAGGGTCGAGGTTGTGAAGTCTTTTCGACACGAGTAAATGTTTTTTTTCTTCCATATTTTAAGCTTATGACAATCTATAGTGGATATGGTATGATACTAAAACGAGAAAACAACTTTTCAGATCGAGTTAACGACCCTGTCTCAATGGGCAAAAAAGTTCCTATGTTAACACCTATGGATTTAGAGTGCAAAATGGCCCGGAAGCGAAAGTGAAAAAAATTCGTATTTTAACCATTTATATGTGTAAGACTCTTAAACTTGAGCGTTTCCTTACAGATTCGTCGAAAAACATCGAAAGAGAACAAAGGTTTTTCACATAGTAATTCGGGTGCCTCCACGAGGGTCTTTTCGTAAGAATTGAGGTTGTGAAGTCTTTTCGACACGAGTAAATGTATTTTTTCTTCCATATTTTAAGCTTAGGACAATCTTTTTTGGATATGGTATGATACTAAAACGAGAAAACAACTTTTCAGATCGAGTTAACGACCCTGTCTCAATGGGCAAAAAAGTTCCTATGTTAACACCTATGGATTTAGAGTGCAAAATGGCCCGTAAGCGAAAGTGAAAAAAATTCGTATTTTAACCATTTATATGTGTAAGACTCTTAAACTTGAGCGTTTCCTTATAGATTCGTCGAAAAACATCGAAAGAAACAAAGGTTTTTCACATAGTCATTCGGGTGCCTCCACGAGGGACTTTTCGTAAGGGTCGAGGTTGTGAAGTCTTTTCGACACGAGTAAATGTTTTTTTTCTTCCATATTTTAAGCTTATGACAATCTATAGTGGATATGGTATGATACTAAAACGAGAAAACAACTTTTCAGATCGAGTTAACGACCCTGTCTCAATGGGCAAAAAAGTTCCTATGTTAACACCTATGGATTTAGAGTGCAAAATGGCCCGGAAGCGAAAGTGAAAAAAATTCGTATTTTAACCATTTATATGTGTAAGACTCTTAAACTTGAGCGTTTCCTTACAGATTCGTCGAAAAACATCGAAAGAGAACAAAGGTTTTTCACATAGTAATTCGGGTGCCTCCACGAGGGTCTTTTCGTAAGAATTGAGGTTGTGAAGTCTTTTCGACACGAGTAAATGTATTTTTTCTTCCATATTTTAAGCTTAGGATAATCTTTTTTGGATATGATATGATACTAAAACGAGAAAAAAACTTTTCAGATCGAGTTAACGACCCTGTCTCAATGGGCAAAAAAGTTCCTATGTTAACACCTATGGATTTAGAGTGCAAAATGGCCCGGAAGCGAAAGTGAAAAAAATTCGTATTTTAACCATTTATATGTGTAAGACTCTTAAACTTGAGCGTTTCCTTACAGATTCGTCGAAAAACATCGAAAGAGAACAAAGGTTTTTCACATAGTAATTCGGGTGCCTCCACGAGGGTCTTTTCGTAAGAATTGAGGTTGTGAAGTCTTTTCGACATGAGTAAATGTATTTTTTCTTCCATATTTTAAGCTTAGGACAATCTTTTTTGGATATGGTATGATACTAAAACGAGAAAACAACTTTTCAGATCGAGTTAACGACCCTGTCTCAATGGGCAAAAAAGTTCCTATGTTAACACCTATGGATTTAGAGTGCAAAATGGCCCGTAAGCGAAAGTGAAAAAAATTCGTATTTTAACCATTTATATGTGTAAGACTCTTAAACTTGAGCGTTTCCTTATAGATTCGTCGAAAAACATCGAAAGAAACAAAGGTTTTTCACATAGTCATTCGGGTGCCTCCACGAGGGACTTTTCGTAAGGGTCGAGGTTGTGAAGTCTTTTCGACACGAGTAAATGTTTTTTTTCTTCCATATTTTAAGCTTATGACAATCTATAGTGGATATGGTATGATACTAAAACGAGAAAACAACTTTTCAGATCGAGTTAACGACCCTGTCTCAATGGGCAAAAAAGTTCCTATGTTAACACCTATGGATTTAGAGTGCAAAATGGCCCGGAAGCGAAAGTGAAAAAAATTCGTATTTTAACCATTTATATGTGTAAGACTCTTAAACTTGAGCGTTTCCTTATAGATTCGTCGAAAAACATCGAAAGAAACAAAGGTTTTTCACATAGTCATTCGGGTGCCTCCACGAGGGACTTTTCGTAAGGGTCGAGGTTGTGAAGTCTTTTCGACACGAGTAAATGTTTTTTTTCTTCCATATTTTAAGCTTATGACAATCTATAGTGGATATGGTATGATACTAAAACGAGAAAACAACTTTTCAGATCGAGTTAACGACCCTGTCCCAATGGGCAAAAAAGTTCCTATGTTAACACCTATGGATTTTGAGTGAAAAATGGCCCGGAAGCGAAAGTGAAAAAAATTCGTATTTTAACCATTTATATGTGTAAGACTCTTAAACTTGAGCGTTTCCTTACAGATTCGTCGAAAAACATCGAAAGAGAACAAAGGTTTTTCACATAGTAATTCGGGTGCCTCCACGAGGGTCTTTTCGTAAGAATTGAGGTTGTGAAGTCTTTTCGACACGAGTAAATGTATTTTTTCTTCCATATTTTAAGCTTAGGACAATCTTTTTTGGATATGATATGATACTAAAACGAGAAAACAACTTTTCAGATCGAGTTAACGACCCTGTCTCAATGGGCAAAAAAGTTCCTATGTTAACACCTATGGATTTAGAGTGCAAAATGGCCCGGAAGCGAAAGTGAAAAAAATTCGTATTTTAACCATTTATATGTGTAAGACTCTTAAACTTGAGCGTTTCCTTATAGATTTGTCGAAAAACATCGAAAGAAACAAAGGTTTTTCACATAGTCATTCGGGTGCCTCCACGAGGGACTTTTCGTAAGAGTTGAGGTTGTGAAGTCTTTTCGACACGAGTAAATGTATTTTTTCTTCCATATTTTAAGCTTAGGACAATCTATAGTGGATATGGTATGATATTAAAACGAGAAAACAACTTTTCATATCGAGTTAACGATGCTGTCTCAATGGGCAAAAAAGTTCCTATGTTAACACCTATGGATTTTGAGTGAAAAATGGCCCGGTAGCGAAAGTGAAAAAAATTCGTATTTTAACCATTTATATGTGTAAGACTCTTAAACTTGAGCGTTTCCTTACAGATTCGTCGAAAAACATCGAAAGAAACAAAGGTTTTTCACATAGTGATTCGGGTGCCTCCACGAAGGTCTTTTCGTAAGAGTTGAGGTTGTGAAGTCTTTTCGACACGAGTAAATGTATTTTTTCTTCCATATTTTAAGCATAGGACAATCTTTTGTGGATATGGTATGATACTAAAACGAGAAAACAACTTTTCACATCGAGTTAACGACCCTGTCTCAATGGTTAAAAAAGTTCCTCTGTTAACACCTATGGATTTTGAGTGAAAAATGGCCCGGAAGCGAAAGTGAAAAAAATTCGTATTTTAACCATTTATATGTGTAAGACTCTTAAACTTGAGCATTTCCTTACAGATTCGTCGAAAAACATCGAAAGAAACAAAGGTTTTTCACATAGTCATTCGGGTACCTCCACGAGGGACTTTTCGTAAGGGTCGAGGTTGTGAAGTCTTT
This sequence comes from Cucurbita pepo subsp. pepo, assembly GCF_057944985.1. Classification (NCBI taxonomy): domain Eukaryota; kingdom Viridiplantae; phylum Streptophyta; class Magnoliopsida; order Cucurbitales; family Cucurbitaceae; genus Cucurbita; species Cucurbita pepo. The sequence goes on from NC_141817.1 coordinate 12,590,525, forward strand.
TCGACACGAGTAAATGTTTTTTTTTTCCATATTTTAAGCTTAGGACAATCTATAGTGGATATGGTATGATACTAAAACGAGAAAACAACTTTTCAGATCGAGTTAACGACCCTGTCTCAATGGGCAAAAAAGTTCCTATGTTAACACCTATGGATTTTGAGTGAAAAATGGCCCGGTAGCGAAAGTGAAAAAAATTCGTATTTTAACCATTTATATGTGTAAGACTCTTAAACTTGAGCGTTTCCTTACAGATTCGTCGAAAAACATCGAAAGAAACAAAGGTTTTTCACATAGTGATTCGGGTGCCTCCACGAAGGTCTTTTCGTAAGAGTTGAGGTTGTGAAGTCTTTTCGACACGAGTAAATGTTTTTTTTCTTCCATATTTTAAGCTTAGGACAATCTTTAGTTGATATGGTATGATACTAAAACGAGAAAACAACTTTTCAGATCGAGTTAACGGCCCTGTCCCAATGGGCAAAAAAGTTCCTATGTTCACACCTATGGATTTTGAGTGCAAAATGGCCCGGAAGCGAAAGTGAAAAAAATTCGTATTTTAACCATTTATATGTGTAAGACTCTTAAACATGAGCGTTTCATTACCGATTCGTCGAAAAACATCGAAAGAGAACAAAGGTTTTTCACATAGTGATTCGGGTGCCTCCACGAGGGTCTTTTCGTAAGAGTTGAGGTTGTGAAGTCTTTTCGACACGAGTAAATGTATTTTTTCTTCCATATTTTAAGCTTAGGACAATCTTTTGTGGATATGGTATGATACTAAAATGAGAAAACAACTTTTCAGATCGAGTTAACGACCCTGTCCCAATGGGCAAAAAAGTTCCTATGTTAACACCTATGGATTTTGAGTGAAAAATGGCCCGGTAGCGAAAGTGAAAAAAATTCATATTTTAACCATTTATATGTGTAAGACTCTTGAACTTGAGCGTTTCCTTACAGATTCGTCGAAAAACATCGAAAGAAACAAAGGTTTTTCACATAGTGATTCGGGTGCCTCCACGAGGGTCTTTTCGTAAGGGTGGAGGTTGTGAAGTCTTTTCGACACGAGTAAATGTATTTTTTCTTCCATATTTTAAGCTTAGGACAATCTTTAGTTGATATGGTATGATACTAAAACGAGAAAACAACTTTTCAGATCGAGTTAACGACCCTGTCTCAATGGGCAAAAAAGTTCCTCTGTTAACACCTATGGATTTTGAGTGAAAAATGGCCCAGAAGCGAAAGTGAAAAAAATTCGTATTTTAACAATTTATATGTGTAAGACTCTTAAACTTGAGCGTTTCCTTACAGATTCGTCGAAAAACATCGAAAGAAACAAAGGTTTTTCACATAGTCATTCGGGTGCCTCCACGAGGGTCTTTTCGTAAGAATTGAGGTTGTGAAGTCTTTTCGACACGAGTAAATGTATTTTTTCTTCCATATTTTAAGCTTATGACAATCTATAGTGGATATGGTATGATACTAAAACGAGAAAACAACTTTTCAGATCGAGTTAACGACCCTTTCCCAATGGGCAAAAAAGTTCCTATGTTAACACCTATGGATTTCGAGTGAAAAATGGCCCGGAAGCGAAAGTGAAAAAAATTCGTATTTTAACCATTTATATGTGTAAGACTCTTAAACTTGAGCGTTTCCTTACAGATTCGTCGAAAAACATCGAAAGAGCACAAAGGTTTTTCACATAGTAATTCGGGTGCCTCCACGAGGGTCTTTTCGTAAGAGTTGAGGTTGTGAAGTCTTTTCGACACGAGTAAATGTATTTTTTCTTCCATATTTTAATCTTAGGACAATCTTTTGTGGATATGGTATGATACTAAAACGAGAAAACAACTTTTCAGATCGAGTTAACGACCCTGTCCCAATGGGCAAAAAAGTTCCTATGTTAACACCTATGGATTTTGAGTGAAAAATGGCCCGGAAGCGAAAGTGAAAAAAATTCGTATTTTACCCATTTATATGTGTAAGACTCTTAAACTCGAGCGTTTCCTTACAGATTCGTCGAAAAACATCGAAAGAAACAAAGGTTTTTCACATAGTGATTCGGGTGCCTCCACGAGGGTCTTTTCGTAAGGGTTGAGGTTGTGAAGTTTTTTCGACACGAGTAAATGTATTTTTTCTTCCATATTTTAAGCTTAGGACAATCTTTAGTGGATATGGTATGATACTAAAACGAGAAAACAACTTTTCAGATCGAGTTAACGGCCCTGTCCCAATGGGCAAAAAAGTTCCTATGTTCACACCTATGGATTTTGAGTGCAAAATGGCCCGGAAGCGAAAGTGAAAAAAATTCGTATTTTAACCATTTATATGTGTAAGACTCTTAAACATGAGCGTTTCATTACCGATTCGTCGAAAAACATCGAAAGAGAACAAAGGTTTTTCACATAGTAATTCGGGTGCCTCCACGAGGGTCTTTTCGTAAGAGTTGAGGTTGTGAAGTCTTTTCGACACGAGTAAATGTATTTTTTCTTCCATATTCTAAGCTTAGGACAATCTTTTGTGGATATGGTATGATACTAAAACGAGAAAACAACTTTTCAGATCGAGTTAACGACCCTGTCCCAATGGGCAAAAAAGTTCCTATGTTAACACCTATGGATTTTGAGTGAAAAATGGCCCGGAAGAGAAAGTGAAAAAAATTCGTATTTTACCCATTTATATGTGTAAGACTCTTAAACTCGAGCGTTTCCTTACAGATTCGTCGAAAAACATCGAAAGAAACAAAGGTTTTAAACATAGTCATTCGGATGCCTCCACGAGGGACTTTTCGTAAGGGTCAAGGTTGTGAAGTCTTTTCGACACGAGTAAATGTTTTTTTTCTTCCATATTTTAAGCTTATGACAATCTATAGTGGATATGGTATGATACTAAAACGAGAAAACAACTTTTCAGATCGAGTTAACGACCCTGTCCCAATGGGCAAAAAAGTTCCTATGTTAACACCTATGGATTTTGAGTGAAAGATGGCCCGGAAGCGAAAGTGAAAAAAATTCGTATTTTAACCATTTATATGTGTAAGACTCTTAAACTTGAGCGTTTCCTTACAGATTCGTCGAAAAACATCGAAAGAGAACAAAGGTTTTTCACATAGTAATTCGGGTGCCTCCACGAGGGTCTTTTCGTAAGAGTTGAGGTTGTGAAGTCTTTTCGACACGAGTAAATGTATTTTTTCTTCCATATTTTAAGCTTAGGACAATCTTTTGTGGATATGGTATGATACTAAAACGAGAAAACAACTTTTCAGATCGAGTTAACGACCCTGTCCCAATGGGCAAAAAAGTTCCTATGTTAACACCTATGGATTTTGAGTGAAAAATGGCCCGGAAGCGAAAGTGAAAAAAATTCGTATTTTAACCATTTATATGTGTAAGACTCTTAAACTTGAGCGTTTCCTTACAGATTCGTCGAAAAACATCGAAAGAAACAAAGGTTTTTCACATAGTGATTCGGGTGCCTCCACGAGGGTCTTTTCGTAAGAGTTGAGGTTGTGAAGTCTTTTCGACACGAGTAAATGTATTTTTTCTTCCATATTTTAAGCTTAGGACAATCTATTGTTGATATGGTATGATACTAAAACGAGAAAACATTTTTTCAGATCGAGTTAACGACCCTGTCTCAATGGGCAAAAAAGTTCCTATGTTAACACCTATGGATTTTGAGTGAAAAATGGCCCGGAAGCGAAAGTGAAAAAAATTCGTATTTTAACCATTTATATGTGTAAGACTCTTAAACTTGAGCGTTTCCTTACAGATTCGTCGAAAAACATCGAAAGAAACAAAGGTTTTTCACATAGTGATTCGGGTGCCTCCACGAGGGTCTTTTCGTAAGGGTTGAGGTTGTGAAGTCTTTTCGACACGAGTAAATGTATTTTTTCTTCCATATTTTAAGCTTAGGACAATCTTTAGTTGATATGGTATGATACTAAAACGAGAAAACAACTTTTCAGATCGAGTTAACGACCCTGTCTCAATGGGCAAAAAAGTTCCTCTGTTAACACCTATGGATTTTGAGTGAAAAATGGCCCGGTAGCGAAAGTGAAAAAAATTCGTATTTTAACAATTTATATGTGTAAGACTCTTAAACTTGAGCGTTTCCTTACAGATTCGTCGAAAAACATCGAAAGAAACAAAGGTTTTTCACATAGTCATTCGGGTGCCTGCACGAGGGACTTTTCGTAAGGGTCGAGGTTGTGAAGTCTTTTCGACACGAGTAAATGTTTTTTTTCTTCCATATTTTAAGCTTATGACAATCTATAGTGGATATGGTATGATACTAAAACGAGAAAACAACTTTTCAGATCGAGTTAACGACCCTTTCCCAATGGGCAAAAAAGTTCCTATGTTAACACCTATGGATTTCGAGTGAAAAATGGCCCGGAAGCGAAAGTGAAAAAAATTCGTATTTTAACCATTTATATGTGTAAGACTCTTAAACTTGAGCGTTTCCTTACAGATTCGTCGAAAAACATCGAAAGAGCACAAAGGTTTTTCACATAGTAATTCGGGTGCCTCCACGAGGGTCTTTTCGTAAGAGTTGAGGTTGTGAAGTCTTTTCGACACGAGTAAATGTATTTTTTCTTCCATATTTTAAGCTTAGGACAATCTTTTGTGGATATGGTATGATACTAAAACGAGAAAACAACTTTTCAGATCGAGTTAACGACCCTGTCCCAATGGGCAAAAAAGTTCCTATGTTAACACCTATGGATTTTGAGTGAAAAATGGCCCGGAAGCGAAAGTGAAAAAAATTCGTATTTTAACCATTTATATGTGTAAGACTCTTAAACTTGAGCGTTTCCTTACAGATTCGTCGAAAAACATCGAAAGAAACAAAGGTTTTTCACATAGTGATTCGGGTGCCTCCACGAGGGTCTTTTCGTAAGAGTTGAGGTTGTGAAGTCTTTTCGACACGAGTAAATGTATTTTTTCTTCCATATTTTAAGCTTAGGACAATCTATTGTGGATATGGTATGATACTAAAACGAGAAAACATTTTTTCAGATCGAGTTAACGAGCCTGTCTCAATGGGCAAAAAAGTTCCTATGTTAACACCTATGGATTTTGAGTGAAAAATGGCCCGGAAGCGAAAGTGAAAAAAATTCGTATTTTAACCATTTATATGTGTAAGACTCTTAAACTTGAGCGTTTCCTTACAGATTCGTCGAAAAACATCGAAAGAAACAAAGGTTTTTCACATAGTGATTCGGGTGCCTGCACGAGGGACTTTTCGTAAGGGTCGAGGTTGTGAAGTCTTTTCGACACGAGTAAATGTTTTTTTTCTTCCATATTTTAAGCTTAGGACAATCTTTTTTGGATATGGTATGATACTAAAACGAGAAAACAACTTTTCAGATCGAGTTAACGACCCTGTCTCAATGGGCAAAAAAGTTCCTATGTTAACACCTATGGATTTAGAGTGCAAAATGGCCCGTAAGCGAAAGTGAAAAAAATTCGTATTTTAACCATTTATATGTGTAAGACTCTTAAACTTGAGCGTTTCATTACCGATTCGTCGAAAAACATCGAAAGAGAACAAAGGTTTTTCACATAGTAATTCGGGTGCCTCCACGAGGGTCTTTTCGTAAGAGTTGAGGTTGTGAAGTCTTTTCGACACGAGTAAATGTATTTTTTCTTCCATATTTTAAGCTTAGGACAATCTTTTGTGGATATGGTATGATACTAAAACGAGAAAACAACTTTTCAGATCGAGTTAACGACCCTGTCCCAATGGGCAAAAAAGTTCCTATGTTCACACCTATGGATTTTGAGTGAAAAATGGCCCGGAAGCGAAAGTGAAAAAAATTCGTATTTTAACCATTTATATGTGTAAGACTCTTAAACTTGAGCGTTTCCTTACAGATTCGTCGAAAAACATCGAACGAAACAAAGGTTTTTCACATAGTGATTCGGGTGCCTGCACGAGGGACTTTTCGTAAGGGTCGAGGTTGTGAAGTCTTTTCGACACGAGTAAATGTTTTTTTTCTTCCATATTTTAAGCTTAGGACAATCTTTTTTGGATATGGTATGATACTAAAACGAGAAAACAACTTTTCAGATCGAGTTAACGACCCTGTCTCAATGGGCAAAAAAGTTCCTATGTTAACACCTATGGATTTAGAGTGCAAAATGGCCCGTAAGCGAAAGTGAAAAAAATTCATATTTTAACCATTTATATGTGTAAGACTCTTAAACTTGAGCGTTTCATTACCGATTCGTCGAAAAACATCGAAAGAGTACAAAGGTTTTTCACATAGTAATTCGGGTGCCTCCACGAGGGTCTTTTCGTAAGAGTTGAGGTTGTGAAGTCTTTTCGACACGAGTAAATGTATTTTTTCTTCCATATTTTAAGCTTAGGACAATCTTTTGTGGATATGGTATGATACTAAAACGAGAAAACAACTTTTCAGATCGAGTTAACGACCCTGTCCCAATGGGCAAAAAAGTTCCTATGTTAACACCTATGGATTTTGAGTGAAAAATTGCCCGGAAGCGAAAGTGAAAAAAATTCGTATTTTAACCATTTATATGTGTAAGACTCTTAAACTTGAGCGTTTCCTTACAGATTCGTCGAAAAACATCGAAAGAGCACAAAGGTTTTTCACATAGTAATTCGGGTGCCTCCACGAGGGTCTTTTCGTAAGAGTTGAGGTTGTGAAGTCTTTTCGACACGAGTAAATGTATTTTTTCTTCCATATTTTAAGCTTAGGACAATCTTTTGTGGATATGGTATGATACTAAAACGAGAAAACAACTTTTCAGATCGAGTTAACGACCCTGTCCCAATGGGCAAAAAAGTTCCTATGTTAACACCTATGGATTTTGAGTGAAAAATGGCCCGGAAGCGAAAGTGAAAAAAATTCGTATTTTACCCATTTATATGTGTAAGACTCTTAAACTCGAGCGTTTCCTTACAGATTCGTCGAAAAACATCGAAAGAAACAAAGGTTTTTCACATAGTGATTCGGGTGCCTCCACGAGGGTCTTTTCGTAAGGGTTGAGGTTGTGAAGTCTTTTCGACACGAGTAAATGTATTTTTTCTTCCATATTTTAAGCTTAGGACAATCTTTAGTGGATATGGTATGATACTAAAACGAGAAAACAACTTTTCAGATCGAGTTAACGGCCCTGTCCCAATGGGCAAAAAAGTTCCTATGTTCACACCTATGGATTTTGAGTGCAAAATGGCCCGGAAGCGAAAGTGAAAAAAATTCGTATTTTAACCATTTATATGTGTAAGACTCTTAAACTTGAGCGTTTCATTACCGATTCGTCGAAAAACATCGAAAGAGAACAAAGGTTTTTCACATAGTAATTCGGGTGCCTCCACGAGGGTCTTTTCGTAAGAGTTGAGGTTGTGAAGTCTTTTCGACACGAGTAAATGTATTTTTTCTTCCATATTTTAAGCTTAGGACAATCTTTTGTGGATATGGTATGATACTAAAATGAGAAAACAACTTTTCAGATCGAGTTAACGACCCTGTCTCAATGGGCAAAAAAGTTCCTATGTTAACACCTATGGATTTTGAGTGAAAAATGGCCCGGTAGCGAAAGTGAAAAAAATTCGTATTTTAACAATTTATATGTGTAAGACTCTTAAACTTGAGCGTTTCCTTACAGATTCGTCGAAAAACAACGAAAGAAACAAAGGTTTTTCACATAGTCATTTGGGTGCCTCCACGAGGGTCTTTCCGTAAGAGTTGAGGTTGTGAAGTCTTTTCGACACGAGTAAATGTATTTTTTCTTCCATATTTTAAGCTTAGGACAATCTTTTGTGGATATGGTATGATACTAAAATGAGAAAACAACTTTTCAGATCGAGTTAACAACCCTGTCTCAATGGGCAAAAAAGTTCCTATGTTAACACCTATGGATTTTGAGTGAAAAATGGCCCGGAAATGAAAGTGAAAAAAATTCGTATTTTAACCATTTATATGTGTAAGACTCTTAAACTTGAGCGTTTCCTTACAGATTCGTCGAAAAACATCGAAAGAAACAAAGGTTTTTCACATAGTAATTCGGGTGCCTCCACGAGGGTCTTTTCGTAAGAGTTGAGGTTGTGAAGTCTTTTCGACACGAGTAAATGTATTTTTTCTTCCATATTTTAAGCTTAGAACAATCTTTTGTGGATATGGTATGATACTAAAACGAGAAAACAACTTTTCAGATCGAGTTAACGACCCTGTCTCAATGGGCAAAAAAGTTCCTATGTTAACACCTATGGATTTTGAGTGAAAAATGGCCCGGTAGCGAAAGTGAAAAAAATTCGTATTTTAACAATTTATATGTGTAAGACTCTTAAACTTGAGCGTTTCCTTACAGATTCGTCGAAAAACAACGAAAGAAACAAAGGTTTTTCACATAGTCATTTGGGTGCCTCCACGAGGGTCTTTCCGTAAGAGTTGAGGTTGTGAAGTCTTTTCGACACGAGTAAATGTATTTTTTCTTCCATATTTTAAGCTTAGGACAATCTTTTGTGGATATGGTATGATACTAAAATGAGAAAACAACTTTTCAGATCGAGTTAACAACCCTGTCTCAATGGGCAAAAAAGTTCCTATGTTAACACCTATGGATTTTGAGTGAAAAATGGCCCGGTAGCGAAAGTGAAAAAAATTCGTATTTTAACAATTTATATGTGTAAGACTCTTAAACTTGAGCGTTTCCTTACAGATTCGTCGAAAAACAACGAAAGAAACAAAGGTTTTTCACATAGTCATTTGGGTGCCTCCACGAGGGTCTTTTCGTAAGAGTTGAGGTTGTAAAGTCTTTTCGACACGAGTAAATGTATTTTTTCTTCCATATTTTAAGCTTAGGACAATCTTTTGTGGATATGGTATGATACTAAAACGAGAAAACAACTTTTCAGATCGAGTTAACAACCCTGTCTCAATGGGCAAAAAAGTTCCTATGTTAACACCTATGGATTTTGAGTGAAAAATGGCCCGGAAATGAAAGTGAAAAAAATTCGTATTTTAACCATTTATATGTGTAAGACTCTTAAACTTGAGCGTTTCCTTACAGATTCGTCGAAAAACATCGAAAGAAACAAAGGTTTTTCACATAGTGATTCGGGTGCCTCCACGAGGGTCTTTTCGTAAGGGTTGAGGTTGTGAAGTCTTTTCGACACGAGTAAATGTATTTTTTCTTCCATATTTTAAGCTTAGGACAATCTTTAGTGGATATGGTATGATACTAAAACGAGAAAACAACTTTTCAGATCGAGTTAACGACCCTGTCTCAATGGGCAAAAAAGTTCCTATGTTAACACCTATGGATTTTGAGTGAAAAATGGCCCGGAAATGAAAGTGAAAAAAATTCGTATTTTAACCATTTATATGTGTAAGACTCTTAAACTTGAGCGTTTCCTTACAGATTCGTCGAAAAACATCGAAAGAAACAAAGGTTTTTCACATAGTAATTCGGGTGCCTCCACGAGGGTCTTTTCGTAAGAGTTGAGGTTGTGAAGTCTTTTCGACACGAGTAAATGTATTTTTTCTTCCATATTTTAAGCTTAGAACAATCTTTTGTGGATATGGTATGATACTAAAACGAGAAAACAACTTTTCAGATCGAGTTAACGACCCTGTCTCAATGGGCAAAAAAGTTCCTATGTTAACACCTATGGATTTTGAGTGAAAAATGGCCCGGTAGCGAAAGTGAAAAAAATTCGTATTTTAACAATTTATATGTGTAAGACTCTTAAACTTGAGCGTTTCCTTACAGATTCGTCGAAAAACAACGAAAGAAACAAAGGTTTTTCACATAGTCATTTGGGTGCCTCCACGAGGGTCTTTCCGTAAGAGTTGAGGTTGTGAAGTCTTTTCGACACGAGTAAATGTATTTTTTCTTCCATATTTTAAGCTTAGGACAATCTTTTGTGGATATGGTATGATACTAAAATGAGAAAACAACTTTTCAGATCGAGTTAACAACCCTGTCTCAATGGGCAAAAAAGTTCCTATGTTAACACCTATGGATTTTGAGTGAAAAATGGCCCGGAAATGAAAGTGAAAAAAATTCGTATTTTAACCATTTATATGTGTAAGACTCTTAAACTTGAGCGTTTCCTTACAGATTCGTCGAAAAACATCGAAAGAAACAAAGGTTTTTCACATAGTCATTCGGGTGCCTCCACGAGGGTCTTTTCGTAAGTGTTGAGGTTGTGAAGTCTTTTCGACACGAGTAAATGTATTTTTTCTTCCATATTTTAAGCTTAGGACAATCTTTTGTGGATATGGTATGATACTAAAACGAGAAAACAACTTTTCAGATCGAGTTAACGACCCTGTCTCAATGGGCAAAAAAGTTCCTATGTTAACACCTATGGATTTTGAGTGAAAAATGGCCCGGTAGCGAAAGTGAAAAAAATTCGTATTTTAACAATTTATATGTGTAAGACTCTTAAACTTGAGCGTTTCCTTACAGATTCGTCGAAAAACAAGGAAAGAAACAAAGGTTTTTCACATAGTCATTTGGGTGCCTCCACGAGGGTCTTTTCGTAAGAGTTGAGGTTGTAAAGTCTTTTCGACACGAGTAAATGTATTTTTTCTTCCATATTTTAAGCTTAGGACAATCTTTTGTGGATATGGTATGATACTAAAACGAGAAAACAACTTTTCAGATCGAGTTAACAACCCTGTCTCAATGGGCAAAAAAGTTCCTATGTTAACACCTATGGATTTTGAGTGAAAAATGGCCCGGAAATGAAAGTGAAAAAAATTCGTATTTTAACCATTTATATGTGTAAGACTCTTAAACTTGAGCGTTTCCTTACAGATTCGTCGAAAAACATCGAAAGAAACAAAGGTTTTTCACATAGTGATTCGGGTGCCTCCACGAGGGTCTTTTCGTAAGGGTTGAGGTTGTGAAGTCTTTTCGACACGAGTAAATGTATTTTTTCTTCCATATTTTAAGCTTAGGACAATCTTTAGTGGATATGGTATGATACTAAAACGAGAAAACAACTTTTCAGATCGAGTTAACGACCCTGTCTCAATGGGCAAAAAAGTTCCTATGTTAACACCTATGGATTTTGAGTGAAAAATGGCCCGGAAATGAAAGTGAAAAAAATTCGTATTTTAACCATTTATATGTGTAAGACTCTTAAACTTGAGCGTTTCCTTACAGATTCGTCGAAAAACATCGAAAGAAACAAAGGTTTTTCACATAGTCATTCGGGTGCCTCCACGAGGGTCTTTTCGTAAGTGTTGAGGTTGTGAAGTCTTTTCGACACGAGTAAATGTATTTTTTCTTCCATATTTTAAGCTTAGGACAATCTTTTGTGGATATGGTATGATACTAAAACGAGAAAACAACATTTCAGATCGAGTTAACGACCCTGTCTCAATGGGCAAAAAAGTTCCTATGTTAACACCTATGGATTTTGAGTGAAAAATGGCCCGGAAATGAAAGTGAAAAAAATTCGTATTTTAACCATTTATATGTGTAAGACTCTTAAACTTGAGCGTTTCCTTACAGATTCGTCGAAAAACATCGAAAGAAACAAAGGTTTTTCACATAGTCATTCGGGTGCCTCCACGAGGGTCTTTTCGTAAGTGTTGAGGTTGTGAAGTCTTTTCGACACGAGTAAATGTATTTTTTCTTCCATATTTTAAGCTTAGGACAATCTTTTGTGGATATGGTATGATACTAAAACGAGAAAACAACTTTTCAGATCGAGTTAACGACCCTGTCTCAATGGGCAAAAAAGTTCCTATGTTAACACCTATGGATTTTGAGTGAAAAATGGCCCGGTAGCGAAAGTGAAAAAAATTCGTATTTTAACAATTTATATGTGTAAGACTCTTAAACTTGAGCGTTTCCTTACAGATTCGTCGAAAAACAACGAAAGAAACAAAGGTTTTTCACATAGTCATTTGGGTGCCTCCACGAGGGTCTTTTCGTAAGAGTTGAGGTTGTAAAGTCTTTTCGACACGAGTAAATGTATTTTTTCTTCCATATTTTAAGCTTAGGACAATCTTTTGTGGATATGGTATGATACTAAAACGAGAAAACAACTTTTCAGATCGAGTTAACAACCCTGTCTCAATGGGCAAAAAAGTTCCTATGTTAACACCTATGGATTTTGAGTGAAAAATGGCCCGGAAATGAAAGTGAAAAAAATTCGTATTTTAACCATTTATATGTGTAAGACTCTTAAACTTGAGCGTTTCCTTACAGATTCGTCGAAAAACATCGAAAGAAACAAAGGTTTTTCACATAGTGATTCGGGTGCCTCCACGAGGGTCTTTTCGTAAGGGTTGAGGTTGTGAAGTCTTTTCGACACGAGTAAATGTATTTTTTCTTCCATATTTTAAGCTTAGGACAATCTTTAGTGGATATGGTATGATACTAAAACGAGAAAACAACTTTTCAGATCGAGTTAACGACCCTGTCTCAATGGGCAAAAAAGTTCCTATGTTAACACCTATGGATTTTGAGTGAAAAATGGCCCGGAAATGAAAGTGAAAAAAATTCGTATTTTAACCATTTATATGTGTAAGACTCTTAAACTTGAGCGTTTCCTTACAGATTCGTCGAAAAACATCGAAAGAAACAAAGGTTTTTCACATAGTCATTCGGGTGCCTCCACGAGGGTCTTTTCGTAAGTGTTGAGGTTGTGAAGTCTTTTCGACACGAGTAAATGTATTTTTTCTTCCATATTTTAAGCTTAGGACAATCTTTTGTGGATATGGTATGATACTAAAACGAGAAAACAACTTTTCAGATCGAGTTAACGACCCTGTCTCAATGGGCAAAAAAGTTCCTATGTTAACACCTATGGATTTTGAGTGAAAAATGGCCCGGAAGCGAAAGTGAAAAAAATTCGTATTTTAACCATTTATATGTGTAAGACTCTTAAACTTGAGCGTTTCCTTACAGATTCGTCGAAAAACATCGAAAGAGAACAAAGGTTTTTCACATAGTAATTCGGGTGCCTCCACGAGGGTCTTTTCGTAAGAGTTGAGGTTGTGAAGTCTTTTCGACACGAGTAAATGTATTTTTTCTTCCATATTTTAAGCTTAGGACAATCTTTTGTGGATATGGTATGATACTAAAACGAGAAAACAACTTTTCAGATCGAGTTAACGACCCTGTCTCAATGGGCAAAAAAGTTCCTATGTTAACACCTATGGATTTTGAGTGAAAAATGGCCCGGTAGCGAAAGTGAAAAAAATTCGTATTTTAACAATTTATATGTGTAAGACTCTTAAACTTGAGCGTTTCCTTACAGATTCGTCGAAAAACAACGAAAGAAACAAAGGTTTTTCACATAGTCATTTGGGTGCCTCCACGAGGGTCTTTTCGTAAGAGTTGAGGTTGTGAAGTCTTTTCGACACGAGTAAATGTATTTTTTCTTCCATATTTTAAGCTTAGGACAATCTTTTGTGGATATGGTATGATACTAAAACGAGAAAACAACTTTTCAGATCGAGTTAACAACCCTGTCTCAATGGGCAAAAAAGTTCCTATGTTAACACCTATGGATTTTGAGTGAAAAATGGCCCGGAAATGAAAGTGAAAAAAATTCGTATTTTAACCATTTATATGTGTAAGACTCTTAAACTTGAGCGTTTCCTTACAGATTCGTCGAAAAACATCGAAAGAAACAAAGGTTTTTCACATAGTGATTCGGGTGCCTCCACGAGGGTCTTTTCGTAAGGGTTGAGGTTGTGAAGTCTTTTCGACACGAGTAAATGTATTTTTTCTTCCATATTTTAAGCTTAGGACAATCTTTAGTGGATATGGTATGATACTAAAACGAGAAAACAACTTTTCAGATCGAGTTAACGACCCTGTCTCAATGGGCAAAAAAGTTCCTATGTTAACACCTATGGATTTTGAGTGAAAAATGGCCCGGAAATGAAAGTGAAAAAAATTCGTATTTTAACCATTTATATGTGTAAGACTCTTAAACTTGAGCGTTTCCTTACAGATTCGTCGACAAAGATCGAAAGAAACAAAGGTTTTTCACATAGTCCTTCGGGTGCCTCCACGAGGGTCTTTTCGTAAGAGTTGAGGTTGTGAAGTCTTTTCGACACGAGTAAATGTATTTTTTCTTCCATATTTTAAGCTTAGGACAATCTTTTGTGGATATGGTATGATACTAAAACGAGAAAACAACTTTTCAGATCGAGTTAACGACCCTGTCCCAATGGGCAAAAAAGTTCCTATGTTAACACCTATGGATTTTGAGTGAAAAATGGCCCGGAAGAGAAAGTGAAAAAAATTCATATTTTACCCATTTATATGTGTAAGACTCTTAAACTCGAGCGTTTCCTTACAGATTCGTCGAAAAACATCGAAAGAAACAAAGGTTTTAAACATAGTCATTCGGATGCCTCCACGAGGGACTTTTCGTAAGGGTCAAGGTTGTGAAGTCTTTTCGACACGAGTAAATGTTTTTTTTCTTCCATATTTTAAGCTTATGACAATCTATAGTGGATATGGTATGATACTAAAACGAGAAAACAACTTTTCAGATCGAGTTAACGACCCTGTCCCAATGGGCAAAAAAGTTCCTATGTTAACACCTATGGATTTTGAGTGAAAAATGGCCCGGAAGCGAAAGTGAAAAAAATTCGTATTTTAACCATTTATATGTGTAAGACTCTTAAACTTGAGCGTTTCCTTACAGATTCGTCGAAAAACATCGAAAGAGAACAAAGGTTTTTCACATAGTAATTCGGGTGCCTCCACGAGGGTCTTTTCGTAAGAGTTGAGGTTGTGAAGTCTTTTCGACACGAGTAAATGTATTTTTTCTTCCATATTTTAAGCTTAGGACAATCTTTTGTGGATATGGTATGATACTAAAACGAGAAAACAACTTTTCAGATCGAGTTAACGACCCTGTCCCAATGGGCAAAAAAGTTCCTATGTTAACACCTATGGATTTTGAGTGAAAAATGGCCCGGAAGCGAAAGTGAAAAAAATTCGTATTTTAACCATTTATATGTGTAAGACTCTTAAACTTGAGCGTTTCATTACCGATTCGTCGAAAAACATCGAAAGAGAACAAAGGTTTTTCACATAGTAATTCGGGTGCCTCCACGAGAGTCTTTTCGTAAGAGTTGAGGTTGTGAAGTCTTTTCGACACGAGTAAATGTATTTTTTCTTCCATATTTTAAGCTTAGGACAATCTTTTGTTGATATGGTATGATACTAAAACGAGAAAACAACTTTTCAGATCGAGTTAACGACCTTGTCCCAATGGGCAAAAAAGTTCCTATGTTAACACCTATGGATTTTGAGTGAAAAATGGCCCAGAAGCGAAAGTGAAAAAAATTCGTATTTTACCCATTTATATGTGTAAGACTCTTAAACTCGAGCGTTTCCTTACAGATTCGTCGAAAAACATCGAAAGAAACAAAGGTTTTTCACATAGTGATTCGGGTGCCTCCACGAGGGTCTTTCCGTAAGGGTTGAGGTTGTGAAGTCTTTTCGACACGAGTAAATGTATTTTTTCTTCCATATTTTAAGCTTAGGACAATCTTTAGTGGATATGGTATGATACTAAAAAGAGAAAACAACTTTTCAGATCGAGTTAACGGCCCTGTCCCAATGGGCAAAAAAGTTCCTATGTTCACACCTATGGATTTTGAGTGCAAAATGGCCCGGAAGCGAAAGTGAAAAAAATTCGTATTTTAACCATTTATATGTGTAAGACTCTTAAACATGAGCGTTTCATTACCGATTCGTCGAAAAACATCGAAAGAGAACAAAGGTTTTTCACATAGTGATTCAGGTGCCTCCACGAGGGTCTTTTCGTAAGAGTTGAGGTTGTGAAGTCTTTTCGACACGAGTAAATGTATTTTTTCTTCCATATTTTAAGCTTAGGACAATCTTTTGTGGATATGGTATGATAGTAAAATGAGAAAACAACTTTTCAGATCGAGTTAACGACCCTGTCCCAATGGGCAAAAAAGTTCCTATGTTAACACCTATGGATTTTGAGTGAAAAATGGCCCGGTAGCGAAAGTGAAAAAAATTCGTATTTTAACCATTTATATGTGTAAGACTCTTAAACTTGAGCGTTTCCTTACAGATTCGTCGACAAACATCGAAAGAAACAAAGGTTTTTCACATAGTCATTCGGGTGCCTCCACGAGGGTCTTTTCGTAAGAGTTGAGGTTGTGAAGTCTTTTCGACACGAGTAAATGTATTTTTTCTTCCATATTTTAAGCTTAGGACAATCTTTTGTGGATATGGTATGATACTAAAATGAGAAAACAACTTTTCAGATCGAGTTAACGACCCTGTCTCAATGGGCAAAAAAGTTCCTATGTTAACACCTACGGATTTTGAGTGAAAAATGGCCCGGTAGCGAAAGTGAAAAAAATTCGTATTTTAACAATTTATATGTGTAAGACTCTTAAACTTGAGCGTTTCCTTACAGATTCGTCGAAAAACAACGAAAGAAACAAAGGTTTTTCACATAGTCATTTGGGTGCCTCCACGAGGGTCTTTTCGTAAGAGTTGAGCTTGTGAAGTCTTTTCGACACGAGTAAATGTATTTTTTCTTCCATATTTTAAGCTTAGTACAATCTTTTGTGGATATGGTATGATACTAAAACGAGAAAACAACTTTTCAGATCGAGTTAACGACCCTGTCTCAATGGGCAAAAAAGTTCCTATGTTAACACCTATGGATTTTGAGTGAAAAATGGCCCGGAAATGAAAGTGAAAAAAATTCGTATTTTAACCATTTATATGTGTAAGACTCTTAAACTTGAGCGTTTCCTTACAGATTCGTCGACAAACATCGAAAGAAACAAAGGTTTTTCACATAGTCATTCGGGTGCCTCCACGAGGGACTTTTCGTAAGGGTCGAGGTTGTGAAGTCTTTTCGACACGAGTAAATGTATTTTTTCTTCCATATTTTAAGCTTAGGACAATCTTTAGTGGATATGGTATGATACTAAAAAGAGAAAACAACTTTTCAGATCGAGTTAACGGCCCTGTCCCAATGGGCAAAAAAGTTCCTATGTTCACACCTATGGATTTTGAGTGCAAAATGGCCCGGAAGCGAAAGTGAAAAAAATTCGTATTTTAACAATTTATATGTGTAAGACTCTTAAACATGAGCGTTTCATTACCGATTCGTCGAAAAACATCGAAAGAGAACAAAGGTTTTTCACATAGTGATTCGGGTGCCTCCACGAGGGTCTTTTCGTAAGAGTTGAGGTTGTGAAGTCTTTTCGACACGAGTAAATGTATTTTTTCTTCCATATTTTAAGCTTAGGACAATCTTTAGTGGATATGGTATGATACTAAAACGAGAAAATAACTTTTGAGATCGAGTTAACGGCCCTGTCCCAATGGGCAAAAAAGTTCCTATGTTCACACCTATGGATTTTGAGTGCAAAATGGCCCGGAAGCGAAAGTGAAAAAAATTCGTATTTTAACCATTTATATGTGTAAGACTCTTAAACATGAGAGTTTCATTACCGATTCGTCGAAAAACATCGAAAGAGAACAAAGGTTTCTCACATAGTGATTCGGGTGCCTCCACGAGGGTCTTTTCGTAAGAGTTGAGGTTGTGAAGTCTTTTCGACACGAGTAAATGTATTTTTTCTTCCATATTTTAAGCTTAGGACAATCTTTTGTGGATATGGTATGATACTAAAATGAGAAAACAACTTTTCAGATCGAGTTAACGACCCTGTCCCAATGGGCAAAAAAGTTCCTATGTTAACACCTATGGATTTTGAGTGAAAAATGGCCCGGTAGCGAAAGTGAAAAAAATTCGTATTTTAACCATTTATATGTGTAAGACTCTTAAACTTGAGCGTTTCCTTACAGATTCGTCGAAAAACATCGAAAGAAACAAAGGTTTTTCACATAGTCATTCGGGTGCCTCCACGAGGGTCTTTTCGTAAGAGTTGAGGTTGTGAAGTCTTTTCGACACGAGTAAATGTATTTTTTCTTCCATATTTTAAGCTTAGGACAATCTTTTGTGGATATGGTATGATACTAAAATGAGAAAACAACTTTTCAGATCGAGTTAACGACCCTGTCTCAATGGGCAAAAAAGTTCCTTTGTTAACACCTACGGATTTTGAGTGAAAAATGGCCCGGTAGCGAAAGTGAAAAAAATTCGTATTTTAACAATTTATATGTGTAAGACTCTTAAACTTGAGCGTTTCCTTACAGATTCGTCGAAAAACAACGAAAGAAACAAAGGTTTTTCACATAGTCATTTGGGTGCCTCCACGAGGGTCTTTTCGTAAGAGTTGAGCTTGTGAAGTCTTTTCGACACGAGTAAATGTATTTTTTCTTCCATATTTTAAGCTTAGGACAATCTTTTGTGGATATGGTATGATACTAAAACGAGAAAACAACTTTTCAGATCGAGTTAACGACCCTGTCTCAATGGGCAAAAAAGTTCCTATGTTAACACCTATGGATTTTGAGTGAAAAATGGCCCGGAAATGAAAGTGAAAAAAATTCGTATTTTAACCATTTATATGTGTAAGACTCTTAAACTTGAGCGTTTCCTTACAGATTCGTCGACAAACATCGAAAGAAACAAAGGTTTTTCACATAGTCATTCGGGTGCCTCCACGAGGGACTTTTCGTAAGGGTCGAGGTTGTGAAGTCTTTTCGACACGAGTAAATGTATTTTTTCTTCCATATTTTAAGCTTAGGACAATCTTTAGTGGATATGGTATGATACTAAAAAGAGAAAACAACTTTTCAGATCGAGTTAACGGCCCTGTCCCAATGGGCAAAAAAGTTCCTATGTTCACACCTATGGATTTTGAGTGCAAAATGGCCCGGAAGCGAAAGTGAAAAAAATTCGTATTTTAACAATTTATATGTGTAAGACTCTTAAACATGAGCGTTTCATTACCGATTCGTCGAAAAACATCGAAAGAGAACAAAGGTTTTTCACATAGTGATTCGGGTGCCTCCACGAGGGTCTTTTCGTAAGAGTTGAGGTTGTGAAGTCTTTTCGACACGAGTAAATGTATTTTTTCTTCCATATTTTAAGCTTAGGACAATCTTTAGTGGATATGGTATGATACTAAAACGAGAAAATAACTTTTGAGATCGAGTTAACGGCCCTGTCCCAATGGGCAAAAAAGTTCCTATGTTCACACCTATGGATTTTGAGTGCAAAATGGCCCGGAAGCGAAAGTGAAAAAAATTCGTATTTTAACCATTTATATGTGTAAGACTCTTAAACTTGAGCGTTTCCTTACAGATTCGTCGACAAACATCGAAAGAAACAAAGGTTTTTCACATAGTCATTCGGGTGCCTCCACGAGGGACTTTTCGTAAGGGTCGAGGTTGTGAAGTCTTTTCGACACGAGTAAATGTATTTTTTCTTCCATATTTTAAGCTTAGGACAATCTTTAGTGGATATGGTATGATACTAAAAAGAGAAAACAACTTTTCAGATCGAGTTAACGGCCCTGTCCCAATGGGCAAAAAAGTTCCTATGTTCACACCTATGGATTTTGAGTGCAAAATGGCCCGGAAGCGAAAGTGAAAAAAATTCGTATTTTAACAATTTATATGTGTAAGACTCTTAAACATGAGCGTTTCATTACCGATTCGTCGAAAAACATCGAAAGAGAACAAAGGTTTTTCACATAGTGATTCGGGTGCCTCCACGAGGGTCTTTTCGTAAGAGTTGAGGTTGTGAAGTCTTTTCGACACGAGTAAATGTATTTTTTCTTCCATATTTTAAGCTTAGGACAATCTTTAGTGGATATGGTATGATACTAAAACGAGAAAATAACTTTTGAGATCGAGTTAACGGCCCTGTCCCAATGGGCAAAAAAGTTCCTATGTTCACACCTATGGATTTTGAGTGCAAAATGGCCCGGAAGCGAAAGTGAAAAAAATTCGTATTTTAACCATTTATATGTGTAAGACTCTTAAACATGAGCGTTTCATTACCGATTCGTCGAAAAACATCGAAAGAGAACAAAGGTTTTTCACATAGTGATTCGGGTGCCTCCACGAGGGTCTTTTCGTAAGAGTTGAGGTTGTGAAGTCTTTTCGACACGAGTAAATGTATTTTTTCTTCCATATTTTAAGCTTAGGACAATCTTTAGTGGATATGGTATGATACTAAAACGAGAAAATAACTTTTGAGATCGAGTTAACGGCCCTGTCCCAATGGGCAAAAAAGTTCCTATGTTCACACCTATGGATTTTGAGTGCAAAATGGCCCGGAAGCGAAAGTGAAAAAAATTCGTATTTTAACCATTTATATGTGTAAGACTCTTAAACTTGAGCGTTTCCTTACAGATTCGTCGACAAACATCGAAAGAAACAAAGGTTTTTCACATAGTCATTCGGGTGCCTCCACGAGGGACTTTTCGTAAGGGTCGAGGTTGTGAAGTCTTTTCGACACGAGTAAATGTATTTTTTCTTCCATATTTTAAGCTTAGG
Source organism: Cucurbita pepo subsp. pepo (assembly GCF_057944985.1). NCBI lineage: Eukaryota > Viridiplantae > Streptophyta > Magnoliopsida > Cucurbitales > Cucurbitaceae > Cucurbita > Cucurbita pepo. The sequence goes on from NC_141817.1 coordinate 12,610,945, forward strand.
ACAATCTTTAGTGGATATGGTATGATACTAAAAAGAGAAAACAACTTTTCAGATCGAGTTAACGGCCCTGTCCCAATGGGCAAAAAAGTTCCTATGTTCACACCTATGGATTTTGAGTGCAAAATGGCCCGGAAGCGAAAGTGAAAAAAATTCGTATTTTAACAATTTATATGTGTAAGACTCTTAAACATGAGCGTTTCATTACCGATTCGTCGAAAAACATCGAAAGAGAACAAAGGTTTTTCACATAGTGATTCGGGTGCCTCCACGAGGGTCTTTTCGTAAGAGTTGAGGTTGTGAAGTCTTTTCGACACGAGTAAATGTATTTTTTCTTCCATATTTTAAGCTTAGGACAATCTTTAGTGGATATGGTATGATACTAAAACGAGAAAATAACTTTTGAGATCGAGTTAACGGCCCTGTCCCAATGGGCAAAAAAGTTCCTATGTTCACACCTATGGATTTTGAGTGCAAAATGGCCCGGAAGCGAAAGTGAAAAAAATTCGTATTTTAACCATTTATATGTGTAAGACTCTTAAACATGAGCGTTTCATTACCGATTCGTCGAAAAACATCGAAAGAGAACAAAGGTTTCTCTAATAGTGATTCGGGTGCCTCCACGAGGGTCTTTTCGTAAGAGTTGAGGTTGTGAAGTCTTTTCGACACGAGTAAATGTATTTTTTCTTCCATATTTTAAGCTTAGGACAATCTTTAGTGGATATGGTATGATACTAAAACGAGAAAATAACTTTTGAGATCGAGTTAACGGCCCTGTCCCAATGGGCAAAAAAGTTCCTATGTTCACACCTATGGATTTTGAGTGCAAAATGGCCCGGAAGCGAAAGTGAAAAAAATTCGTATTTTAACCATTTATATGTGTAAGACTCTTAAACATGAGCGTTTCATTACCGATTCGTCGAAAAACATCGAAAGAGAACAAAGGTTTCTCACATAGTGATTCGGGTGCCTCCACGAGGGTCTTTTCGTAAGAGTTGAGGTTGTGAAGTCTTTTCGACACGAGTAAATGTATTTTTTCTTCCATATTTTAAGCTTAGGACAATCTTTTGTGGATATGGTATGATACTAAAATGAGAAAACAACTTTTCAGATCGAGTTAACGACCCTGTCCCAATGGGCAAAAAAGTTCCTATGTTAACACCTATGGATTTTGAGTGAAAAATGGCCCGGTAGCGAAAGTGAAAAAAATTCGTATTTTAACCATTTATATGTGTAAGACTCTTAAACTTGAGCGTTTCCTTACAGATTCGTCGAAAAACATCGAAAGAAACAAAGGTTTTTCACATAGTCATTCGGGTGCCTCCACGAGGGTCTTTTCGTAAGAGTTGAGGTTGTGAAGTCTTTTCGACACGAGTAAATGTATTTTTTCTTCCATATTTTAAGCTTAGGACAATCTTTTGTGGATATGGTATGATACTAAAATGAGAAAACAACTTTTCAGATCGAGTTAACGACCCTGTCTCAATGGGCAAAAAAGTTCCTATGTTAACACCTACGGATTTTGAGTGAAAAATGGCCCGGTAGCGAAAGTGAAAAAAATTCGTATTTTAACAATTTATATGTGTAAGACTCTTAAACTTGAGCGTTTCCTTACAGATTCGTCGAAAAACAACGAAAGAAACAAAGGTTTTTCACATAGTCATTTGGGTGCCTCCACGAGGGTCTTTTCGTAAGAGTTGAGCTTGTGAAGTCTTTTCGACACGAGTAAATGTATTTTTTCTTCCATATTTTAAGCTTAGGACAATCTTTTGTGGATATGGTATGATACTAAAATGAGAAAACAACTTTTCAGATCGAGTTAACGACCCTGTCTCAATGGGCAAAAAAGTTCCTATGTTAACACCTACGGATTTTGAGTGAAAAATGGCCCGGTAGCGAAAGTGAAAAAAATTCGTATTTTAACAATTTATATGTGTAAGACTCTTAAACTTGAGCGTTTCCTTACAGATTCGTCGAAAAACAACGAAAGAAACAAAGGTTTTTCACATAGTCATTTGGGTGCCTCCACGAGGGTCTTTTCGTAAGAGTTGAGCTTGTGAAGTCTTTTCGACACGAGTAAATGTATTTTTTCTTCCATATTTTAAGCTTAGGACAATCTTTTGTGGATATGGTATGATACTAAAACGAGAAAACAACTTTTCAGATCGAGTTAACGACCCTGTCTCAATGGGCAAAAAAGTTCCTATGTTAACACCTATGGATTTTGAGTGAAAAATGGCCCGGAAATGAAAGTGAAAAAAATTCGTATTTTAACCATTTATATGTGTAAGACTCTTAAACTTGAGCGTTTCCTTACAGATTCGTCGACAAACATCGAAAGAAACAAAGGTTTTTCACATAGTCATTCGGGTGCCTCCACGAGGGACTTTTCGTAAGGGTCGAGGTTGTGAAGTCTTTTCGACACGAGTAAATGTATTTTTTCTTCCATATTTTAAGCTTAGGACAATCTTTAGTGGATATGGTATGATACTAAAAAGAGAAAACAACTTTTCAGATCGAGTTAACGGCCCTGTCCCAATGGGCAAAAAAGTTCCTATGTTCACACCTATGGATTTTGAGTGCAAAATGGCCCGGAAGCGAAAGTGAAAAAAATTCGTATTTTAACAATTTATATGTGTAAGACTCTTAAACATGAGCGTTTCATTACCGATTCGTCGAAAAACATCGAAAGAGAACAAAGGTTTTTCACATAGTGATTCGGGTGCCTCCACGAGGGTCTTTTCGTAAGAGTTGAGGTTGTGAAGTCTTTTCGACACGAGTAAATGTATTTTTTCTTCCATATTTTAAGCTTAGGACAATCTTTAGTGGATATGGTATGATACTAAAACGAGAAAATAACTTTTGAGATCGAGTTAACGGCCCTGTCCCAATGGGCAAAAAAGTTCCTATGTTCACACCTATGGATTTTGAGTGCAAAATGGCCCGGAAGCGAAAGTGAAAAAAATTCGTATTTTAACCATTTATATGTGTAAGACTCTTAAACTTGAGCGTTTCCTTACAGATTCGTCGACAAACATCGAAAGAAACAAAGGTTTTTCACATAGTCATTCGGGTGCCTCCACGAGGGACTTTTCGTAAGGGTCGAGGTTGTGAAGTCTTTTCGACACGAGTAAATGTATTTTTTCTTCCATATTTTAAGCTTAGGACAATCTTTAGTGGATATGGTATGATACTAAAAAGAGAAAACAACTTTTCAGATCGAGTTAACGGCCCTGTCCCAATGGGCAAAAAAGTTCCTATGTTCACACCTATGGATTTTGAGTGCAAAATGGCCCGGAAGCGAAAGTGAAAAAAATTCGTATTTTAACAATTTATATGTGTAAGACTCTTAAACATGAGCGTTTCATTACCGATTCGTCGAAAAACATCGAAAGAGAACAAAGGTTTTTCACATAGTGATTCGGGTGCCTCCACGAGGGTCTTTTCGTAAGAGTTGAGGTTGTGAAGTCTTTTCGACACGAGTAAATGTATTTTTTCTTCCATATTTTAAGCTTAGGACAATCTTTAGTGGATATGGTATGATACTAAAACGAGAAAATAACTTTTGAGATCGAGTTAACGGCCCTGTCCCAATGGGCAAAAAAGTTCCTATGTTCACACCTATGGATTTTGAGTGCAAAATGGCCCGGAAGCGAAAGTGAAAAAAATTCGTATTTTAACCATTTATATGTGTAAGACTCTTAAACATGAGCGTTTCATTACCGATTCGTCGAAAAACATCGAAAGAGAACAAAGGTTTCTCTAATAGTGATTCGGGTGCCTCCACGAGGGTCTTTTCGTAAGAGTTGAGGTTGTGAAGTCTTTTCGACACGAGTAAATGTATTTTTTCTTCCATATTTTAAGCTTAGGACAATCTTTAGTGGATATGGTATGATACTAAAACGAGAAAATAACTTTTGAGATCGAGTTAACGGCCCTGTCCCAATGGGCAAAAAAGTTCCTATGTTCACACCTATGGATTTTGAGTGCAAAATGGCCCGGAAGCGAAAGTGAAAAAAATTCGTATTTTAACCATTTATATGTGTAAGACTCTTAAACATGAGCGTTTCATTACCGATTCGTCGAAAAACATCGAAAGAGAACAAAGGTTTCTCACATAGTGATTCGGGTGCCTCCACGAGGGTCTTTTCGTAAGAGTTGAGGTTGTGAAGTCTTTTCGACACGAGTAAATGTATTTTTTCTTCCATATTTTAAGCTTAGGACAATCTTTTGTGGATATGGTATGATACTAAAATGAGAAAACAACTTTTCAGATCGAGTTAACGACCCTGTCCCAATGGGCAAAAAAGTTCCTATGTTAACACCTATGGATTTTGAGTGAAAAATGGCCCGGTAGCGAAAGTGAAAAAAATTCGTATTTTAACCATTTATATGTGTAAGACTCTTAAACTTGAGCGTTTCCTTACAGATTCGTCGAAAAACATCGAAAGAAACAAAGGTTTTTCACATAGTCATTCGGGTGCCTCCACGAGGGTCTTTTCGTAAGAGTTGAGGTTGTGAAGTCTTTTCGACACGAGTAAATGTATTTTTTCTTCCATATTTTAAGCTTAGGACAATCTTTTGTGGATATGGTATGATACTAAAATGAGAAAACAACTTTTCAGATCGAGTTAACGACCCTGTCTCAATGGGCAAAAAAGTTCCTATGTTAACACCTACGGATTTTGAGTGAAAAATGGCCCGGTAGCGAAAGTGAAAAAAATTCGTATTTTAACAATTTATATGTGTAAGACTCTTAAACTTGAGCGTTTCCTTACAGATTCGTCGAAAAACAACGAAAGAAACAAAGGTTTTTCACATAGTCATTTGGGTGCCTCCACGAGGGTCTTTTCGTAAGAGTTGAGCTTGTGAAGTCTTTTCGACACGAGTAAATGTATTTTTTCTTCCATATTTTAAGCTTAGGACAATCTTTTGTGGATATGGTATGATACTAAAATGAGAAAACAACTTTTCAGATCGAGTTAACGACCCTGTCTCAATGGGCAAAAAAGTTCCTATGTTAACACCTACGGATTTTGAGTGAAAAATGGCCCGGTAGCGAAAGTGAAAAAAATTCGTATTTTAACAATTTATATGTGTAAGACTCTTAAACTTGAGCGTTTCCTTACAGATTCGTCGAAAAACAACGAAAGAAACAAAGGTTTTTCACATAGTCATTTGGGTGCCTCCACGAGGGTCTTTTCGTAAGAGTTGAGCTTGTGAAGTCTTTTCGACACGAGTAAATGTATTTTTTCTTCCATATTTTAAGCTTAGGACAATCTTTTGTGGATATGGTATGATACTAAAACGAGAAAACAACTTTTCAGATCGAGTTAACGACCCTGTCTCAATGGGCAAAAAAGTTCCTATGTTAACACCTATGGATTTTGAGTGAAAAATGGCCCGGAAATGAAAGTGAAAAAAATTCGTATTTTAACCATTTATATGTGTAAGACTCTTAAACTTGAGCGTTTCCTTACAGATTCGTCGACAAACATCGAAAGAAACAAAGGTTTTTCACATAGTCATTCGGGTGCCTCCACGAGGGACTTTTCGTAAGGGTCGAGGTTGTGAAGTCTTTTCGACACGAGTAAATGTATTTTTTCTTCCATATTTTAAGCTTAGGACAATCTTTAGTGGATATGGTATGATACTAAAAAGGGAAAACAACTTTTCAGATCGAGTTAACGGCCCTGTCCCAATGGGCAAAAAAGTTCCTATGTTCACACCTATGGATTTTGAGTGCAAAATGGCCCGGAAGCGAAAGTGAAAAAAATTCGTATTTTAACAATTTATATGTGTAAGACTCTTAAACATGAGCGTTTCATTACCGATTCGTCGAAAAACATCGAAAGAGAACAAAGGTTTTTCACATAGTGATTCGGGTGCCTCCACGAGGGTCTTTTCGTAAGAGTTGAGGTTGTGAAGTCTTTTCGACACGAGTAAATGTATTTTTTCTTCCATATTTTAAGCTTAGGACAATCTTTAGTGGATATGGTATGATACTAAAACGAGAAAATAACTTTTGAGATCGAGTTAACGGCCCTGTCCCAATGGGCAAAAAAGTTCCTATGTTCACACCTATGGATTTTGAGTGCAAAATGGCCCGGAAGCGAAAGTGAAAAAAATTCGTATTTTAACCATTTATATGTGTAAGACTCTTAAACATGAGCGTTTCATTACCGATTCGTCGAAAAACATCGAAAGAGAACAAAGGTTTCTCTAATAGTG